>NC_068284.1:27916515-28290890 GCF_025860055.1 Xyrauchen texanus | reverse complement strand
CGCGCCCTCTGTGCAGACTGGCGCATCAGATAATTCTTTGGTCCCAAGGGAAAATACTGTCTATCAGAGCATGTATATTCCGGGGTTCAGAATCAGGGAGCAGACATCCTGTCGAGGCAGGGGCTGAGGCCTGGGGAATGGAGACTTCATCCAGAGGTGGTGAAGTTGATATGGGACAAATTTGGACCATCAGAAGTGGATCTATTCGCGTCTCGAGAGACGCCCCACTGTCCACTTTGGTTCTCCCTCTCACATCCAGCCCCACTGGGGTTGGACGCCATGGTACAGGCTTGGCCGAGGCTTCGCCTGTCACGCATTTCCCCGATCGCTCTGCTCCCGGAGTCCTGGAAAGGGTCCGCCAAGAGGGCATCAGTCTACTTCTGGTTGCCCCCATGTGGCCGGCCCGAGTATGGTTCTCAGACATAATTTCACTCCTGATAGCTCCGCCATGGCAGATTCCTCTGAGGAGGGATATTAAGTCTTGTTTTAAGATAAATCTAACTAAATTTAGTGAACTTTAGACTCAAAACAAGAAAAAAATCTGCCAATGGGATAAGCAAAATAAACTTGTTTTCCTTTTAAATTAAGTTTATTTTGCTTACCACATTGGCAGATTTTTTTTCTTGTTTTGAGTCTAAAGTTCACTAAATTTAGTCAGATTTATCTTAAAACAAGACTTAATATCTTATCCCATTTTGCTTGACAAGTAAATAAATCGTGTTTTAAGAAAGTTTAGATAATTTGACAGGAATACAAGACAAAAATACTTGTCAAGAAAATCATTTTTTGCAGTGCAATCAAGATTGGAATAGTTTCATTCATAATTCAGAGGCGCACGCTAAGGAGCGTTCCCCAAAGAGTCGTTTTCAACGACGCAGTGTCTCGTTCCCTTCTCAGGGAACAAGGGTTATAGTCATAACCCGAGACGTTTTCCATTAAATTCGACCCATCCGATTCATTATCAAAGGACATAGATTATTTACTCTAGTCATTACAGGATGATATATTGTGTATATGTATCATTCATAGACCCTACACAATGTATTTTCAATTATAATTATGTATTTGTGTGGTTTGACAGCTTGAATGAAATATCTATTCAGTGCTACATACAAAAAAATTGCATAATATATGTCAGCAATTTGAATCGTTAAATGTGCAGTTACACCAGTTTCATACACTAACCTGCAAACTCATCAATGTCACTTTATTAATTCTTGAGGTACAAAAAAAAACTTTGTAACTTCGGACTGCCATCAGCTTGTTGTGTGTGCTTGATATGTCACGACCGACTTTAGTAAATGTTATGTCAACCCCTTGTGGTCTCCCAAAGCTATTACGTCAGACTACATTGAATGGACGGCAACTAGCAGTGAATTAGACTTCTAATTTAAATGTCGGCTGATGTCAATATATCGCTGCCTCAAAAATGTATCGATAACATAACATGCCGATCAATAACCAATATATCGATATTTTGTGACATCCCTAATATGTTGCGGTCTGGATGCTGGTCCTCAACATGGCATTCAGGTGCTTGTGTGCCCACCAGGTTTTTTTTACTAGTTTAGAGGGACAGTTACTGACAAAGTACAATTCTGTCAGCAATTACTGATGCTTGTGTTGTATCAAACCTTGGAATGAAGGAGATGTTAGGCAGAATGACAACCTCCATCAGCATTCACAGGTTGAGTACATGATGAATTTTTTATTTTTGGGCAAACTATTCCTTAAAACCACAAGACTGCATGGTCAACCAGCTTAACAGGAAAAGGCCATGTTGGTAAAGGTAATGCCTGTTGATAAAGGTAATGCCTGTCCACCACCTAGACCACCACCAAATAAGCACTAACCTGTTGGGCTGCACAATAAAACAAATAATAGAGAATACAATTTGTGCATGAAAGCAATGGTTAATCCGATTCTATCAGTAATGACAACCAGTCCCAATGAGTACGTTTTAGGCAGCCTGATGCTCAGATTTATGTAGCCTGATGCACAGAGATAGAATGGGATGGGAGCATTCTAGTATTTTCACATTAATTACTTTGTTTATCGATTATTTAAAATTTGAATAACAGTTTTGTTTTTTGTGCTGCTAAAATTACCAATGTCTTGATTTACTTATGTAAAGCAAACTGTATTATAAGTGTATAAAACAGCTTTAAATTAATTCAGAAACATCATTTTCAGCTTTGTGTTGCCTACGTAATGAATATGCCATGCAGTCCTACAAAATGAGTATTTTAATGTAAATTCTATATATTGAATTAATAATTGCGATTTGTGTCAGAATCATGCAGTCCTGCAAATAAGCATAAACCAGCCTAGTAAAGTCCTGCTTGTCTTTTCAGCAGGGATCAATTAGTTCATAGCTTCTGGATGTTTGATGTTCTAGCTCTTTGCATGTCACTTACCTCCAGGTGACATCTAATCATGCTGCCCAGCCGGCTGCCAGAGAGACAGCCTCCTGGGCCCATTCTCGAGACTCCTTTGCTCAGGGTTATGGCAGTGCATTCCACATGCCAGACACTCAGCCAACAGCCTCTGTAAACTATTCCTGTTCCACTCTACCAGCCCAGCGAGTTAGTTCTCCCTTTTCCATGCAGGCTTTGGGCTCCCCTTCCAAACTCCAGAGGCTGGGCTCAGCCGCCGACATGCCCAGCTATGCCACTCTGGCACGGGTGTCTTCGCCCAAGCAGTCCCCGAGCCGGTTGGCTAAGTCCTACAGCACCAGCTCTCCCATCAACATGGCGGCAGGTGGAGGGTCATCCGCTTCACCTCTGCACATGGCTGTTGGAGCAGGCAATGTTTCCAGCTCATCTCCATTACACCAGCTCAGCGCTGCAGTAGGAAGCTACGCCACTCTGTCCCCCAAGCGCATGCTCCACACCACTGATCAGTACAAGATCTCTCATGATCTGTATGCCAACGCCACTCTTCAGAGGCCTGGCAGTCTGGCAGGTTAGTTTGCTTTCCAGGATATGGTTCTTTCCTTATTGTGTCACCATTAAAATACAGTACATGTTGTAAGTAATCAGACTGCTCATTTTCACACTTTGCAATTGTTTGATACCATCCGACAGATGGATCAGGGTTTGACTCGATTGTTCTTACATCGTTTCCAAGCATATTCATACCATATTTGTTGTTGTTCTACATGTTTTTTGATCACGTTGGTTTTCACAAGAGGTACATTTTCAAAATTCTTAGTACCAATCTCCCAACAGATCATCAAAAATACAGTTTCTTTTTCAAATGTTTCAGCATATTTTTAAATGACACAAATGAGTACAATGCACATAAACCTAACCCAAACTTTGTTTTTAATTGAAAAAGTTTTTATTCATTTTAAATGGAAAGTAGATGGACTCAAAAATGAAAGTTCTGACATCATTTCCATCCCAGATTTGTATATTTCTTTCTTTTACTGAACACAAACAAAGATTTTTAGAAGAATATTTCAGCTCTGCATGTGAATGGGTACCAACATGTTGAAGCTCTAAAAAGCACATAAGGCAGAATTAAAGTAATCCATAAGACTCCAGTGTTTAAATCCTTATCTTCAGAAGTGATAGGATAAGTGTGGGTGAGAAACAGATAAATATTTAAGTCCTTTTTGTTATAAATTCTCCTCCCTGCCCAGTAGGTGGCTATATGCTCAAAGATTGCAAAAAGCCAGAAACAACAGAAGAATGTGAAAGTGAAAGTGGAGATTGACAATAAAAAAAAGAATTAAATATTGATCTGTTTCTCACTCACATTTATCATATCACTTCAGAAGACATGGATTTAACCACTGGTGTCTTATGGATTACTTTTATGCTGCCTTAATGTGCTTTTGGAGCTTTAAAGTTTTGGTACCCATTCACTTGCATTGTGAGGAACAACAGAGCTGATATATTTTTCTAAAAGTCTTTGTTTGTGTTCAGCAGAAGAAAGAAAGTCATACACATTTAGGATGGCATGATGGTGAGAAAATTATGAGATAATTTTAATGTTTGGATGAATGATCCCTTTTATTGGAATAGTGAATGAGAATTTTAACCTCAGTCACCATTCACTTTCAATGTATGGAAAAATTATGCTATTGGGAACAACATGAGGGTGAGAAAATTATGAAATAATTTTTATTTTGGGTAACTAGTCATTAAATACATTTATTCCACGGGTCTGGTAAATGCCTGATTCTGATTGGTGGACAGATGATCTAATGTGTGTAATTATTTTTCAAGTAAATGCATGGCAATGAAGTAGTTCCAGGTATTGACCGCATAACGGTTCCATATCAAATTATTTCAGTTATTTCAAAGAGCCCTACACAACAAATTAAACATTTAAAACAAAGACATTGGTTAAGTACATTGGATAATAAAGACAAACAATGTCTATAATATCCTAAATGTATAACATTTTTTGATTGAAAAGCATCCTTGTGCTCCCTCTCTTTCTCTCTCTCTCTCTCTCTCGCTCTCGTCTCACCCACACACACACTCACCGTACATGCTACCACAGCAAAATAACTATATAAACAAAGACATTGGATAAAGTAAATCACACACACACATTGAGACTCGTGTCGTGACCAACAAATAGAGCTGTACCACCTGCGACTTGATCAACGGTTTCTATTATCCTAAATAAAATTTAATATGTGAAACTTTTTATGTATTTCGCCCTAATCAGCCTCACATAGCTGTAGTGGAAAGCACTGCACTACCCCCTCCCCCTCTCTTTTGCTCGCTCGCACATGCACACAAACACATGCCGAAAAGCGGTGCATCCTCCGTTGCTAGTTCTAAACTGATGTTTTCGAACTAGCAATGAAGGCTTGAACTGTATCAAAACTGTATATTACCTGAAATATGTGTGGGAAACACTCTTGTGCCCCCCTCTTTACACACTCCCACACACGTGGACACACATAAATATAAACATTACGCACACACTCACGAGCGGAAAAACAGAGCCATCATGTCAGCGCACACCTGCATCTCACTCAGTAGGGTTAAAAACTGTTGTTAAGGTTTACATCGGAGAAGCTGTATACAAAAATGGTGACACTTGCTGCTGCTGAGAATGCTTAAACTTACATCTTGGCAATTTTGAAGCCATGTTACTTCTGAGGAGAGCTGCAACAAATAAAGGTAATCCCACAGGCGATCTCTCTCAGTTTTTGAGCTTCTCTCACACACAAACACACTACCTTCTCACTCCAGTAAGTGCTTCAGTAAAGCAGCGCATGCCCTGCTATCCTCCGTTGCCAGTTCTGAAGTGATGTTTTTGAACTAGCAACGAAGGCTTGAGCTGTATTAGAGCAAGACACCATTGAATTATTGAAAAATAATGCACACTCGAGGTGCAACTCTCACTTCGCGGTGTGCCGTGACCGCATTACCACCTCGGGTGTGCATTATTTTTCAATAATTCAGTGGTCCATTGTGAATTATCCCTTACTTATCATTTAATCCAACTGATCTTAATGGTTAATCTAAAAACCATTTAGTACATCTATTTTCAATTGGTTTGAATATTATTTGTGTTTTTGTAAAGTATCAACATCTAATTTGCTGATTTGAAACAGGATTACCAAACATGGTGAATTCTAGATATATTATGTGGTACTGTAGCCACGGCACTAATTCGAGATAATATCGCTTGAGAGTTTTGACTTTCTGCATTGTTTAGGGTCCAGAGGTTCATACAGCAGTCAGCACAGTCACCTGGGTTCAGAGCTTAGGCCCCTGCAGTCGCCTGAGCACCACATCGACCCCATTTATGAGGACAGAGTCTACCAGAAAGCTCCAATGAGAAACTTTAACCAAGGCCAGGGTAAGATACAACATATGTTCTCCAACCATTTAAAGTCAACAACAAAATCCTTCTATCTTGTAACCTAGAAATATGGCTAATTTACAGGTGTATTATTGAAATAAAAGGCTTGTTTCAGCTTTTGAATGTTTTCCCAAATGCCTAATTAACAGCAGTAAGCAGCCAGACATCATTACTTTAATAGTACCACATAGTATCAAGTTTTTATTTTAAAGGTTTTAAAGTCACCTGTTCACATTATGTTTTTATTCATTTAGCTGAATATAGTATATTACAACTAATTCATTGATAAAGATATTTTATGGCACACTGAATGCTGTTTGATGTCTAATGTCTACAATGTAATCTACATAAGCACTTTCCTGCACATATCGAGCTACACTTGTTCAGCCTAATGGATATGCACTTTTACAACCATCATAACAGTTTATGTTTTTCTGAGTTAAGCTTTGTAATCAAACACATGCATCTGACTATTTATTAAGGTAAACATGAAATGCTGTTCGTAACCCATTTTACTTCTGTAATGTGTAGGGTTGACACCCATCTTGGATTTTCCAGGTTTATCCAAGTTTTTGGCCATCTGTCCTGGAAAAATTAAATTCCATTCCAGGACCTAAAATGTCCCTGAATTTCAATGATTTCCCCACTTAAACAAGAGTTCACACATATGAACACACTATTCAAGGAGGAAAATCAAAAGTATTCTTATATGAATCAAAAGAAATTCCAATTCATTTTAGTGAACTGGTTTGCTTGGATGATTTAGAGTGAGTTATTTCACTTTTGTGTGAATAATCCTCTAAAGGTTTTCTATAGTTTACTTATTATAATGTTTTAAAGTTCTTGAAAACATGTTTATTTAATATTTCAATATTTAAATTTCATAACAAATGTAAAAAAATCTTTAACAAAATTAAATAAGTAAAACGTAAATATTTTCTTACTTTTGTTAAAGATTACTCAATTCAATTAGATGGAAATTTGTTACAAAATAGAAATGCATAAATCATGAAACGCTTACTGTAAATGTTTATGTACATTTGTTTGATTTACTTTAGTTTAAATGTGCAAATGTTGTTTTGTTTTTTCAACTTTTAATTTCATTACAAATTTCCATCAAATTGAATTGATTAATCTTTAACAAAATATACGCATACAATACGTTTTTCACTCATTAATGAGGTGTCTAGGAATTTGTACAGGGCCAAGGTGGCAACCCTAGTCATGTGACATATTTTTAAGTGAAACAGGGTATTCAACGAGCTAGAAAAGTAGCGTGGGACTTCATTTTATGTTATAGAAATCTATCGGATTGTTAAAAGGGGCATTAGTTAAATGTTACCGGAATGGAGCCAGGTGGTTGGAAGGGCAGTTCTGAAAAAGTGAGAGGGGGGGTATATCTTACCAGTACAGATGAACCATGCAGAACAAGACCAGAAACGAATCGGTTACCTAACGTAACCTCGGTTCTCTCTAGACGAGGGAACGAGTATTGCGTAAGCTAGCTTACGCTACGGGAAAGATTCATCTTTTCTGAGATATTGAAGCCAAAAAATTATCCTTAATTTTGTATCATTTGTCAACGCAGTGCAGCAACTGCAGACCTTGAGCGGGCTAGCTAGCGAGCTCATTGGTTGCTCTGCGGCAACTGCTGCAGCCTATAGACGAACTTGGGCGAACTCGCGTCCAATGAGAGGCGTCCGCGCGCTTACTGCATCAAAACCCGCCAAAATGGGCGTGGCTAGAGTGCATATAAGCGTAATTCGTAGGCTGGAACCCTGGTTTTCATTGAATGAAGCGAAAGTCGCTCGTGGCGCGAGCACGGCCGGCTACGCAATACTCGTTCCCTCGTCTAGAGAGAACCGAGGTTACGTTAGGTAACCGATTCGTTCTCTTACGAGAGGTTCTCTCGTACTGCGTAAGGTAGCTTACGCTACGGGAACCCATTGTCAACGCCGTGCGCGCCAAGCATCCACTGCATGAGCCCCGGGGGTGGGGGGGTACCCGGGGGAGCCCTTGTGAGTGGGGAAATAATATTTGGCCGGCAAGAGTGCGGACCAGTGTGTGTGTAATACATAAGCACATTGTGGGAAGGGAACGACAGAGCGGCGGTGCCGGTCTGTGTGGAATGAGTCCCATCAGTGCAGCTCACCAGGGGAGCTGTAGTGTATTAAACCGCTAGTAGTTTTGCCTGCAGGGCGGGCACTTCCAGATTGTAAAATCTGACAAAGGTGGAGGGGGAAGCCCAGCCCGCTGCCACACATATGTCGTGAATGGAAATCCCGCTGGACCATGCTCACGATGAGGCCATGCCTCTAGTGGAGTGAGCCCTAATGCCCAACGGGCATGGCAGGTCTTTTGACGCGTATGCGGCAGCAATAGCGTCCACTATCCATCTAGACAGTGTCTGTTTCGAGGCGGCGAGACCTTTGGTGCGCCCTCCGAACGAAACGAAAAGCTGCTCAGAGCGTCTGAAAGAGGCAGAGCGCGCAGTATACAATCTCAGTGCTCTGACTGGGCAAAGGAGATTGGCGTCGCGTTCGCTATCGGATGCTGGCAGCGCCGATAGGGAAATGACCTGTGCTCTGAAAGGAGTACCGATCACCTTAGGAACATAGCCGTGTCTAGGCTTTAAAATGACCTTGGAGTCACTTGGTCCAAACTCAAGACACGCAGCGCTGACAGACAGCGCGTGAAGGTCTCCCACACGTTTGACTGATGACAGGGCAGTCAGAAAAACGGTTTTGAGTGAAAGGTATTTCAAATCCACGGATTGAAGCGGTTCGAAAGGGGGGGCTTTCATAGTTTTGAGAACTATAGAAAGATCCCAGATAGGAACCGATGGGGGCACGGGGGTTCATCCTTCTAGCTCCCCTGAGGAAGCGGATGACCAGCTCGTTTTTTCCCAGTGACTGGCCGTGCAGGGGTTCAGCGAACGCCGCGACGGCCGCCACATACACTTTGAGCGTGGATGGGGATCTGCCCTTATCCAGCAGCTCTTTGTAAAAACACGAGCAGCGACGACACCCCACATGTCCGTGGGTCCAGGTCTCTGTCGGTGCACCATTTTGAAAACACAGACCATTTTGACGCATAGAGTCTTCTCGTGGAAGGGGCTCTAGCGTGTATGATGGTGTTTATTACCCCTTCTGGCAGAGCGACGGGTAGTCGTTGATCACCCACGCATGCAGCGCCCAGCGCTCTGGGTGGGGATGCCAGATCGTGCCGCGAGCTTGAGAGAGGAGATCTGCTCTCACTGGGATGGGCCACGGCGCTGTCAGTGACAGCTGCGTAAGCTCCGGGAACCATGTCTGATTCTCCCAACGCGGGGCTATGAGGAGCACCGAGTGACGCGTTTCCCTGATCCTCTGTATTACCTGTGGCAATAGCGAGACGGGAGGGAAGGCGTAAAGCGGGCGGTTGGGCCAGTCCTGGGCCAGTGCGTCCTCGCTTTTCGAGAAAAATATTGGGCAGTGAGCGTTCTCTTCTGACGCAAAGAGGTATATCTCTGCTCTGCCAAATATGCGCCATAACTTCTGGACTGTTTGAGCGTGCAGGGACCATTCCCCTGGGGGAATATTGTCTCTGGACAGTCTGTCTGGGCCGTCGTTCAGGTGGCCTGGCACGTGCATCGCCCTCAGCGAGCGCAGGTGGCACTGGGACCAACTCAGTATGCGTTTCGTCAGATGGAAGAGGTTCCTGGATCTGACACCGCCCTGACGGTTTAGGTAGGATACCACAGATCTGTTGTCCGAACGGACCAGGACGTGGTGACCCTGAATGACCGGGAGAAAGCGCACAAGCGCGTACTCGACCGCTATCATTTCCAGACAATTTATGTGAAGGAGCTTTTCCTGAACTGACCATAGGCCAAAAAACCGGAGAGCCCTCGCAGACCGCGCCCCAACCCGTGTTGGACGCGTCTGTCGAGATGACTTTTCGGCGAGATACAGCTCCCATCGTCACTCCCCGCTGATACCATTCGGCCACTGTCCAGGGCTGCAGAGCTGAAATACAGGTCTGAGTCACCTTGATCGGCTGGCGGCCTGTGGCCCAAGCCCGGCGAGACGCGCGGGTGTTTAGCCAATGCTGAAGCGGGCGCATGCGCAGTAAACCCAGCTGAAGTACTGCTGCGGCTGTGGCCATGTAACCTAGCACTCTCTGAAATTTTTTCAGAGGCGTGAGGCTGTTCATCTGAAAGGACGCGGCTAGTCGCTGAACACGGCGCGCGCTGTGTAGATAAGCAAGCCGTCATTGCCACGGAGTCTAGTTCTATTCCAAGGAAGGAAATTGCCTGACTGGGCTGTAGTGAGCTCTTGGTCCAATTGACTGCAAGACCCAAACTGTTCAGATGGCTGAGGAGAACTGTTCTGTGAGACAGAAGCTCCGTATGTGACTGTGCCATAATCAGCCAGTCGTCCAAATAGTTCAGATTCGCAAGCCCTGACTCCGCAGGGGTGCGAGCGCCGCATCCATGCACTTCGTGAAAGTACGGGGTGCTAAAGACAGGCCGAACGGAAGGACGGTGTATTGCTAAACCTGGCCGTCGAAGGCGAATCTCAAGAATGGCCTGTGACGGGGATTTATCTGAATCTGAAAATAGGCATCTTTCAGATCGAGAGAGATAAACCAGTCCCCCTGGCGCGTATGCGCGAGGAGTTTCCTGATTGTAAGCATTTTGAACGGTCTTTTTGCAAGCACCTTGTTCAAAACCCTGAGATCTAATATTGGTCTGAGGCCGCCGTCTTTCTTGGGAACAAGAAAATAATGGCTGTAAAACCCCGACTCGCTCAGCGAAGGCGGCACTTTCTCTATGGCCCTTTTGCACAGAAGGTTTGCTATTTCTGAACGAAGCATGCAGGCTGCTTCCGTGTTCACAATAGTTTCGAGCCGTGCTCTGAAGTGGGGAGGGCGATGATCGAACTGTAGCAAATAGCCCTGTTTTATTGTGCTTAACACCCATTTGGATATCCTGGGATAGCTTCCCACGCTTTGAAGCGTAACGCTAGAGGGTGAATGGCCAAATCGCCCTGATTGCCGCACACAGCGCGCTGAACAGAATGTGTGAGCGCGCTTACTGTGCTTATGCATGACTGCTCGCAGACAGCAGGGACAGGCTGTTCTGTGAGTGACTTCCCGATTGAGGTGAATGGGGAAATAGCCACATCTGTTAAGTGATGTGCGAGCATAGTCACGGGGACGGGACTTACATACAGAGAAGTGTTTGCTGGCCGTGTGACAGAGCGGGCAGAGAATGGGCGCACGCACGTATTCGTGAGCGCGTTTATTGACTCTAACACTCGAGCGGGCTGTGTCCGCTTTATGTGAGTGGGCTCTGATCGGGACACGGGAAGTGTAATGCTTTTGTGTAGAGGTGAACACTGGATTGTGGGCACATTTTCTACACAAGGCTGGTCGTGTGACAGAGTGGCCAGAGAAGGGGCGTGCGCACGGATTCGTGGGCGCGTTTATTGACTCTAACACTCGAGCGGGCTGTGTCCGCTTTATGTGAGTGGGCTCTGATAGGAACACGGGAAGTGTAATGCTTGTGTGTAGGGGTGAACACTGGATTGTGGGCACATTTTCTACACATAAGGCATGTTTGCTCTTTACAAGATTTCTTTGGGTCGCTGTGAAAACGGCGTTTGAGTGCAGGCAAGCGGGCAGTATCACCGGCTTGTTGGCTGCTGAATCCACCACTGCAGTAGCCTGAGAGAAGGGGACTGACAGAGGGCGAAGCTTTGACGGCTGTCCGGCTGCGGCGGGACTGAGCCGTCGTTTTCTCAACAAAGCTAGGAGGACTTCGGTTGCTCAGGTTTCAACGCAATCTTAGGCCGAGGCCCGCGGGGGGCGGCGGTCTGTGGCGGCTGTCTGAGCGCGACCTAGGGCGGCCGCCCTGTCGACTCTGAAAAGTCTGGCTTTGCTGAGCTGGGCGCTGTGAAGAGGCTCGTGCAGGAGGCTGGTCACGTGGGCGGCCTGCAGAGGAGCTAGCGCGACGAGGCAGGAAGAGATTCATGGCTTGGGTGGCTTTCTGGACTTCCGTGAAACGGTCAACAATGCCACTCACCGCGGAACCGAAGAGACCGGACGGAGAGAGCGGCGTGTTGTCCGTCGCCCTCCTTAGATCTGAAACAGCCTCTGGGTGTCCCATCCCAGAGGCTTTCTCATCCCATTCTCGAAGGAGGTCCGCTTGGAGGATCTGTAAGACGGCCATGGAATGCAGAGCAGATGCAGCTTGGCCGGCGGGGGCATAGGCACGGCCAACACAGGCGGAAGTAGTTCTGCAGGCCTAGACGGGAGCACCGGTTTAGACCGCCATCTCGCGGAGGGCAGGCAAAGGTGTGCTGCTACCGAATCCTCTGGATTCCTGGGCCGAGGAGGAGGCTTGGGAGCCTGACCACTCCTCGCTGTCCGAAGCCATGATGGAACAGCAACCCTTATCCTCCGCCTCGTCATCCCAGATGGCAGCAGTGCGGCCGCTCGGCGGCAACTGCGCGTCCCGGGGGGGCGGGGAGGGTGAAAGCGAGACTCGAGGGAGAGGCTCCAGCGAGGCAGTCGCTTCTAACACCGGTTCCGGCAGCCTTTGGGAGCGGCGCTTCTTATTGCGCGGCGAAACGAAAGGCGGCGCGGCAGCTTCGGTTTTGCATGCTTCGAGTCGAGCCCGCAGGGTCGACATCGGAAGCTCCTCGCAGAAGTCGCATCCGCCGTCAGCGAGGGCGAGCTCTGCATGTTCCCGTCCCAGGCAGAGAGCGCAGATGAGGTGGCGGTCTCCAGTGCTGAGAGGAGCGCGGCATGAGCCGCAGGAAGTGCGAGGCATCTTTAAAAAGACGCTCGATACTCTTTTTGTGAAGTTCGCTGAGGAACTTAGCTTGCTCTAAAAAAGGATACGTCGCCGGATGGCGTAGCTCGCAGGATGGCTGAAGGTGGCGAAGACAGCCGGCTTCTTCGAGCGCTGTCCAAGCTTGCTAGATGCCCCTCGAACGGCGATTCGGCTCCCAGTTCAGAGATGCGAAGAGCTTCGCTGAAGAGATGAAAATCAGGGTTCCAGCCTACGAACTACGCTTATATGCACTCTAGCCACGCCCATTTTGGCAGGCTTTGATGCAGTAAGCGTGCGGACGCCTCTCATTGGACGCGAGTTCGCCCAAGTTCATCTATAGGCTGCAGCAGTTGCCGCAGAGCAACCAATGAGCTCGCTAGCTAGCCCGCTCAAGGTCTGCAGTTGCTGCACTGCGTTGACAAATGATACAAAATTAAGGATAATTTTTTGGCTTCAATATCCCAGAAAAGATGAATCTTTCCCGTAGCGTAAGCTAGCTTACGCAATACGAGAGAACCTCTCGTAAGAGAACATTAATTAATAAAGTAAACTGAGTCTGTTTTGATTTTGAAGTAGTGGTGGTTTCTGAGTTACTGGTTAATGCTATCTAAATGGTTTAATATCCTTGTTGTTCTGTTTTGCTCCATTGCCCTCCTTCTCTCTTATTGTGCTTATACATGTACGTCTTCTCACATTGTGCATATGGTTATGTTTGCTTCACCTAAAGATCCAATGCACCAGTTTTGTGAGCAAGTCCTGAACTTTCTGCTATGTCCCTACTCTCCTGTTGTAGTCCCTTCCTCTCCTGGTGTTGACTCCATACCCTTGCAACGCACAGGAAGTCAGAATGCCACAGGAACATTCCCTCGTTCTGGCTATGCAACTGGCCCTGGTGCCTCCACTGCAGACTATGCCAACCCCTACCGTACACTACAGTTCTGCCCCTCTACAGACTCCCCCTACAGTAAATCAGGGCCTGCTCTGCCCCCAGAGGCAACACTGGTCAGGTCAACCTCCGTGGACAGCATCCAGAAGGACCCCAGGTTAGTCATCTCAGTGGATAATACATCTTGAGGGAATTGCAAATAGAAAGCATAAGAGCTGTACTGACTGCCAAATGGCCACGCAGTATGATTATCAAATCGAGCTTCACTTGCACAAGTTCTCAATGAAGGCACTTTACAGCATGAATCAGACTTCACATGGCCTTACTGCCTATAGTGTTATAGATCAGCGGTTCTCAACTGGTTTTGCTTCAGGATTCAGATTTTACATTGGACAGCAATTGCTGACCCAACAAAAGACCGAACCAATATTTAAACAATATTTAATGTAGTCTGGGTCAAGGATTAGGGCATCTCACACAGCCTGCCCAGTCAATTTGTAATGTTTCACCACTTTCAATCTGTCTATATAGTGCTAATAAGCATATTTTTTTATTTATCGTGTGACATTAATTTAATGTGCTGAGAAGCCATTGACAATCATCAATTTACATGTAAACTACAATAAGACATTTATTTTGTTTGCTTGCTTTTTCTACTGATTTTACCGTGTTTTTTTTTTGTGTGTGTGTCATCCCTTTTGTTGAGCCCTCATGCCTTTGTTTCTCTCCCATGTCTTTCACATATATTGGTTATAGTGGAGCTGGTATGACGTGTGATGCATTGCATTTACTGGCTGCAAACAAATGCACAGATATGCACAGATAATTTCATAATGTTTCAGAACATGTCAAGACACAAGTCGTGTTTTATCCTTGGTTTTCTAACTAATGTTTGGTGTATTAAAGGGTGGACACATTTTTATCTATATACAATGTTATTTATGCTTTTTAACAAATGCTATATAACCAAAATTAGTGTAAAAATAAAATGATAGAGAAAACAGTGTTGCTTTTATGAGTAACAGATCATTTGTTGCAATATTTTGTAGGGCTGGGTAAAAATATAGATTTTCTGATGCTCTGCAGTCTTCCTTTGAACGATCTCGTAATCAATTCTTAAATACCTAGATGCATCTTTCACTCTGTGATAACCCTCTGTAATGCAAGTAAATCACTCATATGTGCAACCAAATCTCACGCTATGTGACTAAATATGTCTATGATTAGCAACTGGCTAGTAAATGTTCAGATTTCACTCACCAGTGATTGAGTAGTAAGTGGAGAAGTTATTAGCACAGAGGTCCTTTCACTGTGTTGAGAGTAAAAGTTTGGTTTAACTCGTTCTGTGTGTCCAAAGACGAGATCTACTGATCCATATTTAATTGAATAATGTCTCTTTTATTCCGTGTCTGTTTTTTACAGACAGTTGTTGATAAAAAAAAAAAATCTATTTAATTCTAATACATGGATGCGCTAAAGAAATTATGCACGTCTTCTCTCGTTATATATGTGCAATTGCTGTCTGATGCCACTAGTTATAAAGAGACTGTATCGATTAAGGACGTGTTCTACATATCAATGTTAATACTTGTAAATAGTACAAATTATGCAAGTAAACAATACAAATTTAACAAATATATATGTAACATAATATATGCAATTTCAAGACATTAATTGATGGAATAGACTGAATTAAATTATTTTTCAAAAGGCAAGATGTGACCAATTTGAATAAAAACTAATAATAATATTAGTTTATTTAATTAATATATTTTAATTGTACCTAGAAGGATTGCCTAGTAGGTTCCTTTATAGTTGAGAGCATTAGCTGAGAGAGAATATAATTTATATGTAAGCAAAATGGACATTGTAACAGAAATGTACAAATATGAATCAAAATCTAATCAAATTGAGAGCTTGTTAATCGGAATGGAATCAAAAAATCTGTATCAACACCCAGCCCTAATATTTGTATATGCTCAAGACACAGGGTAATATACAGCGATCAGCCACAACATTAAAACCACCTGCCTAATATTGAGTAGGCCACCCTCGTACCACCAAAACAGCGCCAACCTGCATCTCAGAATAGTATTCTGAGATGCTATTCTTCTCACCACAATTGTACAGAGCGGTAATATGAGTTACTATAGACTTTGTCAGTTCGAACCAGTCTGGCCATTCTCTGTTAACCTCTCTCATCAATAAGGCGTTTCCATCCACAGAACTGCGCTCACTGGATGTTTTTTGTTATTTGCACGATTCAGAGTAAATTCTAGAGAAAAGCAGTTACAGAAATACTCAAACCAGCCCGTCTGGCACCAACAATCATGCCATGTCCAAATCACTAAGATCATATTTTTTCCCTTTCTGATGGTTGAGGTGAACATTAACTGAAGCTGCATGACATATCTGCATGATTTTATACACTGCCACACGATTGGCTGATTCGATAATAATCACATGGATGAGGGTCAACAGATAATGGCCAGACTGGTTCGAACGGACATAGTCTATGGTAACTCAGATAATCACTCTGTGATGAGAATAATTGCATCTCTGAATGCTATTTTGAGATGCGGGTTGGTGCTGTTTTGGTGGTAAATAAGGTGGTATTAATGTTGTGGCTGATCTGTGTAAGTGCATTATAACACATTGTTCCTCTTATAAAGATACATTAACATCTAGATTATCTTTTTGAAAATTAGACCGCTCCATTGTAAAAGTTAAATGCAGAGTACTTCTTGCTGTATTTCAGTACTTTCTCTGACTGGAAATGTTTGTAAGCAGAGCTTGCCCTCAAATCAGCTATAGCTGTCTCCAACAGATACATTGCTAAAATGGAGCCATATGTAAGAGAGTTCTCATGTAGCATAAGAAATATGTAAGAGTTCTAATCCATTATGTGAGACCCCACTTTAATAAAAACCTGCAACAAAAAACATTTGTGTATGTCAAATGCAAGTGTGTAATATGTGACAGCAATAAAAAGACAGATAAAAGTAAATACACTATTTTTTAAATGTCAAATCCCTTTGTGCTAGACACCTACCCTGTCTCTCTCTCTCTGCCTGTCTCCTGATAGGTACGACCCTGAATTCCTTGTCTGGAATCAAAATCAAGCCGAGCAAAGAATGACAAAGTAATCCAGCATTTATTTACATTCTACTCCTCATCTACACAAGCACTTTTCTCCTCTACTCAACATCATATGCTAGGGTAGCATGACTCAATTAGAAACTGTGTGAATGTGTATAGGCTGTAAGGTACCTAATATATTACATTGTTTAGTAGGATGCTGTTGAGGTTAATTACAGGGTGAATTACTACAGGAACAGAAATCTGCTGTTTGTATGGATTGCATCCCAACATTTCCTCAATGTGAACTCTAGTCCTTTATTAATCCACAAAGAGTGTAATGTGTGGTCATCTTTAAGTCTAAAGTCAGTTCTGAATAATTGCTATAGCAAAGAGTGCTAAGAATGTAAGATAGAGTGGAAAGTGTAATACTGCACAGGTGACCAGTGTTTGTCCATTGCTGCAAAGCATCACATTGTGTGTGTGTGTGTGTGTGTGTGTGTGTGTGTGTGTGTGTGTGTGTGTGTGTGTGTGTGTGTGTGTGTGTGTGTGTGTGTGTGTGAGTCTCCTGTTGTGTTGTTATTCATTGTTTTATCATTTTGTGTGAAAGCATGGTTATTATCCTTTTTTACTTTCATTTTAACACCACTGTCTTCAGTTGTGTACTCCTTTCAATGCAAGCAATACCAATAGTTGTGTTTTTGTGTTCTGACTTTTGCTTTATGTAATCACTGTATTGGCATAAATGTCGGAGAGATTTTTAGATTAGATTATTTCATAGATTAGATTATTTCACATCCACACTAATCGTTTTTTGTAAGAAATCTAATGTCATCCTAATGTCATTGCATGTTTTCCAAAGAATATGGTTATGTTGACGTTATGAGGCGTAAACATAGCAAAATCAATGTGTTTTCTAACTAAAGCATCTTAGTGTGGCCTAAGTGTATTGTGCTTTATGTTACAGTTTGAGTGAAACTACAATTGCATCATCTCTTACAAGAAATTACATGGTGGCTAGTTTTGACCAAAACATTCTGAAATCTTACAGTTTGATGGTGCATGACACTAGCAATGACAATGTTGTGGGTTCGATTCCCAGGGATCACATCAAGGGCCCTATTTTAAGAGTGTTAACTGTAAGCGCAGCGCTATGCCATAAGTCATAAGCATAAAGCATAAAGTCAATGGGCATAGCCATAAGTTTTGTTATTTTCTTGCAAGCATGCGCTAAGTCCAGGCACAAGTGGGTTTGGTGAAATTACGTGCTAGGCACTAATGGGCTGGGTCAAGTGCAATTTAATTCAGAGGTTCTTCTCCGGTTAATTCAGTGTCTGTGTATAGTTCATTTCACTCAAGCATCGGCGATATAAACAAAGACAGCACATTCATAAGCAGTTGGTATGTAAATGGATTGTATGCAATTAATTATAAGAATAGAAATATGGACTTACATTCTTTTGTGCATTAACTGAATCCTTGTTGAATGTGGCACGTTTTCTTTTATACACTTTGAAAATGTGGTTCAGGATATTGGTGTAGGCTCTGTAAAATGATAGAGAATGTAAATGTTATTAATCATTTTTATCTACTGACACAAAAATCATGGCTAGTATTAACAGTGATCATATCATAGTGTAACAGAGACATTTCGTGACCTCTCTCTTTGCCGTCAGTTCAAGCGTCCTCTTAGGAATGCTCGCATGTGTTCTGAATCAACAACGGTGCTGAACGCTATTTCATAAAGAGGGGTCAAACATGGGTCATTCGTTCACACCCTGTTAGAGCTCACTGCTCCTGACTGCACAGATTATATTTATGTGACTGTTAGCAGCTCTCTGGGTCCCCAACTCCTATTACAGCTGTCAGAAAGAGTGTATTAGTGCTTCGTTCAAGTGGAGGGCGAGAGCTGTCAGAATTAGCCACCTCAGTATCAGATTGACTGCAGGTTCCAATAGCCGCCCTATACAACATGATTTACTCAATTAGGACATTTCAACGTTGTTCTAGCTTTAAGCCGCAACTTATTCCCCCTAAATTCTGATTGATTTATTGGAATGTAGTTGAGGAATAAACAAGGTGATTGTTCCAGGAACATCATGGCAAATCATGGCTATGTTTGGAATACCACACTATTCTTATTAATTTCTGCAGCACACTATGCACATTTTTTGTATAATAATTAAAAAGTTAATCTTTATATAGCAGGTTCAAAGGTAGCTTCTTAAGGAAAAATCTATTTTCTTGTCGAACCGACAGTAAACGGATGCCCCGTTCTATTTTGCATTGCACTTGCTGGCGCTACTCCTACCAACAAATGGTTTATGGTTCACTTTGATGCGTTTAGTGTAGGCAGCCTCAAGATTTTGCAATGCAACATTTCTCACATCCTGGGTAGACAGGGTGTGTGCCACAATGCAACGCACTTGACTTAACCATCTATTACTAGCGTGACTAATGAAATCATATCAGCCAGGGTATTTAACATCTATTTCTTGACTAATTATTTGACCAGACTGCCAATGGTTTACACAAAATTGGTTTAAAATGCACAATAACAGCTATTATTGGCAATATGTATGGACATTTAAATATAAACAAAAATAATAATGCAAAAAAAAAATATATTTATGGAAATTCCAACTGGATGTCTTTAGCTGAATTGTGGTCTTCTAAAAACAATATAGCATACTACTGTTTGAAGTGTTCATTAAATCAATAGTATATAGTATTCAGAAGTTAGTTTTCCATTCCAAACACCCCCCCATGAACATGTTGTTGATCTAGCACTCGTTTTCCAGTTTGCTGTCAGCCAAAAACACATATTAGAATGGAAGTGCAGGGAGTGCATGTTTCAGCGTGAGTGCGTGAAGCTTATTCAGCGGGCTGCTCATGTTTGTATAGAAAAGCCAGGGAGCAAGCCGAGAGGACATAGGAGCTCTACGCTCATTAGAGTGTTTGTTTTAACGGCACGCTTCAGCGGCTAAGACACAAGCTAGAGCTTCAGCGATTACATGGGCTGGTGACTGGTCTTATTTACTTTGTTCAGCATGTGTAAGTTGTCTATTCATCTGCCCGTAGTGCCAGAAGGAAGTTGTACGACATACAAACAGAACTAAATGGATAAACTATGTTTAGTTTATTAGGTGTTCAATTTGCAATGATAGCTGTAAATTATGCTATAAATGTTAAGCTACAAGTTCGTAATCACACTTTTTTGGAAAACGTCACAGTTACTGTTGTAACCTCCGTTCCCTGAGGGAGGGAACGAGACGTTGTGTCGAATGAAGTGACACAAGGGGTCTTCCTTGGGAGCCTCTCATACCTCTGAACTTGAGAAAAGGCCAATGAGAAATTGGCAGACAGAATTTGCATGTCCCGCCCCCGGACATACGGGTATAAAGGGAAGCAGATGTGTGTCTGTCAGTCAGGTTTTTGCACTGATGAGCCGAGAATAAGTTACGGCTGTTTACAGTGGTAGGTCTAGTTTCGTGGCAGAAGGGACACAATGTCTCTTTCCCTCCTTCAGGGAACGGAGGTTACAACAGTAACCGTGATGTTCCCCTTCTCTCACTCACTCAACTTTGTGTCGAATGTAGTGAGACAAGGGGTCACGTTCAAAAGCGCCATGCACTAGACCGTGTTACGTGAACTGCTGACACAGGTGCAAGCAGGCTGCTGCGTGCTAGAAGCAACTGTATCGGCCACACGTAACCCTCCCCAACGCCCCCAGAAAAAGGTGTCATATACAGGCCTTAGGTTCCCAGCACCCCTAAGAGGGGAGCAGGCACTACATGACCAGCATGGGAGCAAGCCAGCCAGCCCCTGCCTTTTCTCTCTCTATGTCTCTCACATAGAGTGTAAAGCGGCTGGGGCTATCTTAACGCTATGAAATGCGTCGGGGAAGGCGTCTTCCCCGATCCTATTCTTTCAGGGGGAAAAGACCCTGTGGAGGCCACATCCTGCCCAGACTAGGGGGAGGTGACATGTGGCCAATACACCCCGTGGGTTGTCAAGCCACACGTGGGAGCGGCGTGGTGGTAGGTCCTACCTAGTGAGGGGTTGGGTGTTGCCCAGCCCGCTGCTCTGCAGATGTCTGCTAGGGAGGTGCCATTGGCCAGTGCCCATGAGGATGTCACACTTCTCGTCGAGTGTGCTCGAACCCGCAAGGGGGCGGGCATGGCCTGGGTCTGGTAGGCCAGAGAGATAGCGTCAACGACCCAGTGAGCTAACCTCTGTTTGGAGACGCCGTTCCCTTTCCACCGTCTGCCAAAGCAGACAAAGAGCTGTTCAGAACATCTAAAGCTCTGCGTGCAGTCTAAATAGATATGCAAAGCATATAGATTATATTTATGTTTGATCAGTCACTGTTCTTTTCCTTTGGTTCTGTAATGTATTTGACAGGTTTTGCGGCATTTTTACACACTCTTTCCTTCATGTTTAAAGAAAGCAGTGGCTTATCATATTGCAGTGTGAATCTTCTCATTTCCAACACAAAAGTAACAAAAAGGTGATTGTACATGTTTCTTATTTTCAATGGGAGAAAGACAGTGCTTTTCAAGCTCGTTCACCAGACATTAGGCTCGCTTTTTCTTGCATGACTGCTTATGCCACACAGTACACAAGATAGAAATATTTGATATTTTTACGACTACTCACAAGGATAACTTTAATCAGCCAGCATTTAGCTTTTATATATTCAGTTCCCCTTAAGCACAGTCTGATTTGGGGTGCATTTCCCAAAAGCATCATTTGACAGCTATGGTCTCAATTTAATTGTTACCAACATAGTTCAACAATTTTAAGTTTAATAAAAACGTAGTTATAATGAACATGAAATCACAAAGTTTACCTGTGGTTAGAAGCATAGTTGTTAGTACTTGTTCCCTATCTATCACTCATTCGACATCGTGCCGATGTAGTGACACTAGGGGTCGCTCATGGGAGCTCCAAACACAATAGGAATTGGCGAGTGGAATTTGCATGATACTCCCCAGGACATATGGGTATAAAAGGAGCTGGCTGGCAACCACTCATTCAGATTTTTTCTTCGAGCCAAGGTGTGTTGAGCAGCGAGTTCCATTGCCGTTCCATTCACCTCAAAACGAGAAGCATCTGTTGTTGTATATACTGTGCATTTCAGCTGCTTTCTCCCCCTCTGCGTAATTGGTGTAGAGTATGCCCCTGGGCACTTCGACAGCTGAAAGAGTATATATTCTTGCAGAAAAGAGTACATTTCCTACTAAAAGAGTGAGCACTGATGGAGAGCGTCTTTTTAAAGAAGCCTCTCCGTCTTTGTGTAGTTCTTGGATGCGGTAGCTATCTCTCTGCCTCTGACGGCCAAGAGCGTTGTCTCAAGTGTCTGGGCCGCGCTCACATTGAGGCAGCATTCCTGGAACCACTCTTCTTCCAAGGGAAAGCCACTCCAGCTGCTCCCCGCCCTGGGCCTTCTACCTACGGGTACAAGGACGGGTCGATTAGTGCTGGGGACAATTTATGGTCCCCAATGGGAGTGGTCCTGACGGGCAATTCCCCCACTGACCTCCCATTTCCCAGTACGCTCGTTTTCCCCAGCCAAATCACACATATTAGAATTCTCCAGTATGCCTGGTTTGCCCTCTCTCAGAGACGGGGCACCATCTGGTACCTGCACCCATACCTCTAGAATCTCCATGTCTGTCCCCTGGAAGGACCAGCGGTGGTAGACATGATCACTCAGGCCAGTTTGCCTTGAAGTGGCGTTTGTTCGCAATTTGGTGTTCTTGACCAATTTGTGTTCTTGTATGAGAGGCTGGATGGACAGCTGTTCCCCTCCACCTTGAAGGTGTATGTGGCTGCTATAGCGGCACACCATGACTCAGTGGATGGTAAGTCCCTGGGGAAGCACGACCTGATCATCAGGTTCCTGAGAGGCGCCAAGAGGTTGAATCCTCCCAGGCCACACCTCTTTCCCTCATGGGATCTCTCTGTGGTCCTGCTGAACCTGCGGAGATCCCCGTTTGAGCCCCTAGTGTCATTTGAGCTAGATTTTGCCTGCCTAGATTTTGGTCCAGTATACTCTAACATGGTCTTGAGACTCCGACCGGGCTATGTGCCCAATGTTCACACGACCCCATTTAGGGATTAAGTGGTGAACATGCAAGCACTGCCCTGGGAGGAGGCAGACCCAGCCTTGTTGCTGCGTCTGGTGCGTCCTTTGCACATATACTTGGATCACACGCAGAGCATTAGATGCTCTGAGCAGCTCTTTATCTGCTTTGGTGGAAAGCAGAAAAGAAACATTCTCCAAACAGAGGCTTGCCCACTGGATTGTGGATGCCATCCCTTTGGCATACCAGGCCCAGGGCGTTCCCTTCCCTTTGGAATAAAGGGCACACTCCATGAGGAGTGTAGCATCCTCCTGGGCACTAGCCAATGGCACCACTCTAGCAGACATCTGCAGAGCAGCGGACTGGGCAACACCCAATAACTTCAAGATTTTATCATATCTGGGTTGAGCCAGTTTCACCCAGTGTGTTGTCAGGTATGAACAGGTAAGTATGCGGGGCAGCTGGTCGGGTGTACCGCTTGCATACTGCGCCTTTCCCCGCCTAGAGGGGAAGACATGCACTTTTTTCCCTCATGCGAGTTCACAAGGCGGTGGACCCTGGATGTCTTTCCTCCCTATCACTGTGGCTGGCAAATTCAGTGGAGGAATTTGTAGCTGGGCCCAATATGTGTGCTACGATGCCTTGTACTGGGGTAGGTGCTCCACATGTTCTGGTTACCTTTGGTAACCACTTGTGATATATTTTCTGCGATACTGTTTCCCTGTTGGTAAATCCATGTCTCCCTTGGGCAGAGCTCCCTTTGCCTGCGGTAAGCCCACATGACGTATTTGCCACATGTTAACCTCCCCTTTGAGCAGGATGTGGTCTCTGTTGTGTCTTTCCCTCCTGGGATAGTATACCTTCCCCGACGTGAATACATTTGGCCCCAGCTGAAATTTTGAGAGAAAAAATTAGAGAAAAGGCCGTGGCAGGTTCCCATTGTAGATGTCTTTTCTCAGAGATCAGAGGTGTTTGGGGCTCCCAAGAGTGACCCCTAGTGTCACTACATTAACACAACGTCTCGTTCCCTCCATCAGGGAACGGAGGTTACAACAGTAACCAAGATGTTAGTTTGCTGTGTGGACATCATTTGATATCGCTGAGTCTTATATCTTTTATTCTCTATATATATATCTTTCATTCTGTCAAGACTTAGACCACGTTTACGTACACTTAAGAAAATTGCTTATTTCAGGTTTTTGCAGAAAGTGGCATTGTAAAATTCATGTAAACATAAATGCAGCCTTTTATGGGATTAATGGCTGTTAATAGAAAGCTCTTTATCACACGATTTCTGTCGGAGAACACGGCTTTTGTGTGTTTATGTTAACGCATAATTGTAGTTAATAGGTTTTTGAAGAGTGCGTATGTGCTCAAGTGCATCAAGGGAACAACAAAGTCTAATGTAGAGGGAAACCCATATATTGAAGCATATGTATCTGTCGCATTACACTGTATGCCAATTTTGTGTCTTCATCACCTTTCTCACATTAAACGGCTTTCTGGTGTACGTGTAAATTAGCTATTATCATTTTATAATTACAGAAGTTATTACTCCACTCCCTGAGTAGCGTCATCACAACAGCTCAACAAACGTGGTTGGAAAAATGAATGTGTGACATAGTTACTACGGTTTTGGGAAACAGTCTGACTAGCTGGTTAAATTGTACAATGATGCATCATGCTGTTGTGGTTGAGCAGTGAGTTACGTCGTTGTACGGGAAACCCGCCCCTGGTCGATCGTTCCTATATAGTGCATTGTGTGGCAATCGCTGTATATGTAATAGTGAACAAGTGATCGAGTTAACATTTAAGCTAGGTTCTAGTCATAATTAAACTATTTTATGGAGAAATAGCACACTCATGGAGAAATACAAACCATTTTATTTAGTTAATTTACGTAGTTGTATTAGCTATCACTGAACACGGAATACAATATTTAATATATTAATTCAGAGATAGGCTGAATGTTTTCATTATCTATTGAGTTGAAGCAGTTGTGGGAACCATTGACCAAATGTTGACCTTGGTGCCCCCTCAAAAAAAAAATAAATAAATAAATAATAATAATAGGTGCATGATGCCCCTGGTATGAGTATTTGTGAAAGCATTTTGTAGTTGATCAGTGCAGAGTTTGCTGTGTATCTCCCAACCAGACTGTATTATATTTACCTAGGCTGCATCCCTTTTAAAATCATTCCATTAGCTTTATTTCTAATAATCATGCTCAGTCAGGCATTCTGAATGCATAATTTATGATGCTTTTATTTGGTTTTTTCACTCAGCGCATCATTCAGTGGTCCGTGAGGGGCTTATCCTCTTCTTCCTCTGGCCCCATGGGTTATTTAGGCTGATGCAATGAAACACTGAGCTGGGTTTTGTGGTGTTAATGTTTCTGCAATGGGGATGAAAGATAGGCTCACCTGACTGAACCAGAACAAAAGCCCAAACAAAGAGCTGCCACAAACTGGAGAGTTTGTTTCAATCCAGTGAGTGCCCAAATGTTACATTACTTTCTGCTGAAGGATTTCAGGCTGCCTTCCTGTCAACCCTGTTATAAATCCATGGACAAGTTCTTTCTCTTTGTCTCTAGCTTTGTTCCACAACTTAGTGAGCTGCCTCACTGACTTTTGCCTAAATAGGCAGCTGCCTTTGAGTGCGATACTCTTAATAGTTAATAAATACATAGCACACACAAATATTGGGTAAAATAATTAATATTATAATATTTTTTTTATTAATATTTTAAGTGTTGCATGAAATATAAGTTTAATATCAATTTCTCCTTCTCTCCATATTGGATAAAAAAAATTTGGCACATCACAATATACGAAGGATACATGCAATGCTGTCTTAGAATATGTCCCAAAAAAAAGCATGTTCTTGATACTTGAAAAGTACATACTTGATACTACTTTTTGGAATATCCTTTGTGTCGGGAGCATTACTATGATGCCTTAAATTGCAGTTTAAGTAGGCAGCTCACTAGGTTTTGGAATAGAGCATCTGCTTTTGTCTCCCTCGTTTTCTTATTACAACTTTTAATAACTGTCAATGCTTAGTTTAATTTGTACCAATTAGATGTCGGATCTTGCAGGTGAAGGTTAAGGGACAGACTGCTTATTAGAAGGCGAACCACCCACCCACAGCGCCTCTCCATACCAGACCACGTGGGGCTTAAATCTGTGTGCGCTTCACAAAAGTGCTCTCTGTTCTCTGTAGCGTGAATGAGCCATTTCCCAGCCAAATCCTTCTCTGGCTTTGGCAAAGGGATGACATTTTTGCATGCCTGGGCTCAGAGCAGACGTTTGATTATTCATGTTTGGTGATTTTATGGTAGGTTCATCCCTGCTTCAACAGCCTGCCACATTGACTGGAGCTCTGCTGGGGGAGTGGCCTCACCCAGGCATTAATTGTCATAATAGGGAGGTTAAGGATTTGGCTGCCAGTGACAGACCTGACAGAGAGGAGGGAAGTGTCACCAGGCAGAAGCAGCTTGCACTTTGCATATGTGTGTGTCCCTGTAGGACTAACTTTCTGGGAATGATTCAGCGCTAAGGTTTAATGATGCGGATGAGGACTAACAGGGTTCCATTACTATTCTGTCTATAATCATAAATTATATAGTGGTTTATAGAGCAGCAAATATTTAATAAATATGAGCAATGTGCTGTACATATTAAAATCATTGCATGCTAATCCTCATCACTTATGTGTGCATGCATGGGTTAATATTTTTGATATGGCTGTATCATGTATGGGACATTGCTCGCATGACTTGAATACGAGCAAACTTATTTAAAAATGTGCATAACCACAAGCGTACCAACCAGTGGTTCAAATCTATAACCAAAAAATACATCTTTTTAGTAACATATTGTGAATTTTTTTTATTTCACAATGTAAATTAGAATTACAGTTACATATACTGAAATGTTGGTATATTAATAAATTCAGACTGGTAGTTTTGTTCCTTTAAAACAGAGAAAAAAAACTGTAAACTGTACAGAAGCCTTTTAGCCATAATGTTAAAAGATTAGAAATATTGTTGAAAGCAGTGATGAACCCTGTGAAAGGAAGCAGATAGTTATCTGTACTACTCTATTGCTTATTTGTGGCAGTTTTAAGGGATTTGGGCCTCTCGTTGAAAATGAATTGTGTCCTAGCGCTGTGGGTAACTATTTCTGAGCAACTCCCAGTGCTAGACTTCCTTCCTTGCTGCCCCCTCTCACTTCTGCTGCTATCTGTCTGCCCACTTAAAAATCCCCTTCACAGAGATCAAGTTAAACAAGCCAGTAAAATTGCTCAGTAAAATGCAAAAATATGTTTATGTACATTCATACTAGATTTTGTTATTGTAGGAGTACCTACACTGTAAAAGAAATAGTGTGAGTTTACAGTAAATTCCTGGTTACTGCGTGGCATTCACAGTATATTTTACAGTAGTATTTCTACTATTTATTACAGATAAAAGACAATTGTATACAGTGACTTCACATTGAACAGGACCAATAAATTACTGTAATGTAGCAATTCTGTGTTGTAGAATCACAATGATCATCTGCATTTTTTTCTACGCTGTTTGTTAAGTGCCACTATCGTTGAGATTTGTATGCTGAGTGCTGATATTTTGTGTGCCTGAATGATATCTCATGATAAAAAGTTAATGAGTGATAAACCAAACATATTATTGCCTAGCTTGGCAAACATACATTCCTCATTGGTTATTTCAAATGATACAATTTTTTTACTTTCAAATACATCATATGCTGTAGTTTATATGGGCCAGCATAACATTAACCTCTAAATTGACTAGTTTCTCCATACATTAAAGTACAATGAATACAAATTGGGAGAAACTTAATTCAAAATAAATAAGATAAGGTCCCATTCAAAGTGATCACTAAACAACATAATGGTGACTTCAAACAAAACAAAATTTTCCCATAATGCAGTGTGATATTCAAATTTTTTCTTCACAGTAATTGTTGTGTTGTGACAGATAAGGACCTAACCTGCATTGGTTTTACAGTAAAATATTGAAAACAGTATTTTATTGTAAGAAATTACTGTTAAATCTTGGCAATTTTTTACGGTGCTAGAGGCACTTTGCTTTGCTAGACACAAAACCTGCTTGTGTGCATTGGGGCCATGCCTTCTGATTTACTGCCATCCATGTAATTACATGGAGGTAAACGGTGAATAATTCAATTTGAGTGCTTTAGTTAATTAACAGTACAGTAATTTTAAGGCTAATGTGCACACTTTATTTACATTAATTAACCAACAGTTGACATACGTGACAGAACCACATTGATTAGCATATAAAGTTTTACAGTCATTTATATGTTTTTTTTATTTACTTATTAACATGTACATTGTCAATTAGCGTGCTTTTGTGATTTATGACAGCGTGCTGTGATGCTCCAATCACATCTAATGCATTTGTAAGTACGATTTGATCATCGGACATCGAAAGCTTAGTGTGAGCCATGATTTAAACACATCTTGATTGCATCTTCAAGGTTAAACAGTGACACAAAGAAAGAAATACAATGAAGACAAAGTGCCCATCTTTCCGGATTATTCCCAAATCTCCATTGTGACCTTTTCCCAATGGATTCCATTTTTCTTTTTGTGACCACAATTGCCCTGAGAAAAATAGGACATGCTACAATACATTTTTCCCATGGTGCCTCTTACTCAGAGAGGTTTGTCCATCATGTTGTTGTTTTTCTTTTTTTTTCCCCCTGCCTTACAGGCCGTGAGTGAAAATAAGGCAATGTTGCATTTTCTCTCTGCCCCCATCATTTTCATGTTTTTATCTTCTTATCTTCCCTCCTTGTGCTCTCCTTCTGTGATTACCACCCATGTCTCTCACTCAGGATCTTATTATTTGAATTGATTCCTCTTGTTTGACTGTCTCTGACATGGCGGTTGCACGGAGACAGTGTTTGCCGTTCTGTGCAGGGCTTGGTGGTCTGTTCATGCATTACATAGAAAGAGAGCGGGATGGAGGGATGGAGAGAGAGCCAACTGCATGCAATATGGCTATATTCACACAGCAATTGAATACTGTTGTCAATCCTGTTTTAGAGGGCTTAACCTGTTGATATGCACCTCCTTTTTGAGCACAAACCATGAAAATTACATACCTGAACTTAAATGGTTGTATTTACTGGACCCTTTGGAGTATGGACACAGTTGTAAAATCTTTTGAAAGAAGACACTTTGAGCTTTATTTCACAAGTTTCAGAATTAATATATGTTGTTATTTTTTAAAGTTGGAGAAGTTGAAGATTTATATATAATATAAACTATATTATATAATAAAATATAAATAAACTATATTATATAATAAAAGTGCCAAGACAACCCAGAAATACAATACAAATACAAAATCTGACTGCACTGCTTGGATATTATTAATAAATCTACGGCACCTATTTAAAAATAGACTTTGGAGACAGGCTCATTTTGTTTATAAGACTCTAATATATAAGATAATATACAGTTTTACATCATGAATGCTGCTCAGGTTGCATAGTTTGTTGAAGAACAATGAGGAAGGGTAATTCTTTCAGGTGAGATCTCATGTAAACAATGGAGAATATATAAATATTTCTCAGATTTATCACTTTTATGGACAAAAAGTGCTATTGGACATTTTTCAATGAATGCTTGTCATGGACAATTGACCCAAGTATGGCGAACTGGATTCATCTGGCGATTGCGATTTCATAATAAATGTATGAAGTCCTGTTTTGATATTGGATGTTTTCATTTGTACTCCTGGCACAAATAAATAAATTGCTGTTTCTGGAGCATTGCTATCGTGAAACAGAGATCGGATATCAATTTTGAACCCTTAGATCTTTGAAAAGATGTATAATTTGTTAACATTAATTACATTTATAGATGGTAAATGATATATTAAATGTAAGCAGAGTAACGTCACTACCATGTACGGGGGAATTGCGTATTAACAGGTTAATACATTTACATTCACACAGTTTGGTAATAAATGAGAATGACAATCACATTCTTTAACTGACCTGACTCCAGGATATGTTCAGGGCTCATAATGCAACCCAAACGCTCTAATCTCAGTTAAAAATGTTAAAACAAATACATTTGAAGCAGCTGTTGATGAATTAAGATTTGTATGGATAAACTCACGTCTTTATTGGACTCATTTATTAACAATGACCCAGTTTCCACCCGGTATTACGATGTCTTGTGTGATCCGATCATATGTGGTCAGGTGAGACATATAGCTGTTTACACCTGGTCGTTTAAATGTGTTTCCTGTGACCACTTGTGTTCGGATTTGGAAGGGAGAGTCTCTGTTTCTTGACAACATAAATCAGTCATTATGTCAGTGTGATACTGCATGATATTAAAGCACAACCAAGTCAGACATATCAAAGAAATCATGAAACATATTAACACACTTTCTCACAGGGGTGCGGCTGAAATTTATTCGAAGCATAAATGCAACATATCAAGCAGATATGTATAAGCTTTTTAAAAATTTATTTCCTTTTAAAACTGCTTGTAACCGGCAAACTTCAAAGCAATTGTTTTAGCATAGTGGGTAATTGACAGATGAGGGGTGGCACTTCACTGCTGCAGGAATGCATACAGAATGGATTAGCATTTACACCTCAAATGTGATGTGGACACTTGTGTTTTTTACCACATTCGTATGTGTTTTATGTGATCCGAACACAAATAGTTTTAGACCCCGTTTAGACCTGCATTTAGTGCTGACCACATGTGATCGGTTCACACGAAATGCATCTTAATACCAGGTGGAAACGGGGTCATAGTGTCATTTGCTATTAACACCCTGTCTACATGTCGCATCAAAAGCTAATCAATCTCATTGTAATCAATAATGCGGTCTACACACGATGCGATGGTCGCATTGCACTGTGCCAACAGTTTACGGAAACCCCATTACATTTCTAAGGCACAACACATGCTTACTCATTTTTAGACAGTTCGCTTCTACGTGTCCAATGTAGACAGGTTTGAAGACTTTGCATTTATATGCACATTTTGGGATATTGTATAAACAATGCTAAATGGAAAAAAAACCAAGAATGAATGAAGTTCCCCAAAAAATGTTTTAATCTTAAATAAAAAATATAAAAATAATTAAAGAAAAATTGTTTTTTTATATAATTTAACATTTTTTTACATTTTTTTTTTTTATTCACTGCATAAACTATGATGGAAGAACATTTACCAGACATATATCTATAGAATTTAAATAATAATATAGATGCACATCAAAAGAATAATGGCTTTGCCTCAACAAACCATTTGAATACATAATTCACTCATAATTTTCATTGCGTAGCATCTCATAGGTTGCTCTGGTTATTTTGAAATGCCAGAGCCACTGTACTTAAAATTATAGGCTACAATTAGCTCCCAAAACTGTCTGACACGTTTTAGCTCCCTGACATAAGGCATCAGCTACTTAACGCTAGCAAACATGAAGTTTGTCAGAATGTTTTGTCTGCATGCTCTAAACCCATTTATTGCATTTAATAAAAGCCACAAAAGTCACAGTGGCTTCAACTTTCATTGTCAAAACTATTTTGCATCAATTTATCCAAAAGTGACAATTTTGCTCTCTTAAACACATGGAATGTAAACACTACTTTTTTAGAAATTTGTATTTTGCAATATTCAGATTTTTCAAATAAATTAAAGGAATAGTTCACTCAAATTAAAATTCTCTCATAATTTACTCACCCTCATGCCATTCCAGATGTGTATGGGTTTCTTTCTTCTGCTGAGCACAAAACAAAATATATATTTTTAGAAAAATATCTCATCTCTGTAGGTCCTTTCAATGCCTTTAAATTTGCAACTTGGATGGAAACACAATGAGTGTCACTAGTAACAGCTGTTATTCATGACTGTCGTGAGTATAGAACATGGCCTTGACTTCAGTTATTTCTTCATAGACAGTATTTAAGCCACTACTTTAAGCTGATGTATATTTTGAAGGACAATTCAGAGCCACAATTGTTAGTGAACACGGTTGTGAATGCATTATGTGTGTTTGTTTCAGAGCAGAGATCAGAATAATATATTTAATGTCTGAACTGGTTTAATTCACTGTCTGAGTTGATATTGCACTGATATTCTACACAAATATAACAAAATAGTCACAGGATCAGGGGTATAGACAATGCAGATCTTCTCCTGAAGTGTTCTAGGCACCTGAGGACTTCTAAAAGCAATAGCACAGCTGTCAATTATACCCGTGATAAAGCTACAATTTCGGTGATAATGTTATTGTCTGTATATATATATATATATATATATATATATATATATATATATATATATATATATATATATACAGTATTACTCGAGATCTAGCATACTTCAGCAAAAAGCATGGAAATTACAATTGTAAAAACGATCACTGGCATGTGGTAGCTGTAAAACCTTTGTTTCTCAAGCATTATTTTTGTCTTAATTTATTTTTCTCCTTACCAAAGCTGTCATGCATCATATTTTGAGGTTAAATTGTTTTCGTTGTTTAGTGTCATTCATTTCTCTGTTTATTAGTGTTTGATTAGTAGTTTCAAAGCAGAAAAGTAGTACATTTAGCAGCGGGAGATCACAGATGTAGGCAAAAAAAGTACGATTATATTGCATTCAGTTTGATTAATTGCGAAGAGAAACATATTCAGAGACTGCAGAGAGATGTTTTTAAATGTTTACACATAATGATTAAAAGGGTAAGATGAAAATGTTACATTCTAAGCAAGATACATTTTGTCATTCCTGCACAGACATGTTTTTGATATTGTATTGTTCTATATATGAAAGTTTCTCCACATGCAGTAGCTTTTGTGTTTGTGTACCTCTTAAGGGAGTTTGGCTGGAGGGATCCTGAACTGCCGGAGGTCATCCAAATGCTGCAGCACCAGTTTCCATCTGTACAGTCCAACGCTGCAGCCTACCTCCAGCATTTGTGCTTTGGAGACAACAAAATCAAATCAGAGGTAGCTCCTGCATATTTATATCAAACAATTCTGCATATTATGCAAAGGCCATATAACTAATAAATTCAAGAAAGGGTATTCTCATGGAAGGAATAGTTAATAGAAATAATTTTTCATAGAAAATTCAGTTATCATTTACTCATCCTCATGTTGTTCAAAACTGATGTGACTTTGTGTCTTCCGTGGATTACAAAAGGAGCTGTTAGGCAGTTTGTTATGGGGCTTTTCAACTGCATGGTACAACTCGACTCTGCTCGCTTTTTTGGGGTTTTCCACTGTGGATAGTACCTTGTTAGTGATACTTTTAGTACCACCTCGGTCGAGGTTCCAAGCGAGCCAAGCCGATACTAAATGTGACGTCAAAATCCTGCAGATCACTGATTGGTCAGGGAGAATCGTCACCACCAGCGTCACTGGATTTCCGACACGTGACATCAACCCGCTAGTTTTTAAGCTAGCAACAGCAATAACAGTATCATTTGTTCTTGCAAATTTAAAATTGTGAAAAAAGAAATGGCTGTGCGCAAAAACACGCCGTGGTCAATAAACGAGGTGTAGATGGTCCACTCGTTAGCTATGAGCGAAACGAAAAAATCTCTCAGGAAGTGTCTCAGTTGTTGGCCGCACACTGCTACCACCGGACCTACCAACAGTGTAGGGAAAAGTAAAATAAATGTAAAAGTGACTACAGAACCATCAAGGAAAGGTGGAAGTGGTTCGACCAAATGGACGCTATCTAAACCGTTGAGCAATGGGAGGGAGAGTGCCCTGGACTGATCCACGATAGAGGATGGTACATTTTGTTACGTTAGCTCAATACTCTGCTTGAAAGCTTCACTTTACTTTACTAAAACAACCTGGCCAATTTAACTGTTACACTTGTGTAAAATCACCATGCAACATCGGCTTTATGCAGCACAATGAGCTAGTAGCTAACAGCTAGCAGTCGTGTTATTTTTTTGGTCAGTTTGTGTCGTGTTTAAGATGATGTCACGGCAGTAGAGGTGGCGCAACTATGACGATCAGCCTATAATCCCACCCACGTTGAGGTGGCACTAAACAGCAGTGGAAATGCAAGCTCAGAAATGTAAAGCGAGTAGAGTTGAGGTGAGTCAAATCGTAACGTGCCGTGGAAATGTGCCATTAGTCTCAGTATACATTTAACTGAATGGTGACTGAGGCTGTCATTCTGCCTAACATCTCCCTACATCAAAAGGCCATCAAGTGACCTGACTTGTCTTAAAGGGACTTGTACACACGTTAACAGTTCTTATCTGTTACCAAATATTAAAACCAAAAACTTTGATAAAAGGAAAACTTAGTCTAAGTTAAATGTCTATCATGCATACAATAATGTTGTTGCATTGTATGTCAGATACGGAGGCAGGGTGGGATTCAGCTTCTAGTGGACTTGCTGGATCACCGCATGACTGACGTGCACAGGAGTGCCTGTGGTGCACTAAGGAACCTGGTTTACGGCAAGGTCAATGATGACAACAAGATCGCCCTGAAGAACTGCGGTGGGATCCCAGCGCTTGTGAGACTCCTGCGCAAGACTACAGACGTGGAGATCAGAGAGCTGCTCACAGGTATTCAAAGCACAATAAACATTCAATTTCTCAGTTTTCTCCTTTGCTTTATTCTCTATCTTTCTCACTGTGACCTAAGTAAACACTAGATTCTAGCAAGAGGATAGTTTTCTGTCTAAACTGAAAAATGCTGTGTGATGTGACACAATAGCCCCTTTAACACATGCAACCTGGTAAATTGAAGTAAAATTGTTGGATTGCATTTAATGGTAAATGCATCTGCTATTCACTCACCCAACGGTTTCTGTCTTTTTTCTGCTTTGTGACCATTCACACAGCACCAAAATGTCATTAAACTCTGAGATGTAGTTAGTTATTTTATCAGTTGACAAGTTTCTTCATCCACATGAAGTGCTTTCATGCTGATTATGCTATGTCACTTCTAAAATCTTAACAAAATACTTGGTATCAAACACTTACTGACTATATAAATGGCTACAGACTACAACTGGGCATCACAGACTAAACGGCTATGGCTGTCAAGTCGATCTGATCACAAATTCACTTGTAAACACATGCCCCCGTTCTATGAGAGATGTAAACAAACACGGATGTACGGGAGCGCTGCTGTTAATGTCGCTGCTTCTCTGTTTCAAGTCTCAAAAGAAACAGGCTATGCACATTTGGATGCGGTCTTTGGTGGAAAGACGGAGACGGTGATGTGGTTTGGATGCGAGTGCCGTTAAATGTTTTCTCCACTTTGAGCATTTGTTCACCATCTCCATTTCTTCGTAGTTCAGTTTTGTGGCTGTGTGATTAATTTCCATTGGCTACTCACCATATGACTTCAGATTTGAGTCATGGAGCATCATACATTTCCTCTATAAACGGCTCTAAAATATCAGATATTTTTATATCCTCTAACTGAATGGAAAAATGTCACTGTCCAATTGTAAGACATTTTTGGACTCCAGAATAACTGAATAATCTCCATGTTTCGTCAGCGCATCCGGACCTCATGTGCACAAACCGTTAATCTTACAACTCTGTTCACACACACACATAGCATCAAACGTAACTTTTTAGGTAATTTTACAACTTCTTATTCAGGGAAATAGCTAGTGCAAAATGTACAGGTATATTTAAATGGGACGTGTTCACACATGACCTCCAAATTGAAAATTGCAGTTCATTTTCTGGTAAAGGCTGTATGTGTAAAAGCGACTATTAACAGCCAAACAGAACATATTTGATGCATAATAGGTGGATCTAGATTTTGGACCAACCTACTAACAAAATGTCCTGCCTCTTATCACTTGTTGATAATGAATGGCTGGTTTGAACAAACACTAAGATTTACATGGAAGAGATAAAAGCAATATATTTTGTTGTTACCACATGAAGCACATTTTTTGACAAAGCATTTAACCATATTCAGCATGCATACATTATCTTGACCTTTCTATCTCAGGCTTCCATATAATTGGAATGCCCAATTTATTAATCCGCTCTCCTGGAATCTACCACTTGTTACTGTAGACCTCACTATCCATTCAGTGATTTGTTAATGATCTTCTAATTGGTTAGGTCTATAATAATTAAGGGAAATACCAGTGCTTAGCATAGCCTCTTTAGGGACTTTTGTAAAATGAGTCTGAAGCATTGGCGAAAGACAAAGGCTCTTTGTAATGCCCTGTAGAAATATTCCTGGTATAGAGACAGTTTCTGAGAGCTGTCTGAAGTATTGTCTGAAGTATTGGGCGGCAATTTGCTTTTTGAGGCATTTCATAAATGTCAGATGCCAAATTGTTAGAGAACATTTCAATAAGATGTTGCGGCTCCCTTGTGTTTCAGCCTGGTAAGCAATCTAAATGTCCATCAATTGAAAAATCCCCATCATCCTAAAACCCAAAGCTCAGAGAAACAACCAAAGTGTTTAAAATTAATATGCGTAGGTGAAGCTGAGTGGCACTTGCTTATTACCGTTCCATGTCTCAGAGCTTATGGTCACCTTAGATGAAACATTTTGGAAAGGTTTACAATTTGGGAAGTTGGAAATTGTATCAAATTAGGGTGTAAATTAGAGAGCAGTTCAAAACACAACACAGTTTTCTCATCATGATGTATAAGGCCCTCAATTAAGAAATGAACAGACCTCCATTATTATTCCAATTAATCTCAATGGTAGTTGTCTGGTTGCCGCATCGATTTTAAACCAAACACAAACACAATAATATCAGATAAAATTGGCTGGGGTAGCAGGGATGAGGGACCTGCAAAAGCATTTCCTCGTACACTTCAGCGGAACAGACCCTCTAAGCATTAGCAGTCTTGTTAAGAATATGTGGTGTTATTCATTATGGCAAGTTCCTCTAAATTGTTTTGGGTTTTTTTTGCATCCCCTGCCTTGATAATAGTACACCAGTAAACCACAGTCTAGAATAAGATCTGCTTGTGTGATGAGTAAAACTACAAATGTAGTTAAATGTAGTTTAAGACCACCTTTGGCATACTATTTTCAACATACTTTGAGTATTTGGGACACAATAATCTTGCATAATATTTAGGATAGATTGTATTTAAATTGGCATGCAGCCATGTTGTAGGTCAGGGTTCCCCAACTGGCGGTTGATTGAACTGCAGGCGTTTTGGGAGATTGTGATGGAAATGCCAATGGCGAATTAAATGGAATTAAAATGTATTATTCTTAAAGCATTCATTTATAAAATTCAAACTCAAAATAAAATTGTAACACAATCTTATTAAAAACAAGTTGCTTTAATTATTTGCAAGTATTACACTGCTCTCTGGAGTACTTGATACTGATTGGTCATTCGTGCCATCCAGTGGTCTCATCTTTCTGAATTATGGCTACACATCACCGTCTGATCTCCTCAAGTAAGCTAATTAAATAATTTTAACTCAAATAAATATTTAATTTATTTATTTGGCAAAGGGATAATGAGCAGTTAGACGCTCCTTTCTGCAATATAAATGGCAACTGATTTTTAAATGGTTTAAAAGCAAATTACACTGAACTTGTCTAATAGTTGTACGTAAATATGCACATCATAGCAAAACAGAAAAACACTGTCCTACCGTTTATCAACAATGAAACTTTGCTATGTGAAAATCTGGAATCTTGATAAATGGTGTAACAGTCACATGAAGTCCCTTTTTGCTACCTGAACTTCTTCAGAATGTAGCACAATGTATGAAACACAGCACAGGTGTTATGAGATACTATTTATAAAAATGTAAGTTCTAGTTAACTTGGTGTCTAAAAATGTGGCGATCCAGCGTCCGTCCAGTGTGTGAACCATACATCGAAAAAGAGTGTAGACACACAAAAGCATTTTTAAACATGGCTAACTTACCCTATACTTGAAAAACTGAGCCAAAACCGGTCAGAACTCATTGAGTTCAGGTTCCTCAACCCTTGAACATACATTTCTTTTGGTTAATTGCTTATGTTATTGTGTACAGGTGTGCTGTGGAACTTGTCCTCGTGTGATGCTCTGAAGATGCCCATAATTCAGGATGCTTTGGCAGTGCTGACCAACACAGTCATTATTCCTCACTCAGGCTGGGACACCTCCCCCCACCAGGACGACCAAAAGCTCAACCTGCATTCCTCACAGGTGCTCCGCAATGCTACTGGTTGCCTCAGGTACAGCACCTAATTAATGTCCATTCAAGTTTCATGAAAGACCAATACAGGCACAGCACCACAAAATGGTACAAAATGTAAGGACTTTTAGTTCTTAAAGGTATAGTTCACACACATAGTGACAGTCTCAGACACCATTGACTTTCATTGCATCATTTTTCCATACAATGAAAGTGAATGGTGACTGTGGCTAACGTTCTGCCTAACATCTCATCAGTATGACACGAGGGTTTGTAAATGATTAGTAAATTGTTATTTTTTGGGTGAACTAGTCATTGAAGATGTTTGAGGGTGAATTAATTAAACAATTGCACTATGTTTGATTGTTTGATTTCCACAATTCTTTAGTGCATTTAGTCATTTAGCAGACATTTCTGGGGCTTTTCCACTGCACGGTATGGCTCGACTCGACTCTGCTTGCTTTTTGGGGGTTTTCCACTGTGGATAGTACCTGGTTCCTGGTGCTTTTTTTAGTACAACCTCAGTCGAGGTTCCAAGCGAGCCGAGCCGATACTAAATGTGACGTCAAAACCCAGCAGATCACTGATTGTTCAGAGAGAATCTATAAGCTAGATGGCAGGTTAGCTTACCCTCGTGCTTCTTCGAGCTAACACAGTGATGTCCACTGAACACTTTGTGCTTTGGTGTATGATTTCCCAAACTCTCCTTTTTTTTTGTGGTGTTTTGTCTTGCTGCCATCGGCCTCTTTTGAAACAAAGTTTGTCATCTTACTGTGAAAAACAGCCAAATGCCAAGAATCAGAAACACCCTTCCTTCAATATCCTCCATTGCTCCTTTGTTGTGTGTTTGTGTCACGTTTGAGATTATGTCACAGCAGTAGAGGTGGCGCAACTATGACGATCAGCCTGTAATTCCACCCATGTTGAGGATGCACTAAACTGCAGTGGAAAAGCAAGCTTAGAAAAGTAAAGCGAGCAGAGTTGAACTGTAACATGCAGTGGATTTAGCAGACACTTCTATCCAAGGCAGCTTTGGTGCTTTACAACATAGACAGTGTGTACAAATAAACATTGTTTTCAGTGGCCAAAATTAACAAATTAGTTAGTGAATTCTTCCTTTACTCAATGCCTGTCCTGTCGCCGTTTGGATTTAAATTAGCAGATACTTAAGAGCCTATGATTGGATAATTATTGCAGTGATTAATATTTTTCAGCTGGCAAAATTTTTTTAACCCTAACTGATGCTGTAGGTAGCTTCTCATTTCTTAAACAACCATGTCGAAAGACGTATCCTGTGGTTGTGGTCAAGATGTTACTGTGTTTCAGAAGGGGCCAATTATTGGCCTGCATTAAGCATAGAAAACAACTCAAGAAATTGCTGAAATTACTTGAATTGGGTCCAACACTTTATTAAAACCTGGAAGGATTGTGGTGAACCGTCAGCTTAGTGGAAGAAATGTGGTGGGGAAAAATCTTGAATGATCGTGATTGGATATCACATAAACGCTTGAAGTAGCATCGTAAAAAATCAACAGTAGAACTCATGGCTATGTTTAATAGTGAAAGTAAAAGCATTTCCACACGCACAATGCAACAAGAACTTACAGGATTGGGACTAAACTGCTGTTGGCCACAAGAAAGCCATTTTTAGTGAGGATAATCGGAAAAAGCAACTTCATTTTGCTAGGGAGCATAAAGATTGGACTGTGGAGCAATGGAAAAAGGTAATATGTTCTGATAAGTCCAGATTTACCCTATTCAAAAGTGATGGGCAAAAAGGGAAGTGTATGAAGCGATGCACCTGTCATGTATAGTGCCCACTTTACAAGCCTCTGGAATCAGTGGTATGATCTGGGTTGCTTCAATTGGTCAGGTCTAGGCTCAGCAACATTATGTGGCAATAAAATGAGGTTATCCCATCAATTAATTTTTTCTTCCCTGATGGCATGGTCATATTCCAGGATGACAATGCCAAGATCCATCTGGCTAAAATTGTGAAAAAGTGGTTCATGGAGTATGATGAATCATTTTCACACATGAAATGGCCACCACAGAGTCCTAACCGTAACCCCATTGAAAGTCTTTGAGATGTGCTGGAGAAGACTTTACAGAGTGGTTCGACTCTCCCATCATTAATACAAGATTTCGGCCAAAGATTAATGCAACTCTGGATGGAAATAAATGTTGTGGCATTGCATAAAATTGTCGAAACAATGCCACAACGAATGTGAGCCGTAATCAAAGCTAAAGGCGGTCCAACGAAATATTGTATGTGACCTTTTTTTTTTTTGGGCCAGGCAGTGTATTACTAATTCATTGTTTTATTAAGTAAACAATGCCTCCAGAGTTTTCTTATTTCAAAGCAGAGTGAGACATTACAGACTGTCCTCTACAATAAAATGTTGTGCCTTCATAAATGTCACAGCATATTGGGGTCTTCGTGGCAATAATTCACCACTGTATAATCTCTCTGGCTCTGGTTGTGTGTGAACCAAACACATTTGTAAATTCGTTTTGAAGATGTTTCGGGAGCTTTTCCCTGATAAGTTAACTTATTTGATTGGAATAAATAGATTCAGTTGCATTTGATGAATTTGTCTGGTCTCAGAGTCCTGTGCATAAAACCATTTTGTGATATAGTGTCATGAGAGAGCAGCTCATTGTACCACTAGCAGGATTATAGTCTGTCCATTATTGGTTGGATTCACCAATAGGATTGTATAGTTCTGTAACAGTGTTGATTGTGGACCTGGCATGGTAATCTTTGGCATTCTGTGAAATGTTTATATATCTGAGCAGCCTACTGTGATCTTAAAATCCTGTCTGATTCATTTGAATGCATGTCGTGAGTCATTTCTACCCATATCACATATAGTCTCCACATTATATTATTTTTTTCTTAATAAATTGTTAATCCAGTTGTACACTACCATTAAAATATTTTTATGTTTTTGAAAGAAATTTACACTTTTATTCAATAAAGCAGTGATAAAGCAACCCAGATTAAAATGGTTAAAATATTCATTGGTTTCAAAAATGGCCAAACAGGAACTACTTTCTCTAAAAAAGTCTATTGTCCTTTTAAGAGATTTATGTTCCATACATAAGTGTGCACCATTGCATCACCATTGATCTAACCACGACAGAGAGAAAATTGGACAACCCAGATGCACAACAAGAAGACAAGTACTTCAGAGTCTCTGGCAGCTTCATTGAACAGTTCATGCCAAACAACATTTATATCTGCAACACTGAAAAGAAGACTCCAGGATGCTGGCTTTGTTGTCAGAGTTTAAAAAAACACACAACTGATACTGGCAATTGAGAAGATGAGGTTCAAATAAGCAAAACAACAACATAAAAATTTGAACACTCAATATCAATTTCTTTGAAAAGCAAAACTTTTATAATGATTCCAAGCTTTTGAAAACTGGTGTATATAGTATATTTGCACATGTTCAGACCATTGGCATTATATCTTAACAACATTTAAATGTTTGTTTTTAATTTTTCCTTGCTTACGCAAGTGAAAGGTGCATAATGGAGAAAATAAACTTCAGCTTGATCTTAAAAGCAGTTTACATTAATAGCGCATAATGTACATTTCATCTAGAGCCTGACTTCTGCCCCGCTCACCAGTGTTCAGGTCTGAAGCAGCAGGATTCTAGAACGTGCTGAGTCATTCTCTCTCTTGGATGGCTGAACTAAGCTCCCTATGCCAAGTGTTATAATTAATCCTCTTCATGGATGGCTAAGGAACTAGAAGTCTGATTGAATATTTAATGGTTGGACACAGTTGCCACAGCACCTGCAGCTGCCTGGACTGCTAGAGACACACAGATCTCTTAGAAGCCTCTTGGAGAGAGAGAAGACAGGATGTGGTCTTTGATTTGGCATCTAATAGAAATAGATCAGACTTCATTAGTCAGATCTCCTGAATTTCCAACGCTTGAGATTTGAGGCTTGTTACTGGTGATTCCTAAAGCTCTATTTAATTTTTCAATGTTTATATGCATGTCCTATCCCAGACAACTATAAGTAAGCCATTTGTAGGTAGGTTCCAAAGAGTGTAAACATGTATACACAGTTATTATCAAGCTACTGTGGGTTTCAGACTGGTATGATTTCAGTCTGACCAAAGCCTTTATATAACATTTAAAAAATACATATTACTGTTTTAGTCTGACATAAATCAAACTTTTAAAGTGCATGTAAACACACTGACTGTAGCTATGTGGCACTATTAGAACGTGCTCTGAGGAGTGTTTGGGAACCTTGTTTGGAAACAGTTGGTATATATATATATATATATATATATTTATATACTCTGTTTGGATAATATTGTAGTACTTCAGTGTTATTTTATGCAAAGTTACTGCTTATTTGTCAAGAGATCTGTCCTAGCGGCTAGCACTCTTGCTCCATCGAGTTCAAACCTGGCTTGCGTCACTTGCCGACCATGTTCCCCTTTTCTCTCTGAAATATCCTGTCCTTTCTCTACTGTCTATACTATCAATAAAAATGGCAAAAAGACAAAAACAAATTATTTCTCATTTTGCACTTGAAAAAAATATGAAGAGCACATTAATGTTTAAGACCACCTGCCCTTTAGTTGATTTTGTATTGACTTAGAAGCTTAGAAATACCAAAGTGTGATCAATAGGACATTGTCGATAACATAAAATGCGTGACAATGTGTGGACTCTTTAGGAATGTGAGCTCAGCTGGAGAAGAGGCCCGCCGCAGGATGAGAGAGTGTGAGGGGCTGACTGATGCTCTGCTCTATGTCATACAGATAGCCCTGGGCACCAGTGAGATCGACAGCAAGGTTTGACCTTTTCTCTTTCTGCCTTTCTACCAAAGTGTATACATTCAATGCAAAGCCACAGAGAATCCAATCAGGTTTTTTGCTCCCTAAGCAGTTTTATTTTGGCACCAGAGCACTACACCTCTCTTACCCCCTTTCCACTACTAAAGATGAGATAGAAGACACAATGTAGAATAGCCAAAAATAACTTTGTGGGGGGGAAAAAAGCTGAAAAAACAGTTAAAACCATATGGCTGGTGACCAAATATGTACACAGTACAAAAAAATTATATTTATAATAATAATATTTGACTTGTTTTCCAGTAAAAATATCTAAATATCCTTTAAAAAACATAAATTTAACTGATAAGCAAAGCTGTGTTATATATTAAAGACTTTATTGAGAATCTATCTTGAATTTATTTGCATTATGTCTTCTGCCAGTGCCAAAAGACAAAATACTTCAATTCAAGATATCATACACAATTTTGCTTATCAGGTGAATTGACCTTATTTTAATTATATTTTTATTGGAAAGCAAGACACTAATATGATTTTTGCAGTGTGCCTGCAACCAGCTTGACTAGTTGTTCTAGTTACAAACCAACATTGCCATTTAAAAACAGTTAAGACCATCTTGAATTTAAGCCGGTCCAAAATAAATATATATCTTTTTTTATAGTAGGAATCAAAGGCATTGTATCAGACGGACAATGTAGGTTTTGTAGCTGTCTATTCCTCTAATTGCTTTTGCCACCAACAAAGTCTTACAGAATAACTCCTCCCTATGCCCTTGGTCCCAATTAAGTGAGGTTTATAGTAATTACACAGATTAAATTGTGCAGCGACACACCTCTCTTTACTGTGTCCACTTTTTGTTTGATTTTTGAGGGGTCTCTGTTACTGGCATAATACTTTGTGAGAACCAGTTTGAGTGAGAAAAAAGACTGCTACAGTTTAATGCCTCTGAAAGCATTTACAAGATCAAAGTCATCCTCTTTGTTTTTCCCTGCCTCGCTGCTCATCACAATAGGATTAGCTCTCCAGCTCTACTGGAGTCCATCCAAAGGACTAATCTAACAGGAGACCATTAAGGGTTCGGAGCGCAAAGATGCAAAAGCTTCACAAATAGGATAGATTTTCTCCCTTTTGTCTTGTTTTACAGTAAACCTCCTTAAGATAAGATAAATGTACTTAAAGCAAAATTACATAAGACATTAAAGCTTGTTTTAAGAGAATATAATACACTGAGTTACGTTTTTTTTTTTTTATAAGCATCAATCTAGCTAAACGTATTTATGTTTAAAACTGGAGAAAACAATTTACCACAAATGAAAAATAAACTTAAGATATGTTCTCTGAAAACAAGTTGCTTTACAACTAAATCTATCCAGTTTTAAGTATGTTTAAATATTTTTACCTGTAAACTAGATAAAAATACTGATTAAGATAATCTAAGTAAGGGAGCTTTCACACTTGGTTCGATTGCTTGGACCGAAGCCGAGTTTGTTTCCTCCCCCTGCCCCTGCTGTTCATATCATATTATTTGGGTCCAAATCACGGTCAAATTGCATCATCAACATTTGTACAAGCAGGCAGCTGTTTACCACTGTAACTAGGTAACAAATCTAGAAGATGTCACTGCCTCTTTGGATTTACCTCCAAAACTTGCCACAGAATGACACATGTGTTTGCCACGGATGCATTCAATGTATAATTATGTGATTAATGTTAGTGTTTGTCTGCCGCAAGCCCACAGATGTGTTGCAAGAGATGTGAAGATTGTGAGCTGCTTTCTGAAGGGGATATACATGTATTTGGAATTAAGCAGGTTTAAGAAAACCATTATACCATAATAATTGCGAACGGGAGGCTGCAAGGATCACAAATTATACGTCATCACAAGCGGTTCACTTCCACAATTTGGTACGATTGCTTTCATATCAGCTGCGAACCGTACCAGAGTTTACATGAACCACCTTTCAAGCGGACTCGGGTGCGATATTCTGGTGAGCACCTGAGTTCGGAAAACAGCGTTCACATCATCCAAACGAACTGAACTTTGACGTCATTTGTACCCGGTGCGAACTAAAAGTGCTAGTGTGAAAGCACACTAAGAGTTTTTACAGTATACGCTTTTGAAATATTCATAATCTAAAAATTCTGGTTTCCCCTCTCTTGTGCATAAATTGCACACCTTTCTAGACCATCGAGAACTGTGTGTGTATCCTGCGGAACCTGTCGTACAGGTTGGCGGCGGAGACATCTCAGGGTCAGCAGATGGGATCAGAGGAGCTGGATGGGGTTCTGTGCACCGATGCCAGCGGGAAGGATGCGGAGAGCTCCGGCTGCTGGGGCAAGAAGAAAAAGAAAAAGAAGAGCCACGATCAGGTGGGCCGGGGAGTTTTATTCCTGCAGCTGCTGGCAATTAGCATCACTTAGCTTCATTCAAGTGTGGGTCGCCTTCGTCGACACTCATCCTTTTCCAGTGGATAATTACATATTTTCCAGACTGATTTCATTTAAATTCTGAAAACAGATAAAGATAGGGGCATTAGGAGTGTTTGTTCTGCATTTGCCTGGGATGAATAGAGAGGTAAAAGGTGCAATTACTTTGCATTGTGGCTTTTAAATAACTGAATTGTCTGGGAATCATCTTTTCCTTAACAAAGATGCAAATGCACATCTGGCTTAGTGATGATTGAGTTTTCTCTTTCTATTAAATTACTCTTTATCCTAAACAAGTGCTTTTTAGTGTAAGATATGAACAATACTTTACAACATTTCTCTTCTTGTATGATCCCGGACTAGCCCCCAATATATAACAGCACATACCATTACGCTGACAAAAGCATGATAATACCATGAGTTTAAGTAAAAGACTGGCTTGCAACATTTCCGAGTCCTGTTCTCCCTCTTCTCTCCATTATTTCCTGCACTCTTCCTACTTTGTTTATAAATAAATGTTGCAAAGGGACAAAACTATTACGGCTTTAATTCAAGTTTCTGTATATGATCCTTTGGTCAATAGTAACAATACTGTAGATATTGTTCAGCCTTTGTGTAATGAGACTTGCTCTGTCTCTGCTCTCAGTGGGATGGTGTTGGGCCTTTCCCAGACTCCAGTGACCCTCCTAAGGGATTGCAGATGCTGTGGCACCCATCCATAGTGAAACCGTACCTCACTCTGCTGTCTGAGTGTTCAAACCCGGACACACTGGAGGGAGCAGCTGGGGCTCTACAGAACCTAGCAGCGGGTAGCTGGAAGGTAGGCCCCACCTTAAAACCTGTGAGTAACCCTGAACCTTAAGAGCCGTGAACCAAACCAGTTTTGTTTATTTTGATATGGGCATGGAATTCTTGTTATTTACAAACAGTAAACAGATGTTTAACATGAACTGTAAAGTGTCTTTTGGGACTTGGGAGTACACAACCTGTGTAACATAGTTGAAAGCTTCACACAAGCATCTTGAAATAAATACATCTTTGAAAAGAGATTTTGTTTTTCTTTCATTCTGAATTATCATGCAAAGTTCTGAAAGTGGATACAGGGATTTACATTTAATGTCAAACTTTTCAATGTTGCACTTCAAAATCTTTAATTATTCTCTTTATTTATTTATTTGCTAGAACTTATCTAAGAAAAAAGCAAAACAATTAGTAAAACAACAGATTTCCTTGCGGAAAAAAATATCTTCAATCAGCCTTAGACAGTTTACTGGTCTTTATCTAGTTTAAGCTTGTTACCTGGTCTTCGAGCCTTGCCAACTGGTATTCAACTGATTTAGCTTGTTGGTCAAGTGCCCAAAACCCCTCTATAAACCAAAAACCAGACCAGCTAAGATGGTGAATCAGCTTAGACTAATATTATTTTCAGCAGGGTACATGTACTTTCAAGGTTGACTACAAATTCCCATTGAAAACAACTGTTTTTGTCATTATTGTTCTGTTGATGTGATGATAATCATTTTGTAAGAGCTCCCGTTTGACTGCTGCTTGTATATGCCTCCTGCGCCTGCAGTGGTCAGTGTATATTCGCGCAGCAGTAAGGAAAGAGAAAGGATTGCCCATTCTGGTGGAGCTGTTGAGAATAGACAATGACCGGGTAGTGTGTGCTGTGGCCACAGCTCTCCGAAACATGGCCCTTGATGTCAGGAACAAGGAACTCATTGGTAGGTTTGGGATACCAAAGTGTATTTGCCTCAAACTAACATTTTCTCTTTGACTTCAGAGCCAAATGCTACAGAGGTACTCCCAAATGTAAGTCAAAGGACTCTCTGTGTGTGGATTCATGTGTTGTATGTGTATAGTACTGCTATGAATTGATTAAAACATTGCTAATGCATTATAAGACACTGAAGTTTAAAATCTCAAAACTATTATTTTCTCTGGCTGCTGTTCAGTCTCTATTGTGCACATACTGTGTCTCTCACTTTTGACACAGGTTTAGATGACAGTATGTGAGCGATTTCGGCCGTTGTGAAGAAATACGGCAGCTTTAGCCACAGTAATTGGAGAAAACATTATTGAAGTTTCAGGAAGTGAAAAAAACTAATGCTGCATCAATTGCGAATTGATTAATAATGATCAATCGCAGAAATTAAAGCATTATATTTCCCAGCCCTGATGTATAGTCTAAAAAATGGCATATAGGTAGCATTTCTAGTCGACTTTTTTAAACAAGTTTTGCATTCATAAGTGAGGTGGGGTGGGGTGGGGTGGCATTGTTTGAAATGCTGCTCACGACTCTATGAGACTATTGATCTTTTTGATAGTTTTTGGATTCTGATGGGCCCCTTTGTCTCCATGGTAACCAGTCTCACCAGTCTGGTCTCGACACTGTGTGAGTTAGAAGACTGGTGAATCTTTTGAGGAATATAGGTTGAGAGGCGTGTCATAAAACTATACTAATGTCGAGACAGCAGCACCACTTGAATACTGATCCTGCTGGTTTGTTGCGGATAGAGCTCAGCAAAAGTCCATTGTTTATTGAATTCATTCATGGGAACCATTCTTTCATGTAATTTCAATGCATACAATTTCAAAGCAGTTTTGTTGGACTGGCTGTTATGGAGTGAATTCGCTCCCCAGTGAGAAAAAGCATTTATATTAGATTCGATTCAACTTATTGTCAGTGTGCAGAGTACAAGTACAGAGTCAGTGAAATACAGTTAGCATCTAACCAGAAGATCAAAAAATGGTGGAAGTGCAAATGTTATGAGGTACAGATGGTAAGTGACACCAGGTTTAAAGAGTTGGTTCACATAAAAATTACAATTCTTTCCAAACCCAAATGACTTTCTTCTGTGGAACACAAAAGTTGATGTTCGGCACAATGTTAGCCTCAGTCACAATTCACTTTCATTCTTTCCTTTATTTTCATTGGATCTTTTTTCCATGCTATACCTAAGAATGGTAACCGAAAAATTTAGTCATGACTAAATCTGGTCTCTTATACCAGAGGTTTTAAACATTTCGATGTCAATGGCCCCTGAATATGATGAAATTGCATGTGTATGAACAACAACTTTCAGTAAAGTTACCGGTACTGTGTTTTGCATTTGTGGGGCAGTACAGATGTCATTTATTAAGCTACGAAAGTATTTTAACATTGAAAAAATGATACACTTCCCATTTAAATACTACTACTGTAAACAGTTGTTAACAAATACTCTTCTCTGATTTATCTTCTGTTCACCTCATCTCCTGCCACCCAAAGGCAAGTATGCCATGAGGGATCTGGTTCATCGCCTACCAGGGGGCAACAATAACAACAGCACTGGCACCGGCAGCAGCGGCAAGAGCATGTCTGATGACACTATCACAGCTATCTGCTGCGCTTTGCACGAGGTCATCACCAAGAACATGGAGAACACAAAGGCCCTTCGTGATGCCGGTGGCATTGACAAACTTATTGGCATTGCCCGCAGCAAAGGAGACAAGTATGTAGACAAGACCAGATTTTATTCTTAGATGTCAATGGAATTTGTAAAGGAGGCAGGGATGATGAACCCTCCATTTGATGCTTCTCTTATTGAAATTTTGTCTCGTCATTGTTTCATATTAAAATGTAAAGCTACTGTACTTAAGCTACTTAAGCTAATGAATTCCACTTTAGCAATAATATTAGATTGCGCGATCAATTTTGGAAAGTATATATTTTGACAGCAGCAGTTGCCTCCTCTCTGGAGATGTGGTTTCAGCATAATCTAATACAACATTGCCTAATAGCTGCAGCAAATTTAATGTAACAATTAGTTTTATTTTCAAAAGCTTTTTTTAACCTTTTATTTTTTATTTTTATTTATTTAGTTAGATTTTTTTTAGACAGACATTCACCCACTTATTTCATAGGCATTTAGATGTTATAGTATCTATGGTAACCTTTAGAGTTTTATTTTGTATTAATAGTTTATCGCATAAGTAAAAACTGCACAAACTGTACGATAGACAAAATTGAAAGGGAGATTTACGGTCTACATCTAGTCAGCAGATAAGTGCCAACACTATTTATTTATATAGCTGAGACGGTACGTTTTCTATTTTCCACATTACACTGTGGGGTTTTATTATCTAAGTTTGCAAACTTAGCAAACTCTTTTGAATTATGAAGCAATCCATTATGTAAGCGGCACCAGAAATGGATTAGAAACAGAACATTCACTATTTATATTGCTTACATTATTACAGACAGGGCTGCGTAATGTATTCATTTTCTCACTCTATGTTTCCCTCCAGACACACGCCAAAGGTGGTGAAAGCAGCATCTCAAGTCCTGAACAGCATGTGGCAATACAGAGATTTGCGAAGCCTCTATAAGAAGGTGGTGCATTCAGAAAACACCTCACCATTCTCACGTCTATTGTACATTTACAGCCATTTAGACCAAACTTTCGTTCTCTCAAACTGCTTGTTTAAGTATTATAAAATATTGGATGACTAGAGAGGGCCAATAAATGTTTGTCTAATCAATTTAAATTGACTATATGTCTCTCTTTGTCAGTTACCCAAGACAAACAAAGTTATGAAACACTGCCCTAATTCACCATACTCATAAACAGAAAGTTTTGATGATTCAGCCATGCCTTACATGCTTCTCTATTGACTGTTATTTTTTTTTTAATGACAGGACGGCTATTCTCAGTATCACTTTGTCGGCTCTTCATCTACAATTGAGAGAGACAGACAACGACCTTATTCCTCCTCTCGCACTCCATCTATCTCTCCTGTCCGGACCTCACCCAATAATCGATCAGGTGAGAGCTGCTCCTTGTTACTCCATTTTGACAGCAGGTGATATCATTGACATTTCTTTAGTGCTCTGTTAACATCAACATCTTCATCTCTTCCTGAGAAGTATACTATAGGTGTAATTCTCCTCTAATCTCTAAAAGTACATTGACACAAGTACAAGTGTGGTTTATTAATGCCATTATGTGATCAAAGAAGGAACATGTGAGGTGATGATCAGGGTACATTTGATGGTTGGATATTTGTTCATTTCGGAGAATACGGGAGAATTGTACTGTGTGCAAGGGTGCTATGCATATCCTAATTACAAAGTGCTACAGAAGAGTTTGTTCTGCTTAATTAAACCAGGCGTTGTTTAGCCGGCACTGTCTGTTTTCTAATTGTGTTTCAGATAGCAAAGTTTACTTTAAATGAGCAGTTCATCCATAAATGACAATTCTGTCATCATTTACTCATCCTCATGTCAATCCAAACCTATATGCTTTTATTTTTTCCCTGTGGAACAGGAATTTTTGAAAAATCATTACACAACTATGCCATACAACAACTGTTTAAAGTGACCAGGGCCTTTCAAGGTACAAAAAAAGAACACAAGAACACACACACAACAATTATTAATGGCACAAGGCTAGAACTAGAACCTGCCACACTGAGCAGCTCAAATAGGTTGGTGGAAACACAGAAATTGAAGACAAACTGCTTCCCAAAGGGTTGCTGAAATGAGGTAGAGCGTAAAGACAGTGTGGACGTGCTTTTTTCATGCAGATGCCATAGTTTTTATGCAATTAACCATGGTTTTACTGCAGTAATATGGTGTTGTTTATATAATAACCATGTTAAATTGTGTGGTTACTATGAATTTACTACAAAATACCATGGTGATACCATAGTTACTGTAGTAAAAACCATGGTTAATTTTGTCTGGGGACTCCAGTGATACTATGATACTGTATGGTATGTTAGTATTGAATTAGGAGAACAAATACTATCTACCACTATTTCTAATTGTACTTAGAGAATATACTTAGTGCAAATATTTTCTGCTAAAAAAAGAAAACACCATCAAGTATCATAAAAATAGTCGATACAACTTGCACACTATATCCCAAATCTTCTGATGCTATAAAATAGATTTGTGTGAGGAACCAATTTAGGTAATTATTTACTGGTTATGAATTGATGGTTATGGACAGCCCATAGTCATTATCAAGTCAAGTCATTTTTAGTTGTGTAGCTTTTCATAACACACATTGTTTCAAAGCAGCTTTACAGGAAATTATGCATTAACAAAAAATGTAACTGTAATATTTATGGTAAATGGTACATTTTAACCTTAGAGGTTACCAAAGCACTTTACACTGTGTACCAATCACCCATCCACACACACATTCACACACCAATGGCGACAGAGCTGCCATGCAAGGTGCTAGTCTGCCATTGGGAGCAACTTGGGGTTCAGTGTCTTGCCCAAGGACACTTCGGCATGTGAAGTCGTGTGGGCCAGGAATCAAACCACCAACCCTGCGATTGGTAGCTGATCCGCTCTACCACCTGAGCAACAGCCGCCCAACTGTAATATTTATAAAGTCTTAGAGTGTGTATTTTTTGTGTATTTGTACTAAATATGATTGTAAATTGTGTATAGAAATTAAATAATTAAATATTAATTGTATTTAGAACCCCATTGAGCAAGCTGAAGGCAACTGTGGCAAAACTGCTTAAGATGTTGGTTAATGGAGAAAAATAACCTTGGGAGAAACCAGGCTCACTGTGGGGGCCAGCTCCACTCTGGCTAAACAACATGAATATAATTCCAATATTAGTTATTTATGTGCAGTGCAAGTCATTGTTTTACATTTGTAAATTAGTAAGCCTTAATTTAAAAAAAAAGATTTATTTTAATATTGTTTTCATTGAGTTATTGTCTTGTTACCTTGTTATCAGTTCTGTATGTTCATAGGTTTATGTTCCCCCATGTCTAGTATTTAAGCCCTCATGTTTCCCTTTTCAGGTATTTCAGGTATATCTTCAGGTATGTTTTGTCAAGTCAAGTTCTAGTCAAGTTCATGTTTGTGATTATGTTTCATATTTGTAGTTAGGGTTTTTGGATTCCACTGTTATTAATAAATTGCACTTGGGTTCTTCACTCCATCTTCATCATCTTCATCATTGTCATTGCCAGCAACAACATTACAGTATGTAGTTAGCAGAATTTTTTAATTAATACGAAATTTTACATTTAGCCAATGTAACGACGATAGCATGGGGCTAATATGATCATATTTCTTGGTTGTAGTCAGCACTCTGACAGCTGCATTTTGAACCAATTGAAGTTTATTTGAACTTTCTGGACATCCTCCCAGTAATGCATTACAATAATCTAGTCTTGCAGTCATGAATGCATGAATTCGTTTTTCGGCATAGGCAACAGAGAGCATGTGTTGTAATATAACAATATTTCTCAGGTGGAAGAATGCTGTTCTACAAACACTGGAAATTAGATTTTCAAAGGACTGATTGGTATTAAATATAACACAGAAGTTCGTTGCTGTAGAAGGTGCTATAACAGTACATCCATTGAGAGTCAAATTATATTTTAGCAGCTTATTTTTAGTTTTTGGTCCAATAATTAGTACCTCTGTTTTGTTGGGATTGAGTAGAAGGAAATTTCTGGCCATCCAATCTTTGATTTCATTGATAAACTCTGCTAATTTGGAGAATTGTGAATTTTTGGTTTTGAAGAAAAATAAAGTTGGGTATAGTGGAAACTTATTCCATGATTCCTGATAATATCTCCCAGGGGAAGCATGTATAAGGAGAAAAGCAGAGGTCCTAAAACTGATCCCTGTGGCACTCCATACTTAACTTTTGTTTGATTTGACAATACTTTGTTTACACACACAAAGTGTTAGCGGTCTGATAAATAGGACCAAATTCCCACTAATGCCAACATAATTCTCAAACATATTCAAGAGAATGTCGTGATCTATCGTATCGAAGTCAGCACTAAGATCTAAAAGCACTAGAAGAGAAATGCAGCCGCTATCAGATGATAAGAGCAAGTCAATTGTAACTCTGATAAGTGCAGTCCCTGTACTGTAATGGGGCCTAAATCCTGACTGAAATTCTTCATATATTACATTTATCTGTAGAAATAAACATAGTTGGGAGGACACTACAGTTTCTAGTATTTTCGACATAAATGGTAGATTTGAAATCGGTCTGTAACTAGCCAATTCTCTAGGATCTTAATAAGCAGTTCGATAGCTGTCATTTTAGAGTTTCTTGGAACATGTCCTAAAGATAGCGAGGAGTTAATTATATTAAGAAGAGGTTCTGAGATTACTGGGAATACCTCTTTTAAGAGCTTAGTTGGTATTGGATCAAACATACATGTTGTGGCTTTTGATTTTTTGATAAGTTTTGTTTGCTCTTCATGACCTATGACAGCGATGGTTTGAAGTAGCCCGTGAGCAAAATTATGAGACACTGTTTTCTGAGGTGCTGTGACAGTTAATTGCATAGTTCCAATTTTACTTATGATTATTTAAATTTTATCAGTAAAGAAATGTAAATTTAAATGACTATTGTGCTGCTACAGAATATCTGGTTCAGTCGATGCTTTATTCCTAACCAATTTAGCCACAGTACTGAATAAACACCTAGTATTGTTGTGGTTATTTTCTATGAATTTGCTAAAATATGCTGACCTGGCAGCTTTTAGTGCCTGTCTGTAGCTACAGACACTATCCTTCCATGCACCGCAAATACCTCTAATTTTAAGAGCTGCACTCTTGAGATCATGAGTGTAATCATTGTACCACAATGCAAGGCTTTTTTCTTTAATTTTCTTTAATTGAAGGGGGTGACACTATCTAGAGTTTTAGAGAAGTCTGTATTTATACTTTCTGATTACATCAAGTTAATCTAGACTTTTTGGCTTACTGAGTATGTGAGACCATTCTGGAAGATTATTAGTGAAGCTATATTTAGTGGTCGAAAGAATAGTTCTACCTCAACGATAGCATGGTGTAGATTGAGTGACATAGTTGATCACAACAAAAAAGACAAAAGTTAATTATCTGAGATGTCAACGCTCTGTGGTGGAATTTCTATAGTATCAAAATCAACTACATATGACAAAATTAAATCTAGCGTATTATTATGGCCCAGGTGATCTATATAATGTAGCAAGGGCAAAAGATGATATAGATTATTTATTTAGATCTGATTGTCATATTAAGCATTATTAGTTCAAAAGACTTCAACTTATATCCTGTCCTCTGAGTAACCCCATAAACTTCACTGTAAATTGTAGCAACAGGCTCATGTTTATAATAATAAACTGGGGGAGTAGATTCATTTAAACTAATATATTAATCTGGTTTAAGTCAGGTTTCAGTCAAACAGAATTCATCCAAACTATGATCTGTAATAATTTCATTTACAATTAGTGCTGTGGTAGAGAGAGATCGAATGTTTAGTAGCCCTATTTTGTTTATTGTTGTTGTTGTTGTTGTTATTGTTGTTGTTCTTGAGTGGCGAGGGTTTGAGATTGATGTGGTTCCTAATAAACATATGTTTGAGATTGATGCAATAAAAATACAGTGGAGAAAACTAATGCATGCAGTCGAGATGTGAAATGTAGACTAGCAGAAAAAAATTACAAAAAAACTAGAGAAACAGGTGCGCGGGGTAAAATACATACAGATGAAACAGTTGAAAAGTTGAAACCCCCGAAGCACATCGTAAAATGGCAAAGGATAAAACGATGAATGAATAAGAATAAACAATGCTAAGTAGGCTAGCAAGCTACAAACACTCGTGCAGCGTGCCGTCAGCAACAGGAAAGATTTTCCTGCTTCCAACACATGAACATTATGAACTGTTATTGATTCTGCTATCGACTTATTTTACATTTAACAGTGCTTTGTCTCTCTTTTTTTAAATCCCAAGAATGCTATCTTTGCACTCTAGAATCAGCTTTAGTCTAACAAAATGTTTGCCTAAGGATAGAAATTGATGTTGTAAATCTGCATAATGTCTAATTAGAACAGATACAATTTTCATCTTGCTTTTACATTATTTTGCACCATGCATTAATGGGGGGCATATTGGTTCTGACTGCTACTTGATAGGATGTGGGGTACTATCCCTAATGGGAATTCACATATTTCTCACAAATTTTGCAAGTTCAGATCACTATTCTGAAAATGTGTACATTTGCAAGTAAATGGCCAATGTGTGCCAGCTGACAAATTCATGAAACCACATTAAAAAGAGCAGGTGCAAAGGTAGAACCAGTCTTCAAGAGTCCAGATGCTGAAAATACAAATAATTAAAAATGATGGTCCACAAGTATTGATCTCATTGAATGAAATCTCATGTTTTAAAATACTGGTAGTTTATTGCATCTTGCAACTGACGATTTTGGTTCATGTGCAAATAAATGTTTAGTGGAAAATTAATTTGGATATTGCTATGGGTAAGCGTTGTAATAAACTTTTATTAACAATATTAACCGACATGCGCAGCACCCATAGAGGCACTACTTAGGTTTAAATATCAGGGACTGTATTCTAATTGAAGGATGGCACTTGATGAATTTGCTTAATAAAATAAAGTTTTAATGACACTAATTATTTTTATTATGTAGTTGTCACGATTCCCTTGTTGTCTGCCCTGTGTTTCACTAGTCTTTGTCTCAAACTCCTATTCCCTTTGTAAAAACTACACTTCCCATGATTCCCGGCCCTCATCACTGCCAGCCCTGTGTCGTTGTGCTCACCTGATCGTCGTTTGTCATCATCATGTCTCCTGTGTATTTAAACCCTACTGTTTCTCCATTCCCCTGTCGATTGTTGATGTTTGTGGACACCTGTTTCCGTGCTCGTTCTATGTTTATCCTGCCTGTGCAACCTTTCTATGTTTTCCGTGTTTTTGTTTTATTTCCCAATTGCGGGTATTTCCTTTGTTCCTGTTTTGTCTGTTTTCAAATTTTTTCAATAAAACCTGCAAATAGATCCTCACTCCATGTCTGCCTTCATCTTATCCATAACAGTAGTAACCATTTTATATAAACAAAAATTCAGTAAGCAGCTTGTCATGCTTAAATGCAAATAATAGCAACATTTAGCCTATAACATGGCCTCTTGTATTTTATTGCTTAATTACACTTTGATTAATATAATTTCATATACAATACTTTATATTCATATTTGAATGTAAATGAGCCATTGTTAAGCATAATATTTTCTAAGTTACTTATTAAATGGAATAAATTAAATTCACCTAAAAATTTAAATCCTGTCATCATTCTTTCTGCCACGGAACACTTGGTGAAATTTTGAAGAATGTTGAGGTTGTCAGTCCCTAACATTCTGCCCAAAATACACTGATCAGCCACAACATTAAAACCACTGACAGGTGTCTGTCAGGTGACAAGTGAATAACATTTATTATCTTGTTACTATGGCACCTGTCAAGGGTGGGAGGTATTAGGCAGCAAGTGAACAGTCAGTTCTTGAATTTCATGTGTTGGAAGCAGGAACAATGGGTAAGCGTAAGGATCTGAGTGACTTTGACAAGGGACAAATTGTGATGGCTAGACTACTGGGTCAGAGCATCTCCAAAACTGAAGGTCTTTTGTGGTGTTCCCAGTATGCAGTGGTTAGTTCCTACCAAAAGTGGTCGAAGGAAGGACAACCGATGAACCGGCGACAGGTTCAAGGCTCACTGATGCACGTGGGGAGCGAAGGTCATCCCACAGAAGAGCAACTGTAGCATAGATTGCTGAAAAACATATTGCTGGCCATGATAGAAAGTTGTCAGAACACAGTGCATCGCAGTATGTGTAGCCACAGACTGGTTAGAGTGCCCATGCTGACCCCTGTCCACTACCAAAAGCACCTACAATGAGCATGTGAGCATCAGAACTGGACCATGGAGCAATGAAAGAAGGTGGCCTTGTCTGATGAATCATCATGTGGACGGTCGGGTGCGTGTGTGTCGTTTACCAGGGGAAGAGATGGTAGCAGGATGCACTATGGGAAGGGAGGCAGTGTGATGCTCTGGGCAATGTTCTGCTGGGAAACCTTGGGTCCTGGCATTCATGTGGATGTTACTTTGACATGAACCACCTACCTAAAGATTGTTGCAGACCATGACCACTCCTTCATGGTTACGGTATTCCCTGATGGCTGTGGCCTTTCAGCAGAATAATGCGCCCTGCCACACTGCAAAAATTGTTCAGGAATGTTTTGAGGAATATGAAAAAGACTTCAAGGTGTTGAGTTGGCCTCCAAATTCCCCAGATCTCAGTCCAATAGAGCATCTATGGGATGTGCTGGACCAACAAGTCTGAACCATGGAGGCCCCATCTCGCAACTTGCAGGACTTAAAGGATCTGCTGATAACGTCTTGCTGCCAGATGCCACAGAAAACCTTCAGAAGTCTTGTGGAGTCCATGCCTCGACGGGTCAGAGTTGTTTTGGTGGCACAAGGGGGACCTACACAATATTAGGCGGGTGATTTTAATGTTGTGGCCGATCAGTGTATATTTCTCAGATGAAAGTCATACAGGTTTGGAATGTGAGTAAATTATGACAGAATTAAATTTTATTTAAAGCTATTGTAAAGTGTTACTTCAGTGGTCCTCATCACCATTCAGTGGGATATTTCTTTGTTAAATACCTGGTATTTTCTAATCACATTTCATGATAGCTACCAAAAGCTTTGCAGAACACAAAACTGGCAAAAATGTCAAATATATTATTGTTGCATTAAGTAGTACAAACCCCAGACAAAACCAATCCATACCTGGCCAATTCCATTTAGCAAGTACAAAGAGCACTGACACCTCTTTGCCTCAAAAAGAGCATTGCCTCATTACACTAAATTAGTTTTAAATGATTATTTTTATTTAAATAAAAGATCCCTTGATGTATGAGTTCTCATTGAACTTTCAAATGTGTCAAGAATTAACAGGACACATTTGCAAGGAAAAAAAACAACCAAACTCATTATTGGCTGGCCTATTGTGTTTTTTAGCAAGTGCCCCCACCTCCCCTCGAGAAATGATGAGCTTGAAGGAGAGGAAGATAGATTATGAGTCAGCTGGAATGAATTCTGGTTACCATGGAGACAAGGGTGAGCACACCTCCAGAAAAGACGCCATGGCAGGTAAGTCTGCAGTTCAGTGTCCTCCAGTTAGAGTTTAACAGTTTCATATAACTGCTGTGAAATGGCTGACAGAATTAATGCTGATTTTTAGACAGGCCATCAAATATAGCATAAACAAAGGTAATGAATTACCTCTGAGTGCTGCAGTTTGCAGTAACCTAGTAACACTGATGTTGTTTCAGCTCTAAGCTCTTATCTTTTTATTCCGCAGAAAGGTGTCTGATATCTCACTCTTGCATCTTTGTGTAAAATTGCAATCCTTTATCTCAGCAGAAGCCATGAACTTGATGTGTCTCCACATCTGTTACAGTCAGACATTTTTTTGTCCTCATCAAACAAACCTATAGAATGAGTAAATGCACCTAACAGTCCCCTGTGAATCTTCATAATTCACTCCCTCTGCAGCTCAAATCTCCAGTGGAACATCTACGCTGTTCCGAGGTGCTTACATGTCTCCTGGGGATGACATCAAACATAACCAGGTGAGTTTATCACATTAGAGTTGTCATTTGTAGCTATATTGCTATACTTATTTCTCAAAAAATATTTTAAATGACCTTTTATTAGATTCCTAAATATACAGTATAAATATATTGTGGTTTTACTACCTTTTTAGATTAACTTTTGCATAACCTAAAAAATGGAAAAATAATTGTTATAGATATTTTTGCCTTGTTTTTTTTACTACAAAATCGACATCCTTAAAACAAGATAAATTTACTTGAAAACCAAAATCGTGTGAGCTAATAAGATTTTCTTTGTTTTTAGAATATATCTTAAAATGAGTTTTTCTTACCCAACTGACAAATAGTTTTATTTTATTTATTTATTTTTTTTAAGCATAGATCTAACTATATTCAGTGAGGCTTAAAAAATGTCCAACAGGGTTAGAAAAACAAGCTTAATTCAAGATATCTTATCTTACACTATTTTGTTTCTGAAGTAAAAATTATTTTTGCCTTATTTTTCAGTACCACATATCCTTAAAACAATATACATTTATTTGAGAAACAAAATGGTGTAAGATATCTTTTTAAGTTTAATTTCTTTACCCCATTGGCATGAAACATCATTACATTTTGCTAAAGCCAATTTTGCCAATGGTGGAAGAAAAGAAACTTAAACAAAGATACATTCTCTGAAAATAAGCCTTAGTATCTTTTGCAATTTTGCTTCTCAGGTAAAGTGAAGTTATTTTAACGATATTTAAATATTTGTATTGGACAAGACAAAAATACTTTGTAAAATCATATTTTGCAGTGTAATTTTTGCTTTTTGACTATATTACAAGAAAAAAATATTCTTGATTGGATTGTAAATTTGCTTTCTGTTTTTGAACAAGCATGTAGTCGAATTATGTCACTTTTCTAAAGCAGCATTGTTTCTGACAGGTCTCCGCTCAAGGCAAGCCTCCTGAGGCTTACCCTCCCTTCCAAACTCCACCAGGAGCCAACTTTGAGGAGACGTACTATGATGACCAAGCACATAAACGCCCCCCACCCCCCAGCGATGGCATCATGCACCTGGGACTGAAGTCCACAGGAAACTACGTGGACTTTTATTCAGCGTCCCGCCCTTACAGTGAACTCAACTATGAGACGAGCCACTACCCTGCCTCGCCGGACTCCTGGGTGTAGAGGCATAAAGGCAGGCTGGAGGCTGATCTATGAACACAATTCACAGAGGCCAGCCCGGCATGTGCATGAACTCTAGTAGACATCTCACACACATATACCTTCAGTTTGGTTCAGTGCTCGCACCACAGTTGGCTGCCACTCAGCCCTTGAGCAAAGTTAGCAAAGTGCTGGAAAGAGAGAAGATTTTAGGGAAGGGATTTCCAAGGAGCTCAAGGAATGTGTTTTTTTCTGAATGGACCACTAGAATTTTGATGTTTTTTCAAAGCAGTGGAGAGAATCTAAATGTAAACGGGAAAGCAGTAAATATGTGGTGAAGTGATAGGACATTTATGTGAAGCACAAGAAAACACAAGCAAAGGAAGTAGTTTTCACACATTTTATGACATTTCTTTATGTGAAACCATGCTTTTATGGAGTGCTCTCTCACTCTTAGCCTTTATATATATTTTTCTTTTGTGTTTTTTTTTTATTTGCTTGTTTTTTGTACCTCCTTTTTAACTTCTTTGGTGTAAAGTACTTGTTGTATATTACAGATGTAGATACAAGGTGCATTGTGTATATTACGCAAAGACTACTGTGTCTTCCCATGTGGTTCAATATGTCATTTTATTTTCCTGTATTTTAAAAGAGAAAGAGAAATACACACTCAACTCCAGCATTCTCTTCTGTAGGTAAGATGTGCTGCAGAAAAGATATAATTCAAATGTGTAGTTTGCTCTATTGTAATTTTTCATTCTTTTTTCTAAAAATACCTGACGACAGAGCGTCACTGCCTGGACAAATTTTTACCACCAACAATAAGAACATTTTCAGGCCTGTCTGTCAATTTTTTCTCCACTCTGCACATTTAGACAAGCTCTTTTTTTTCTAACCATACTGACATGAAAACTGGTCATTCCACAAGCCACTGAGTAATCTGTGCTTAGTTTTGTAAAATGTGCCAAATGTGGTAATCCCTAACCTGAGGGGTGCTGTAGAACTGCCGTTGAAGTTACATTTAACGACACCGGTTCAACCGCCGCCTGTTTGTAAATGCTTTTTTTATATGTTTCAACAGCATTCACCCTGAAAGTGGAGGGGCATGGTCTTTGAGAGCTACTTTCTCTCCAAAGATGTACAATTCGTTTCGCCGTGTTGTAAAATAGTTTTGCGAAATCTGCTTTTTTCTTCCAGAAATCAGTGGTTCTTAAACTCATCGTAGATAAATATGTCAATAGAGTATGGATATATATTATATAAATACAAATATATATATACTTTTTATGTGCAGATGTGGATGTCACCTAATGCAGGAACATTGCAAGGAAAATTGCTATTAAAAAAAAAGAAAAAGTAAAGGCATAGGGTTTTGACAACCTTCATTTTTAATCCAAATGTTGACCTCCTGTTGTCATGTTGCTCTGTAAAACAGGCGAGACCAGGGCTTAGGGCACAGAGAGGACAGATGTAATAAAGCTTCTCATATTTACTTGAAAAGGTGCTAACACTACAGTATGCTCACTCTAACTCCTTGTGGTGTCAAAATTACATGTTTTGCCTATGATGCTAGCTTATATTAAAGCAGTTTGAATGTTTCATATCCTTAGTGAAATCCCCCTAATATATGTCTTATTTCCTGCAAAGCATATAGATGCACCTAAAAAAGGTTTTGTTTGCCTATACCTTGTGTCTCAGGTCATCTTACCTTTACTTGGCTGAAGAAGATGGGCGAAAATTCTGTAGTGAGTAGAACTGAAAGGATAACAGAGAAGAATGATGCCACCCTATATTTTTATATGATTTGAAACTTTACAACTCAAGTCTGGCAGATTTTAGGAAGTGTGGTAACAAGCCCTGGTCTTCCCTTCATATCATCTTAAACTTAGAGATAATTGTTTGATGCAAGGATTCAGGATCTAACACCCAAACTCGCATATCTTTCAGTACCACTGATAGTAAAATGTCTGAGAGCAAGCAAAATATCTGTGAAAAAGTAGACATATCAGACAACCTGTATTGAATATGTAATTACAACTTTTTTTTCTGTTGCTAGACAAAGTGTTTGAGAGAAATGTGAACCTTTTTAATGCCAGGTTGCAACTGCTATATAAACTAATGGAGAATCATCATTTTGTTATTATTTTGTTCTGTTTCCAAGTTATTTCCTCCATTAGATCTGACAATAATAAGGGCTCAGGCGGCTGCATTTGTGGCGCATGGCCAGTTTATTTATATAGCGCATTTCATACACAATTCAATTCAAAATGCTTTACATAAAAATGATAAAGAAAATACAAGATACATAAAAATAAATTTAAAAAACTATTAAGGACATAAAATAAGAATAAAAAGTAATAAAATACAAAAAGTCGAAATGAGTAAAAAATAAAAAGAATACTAAATTGTAAAAAAAAATGATATAATAAAATATAATTATTAAAATGAATGAAAACAATGAATAAGTGCAGAGCTATGCTCAGTCTGAAAATGCACAGCTAAACAGATGTGTTTTCAGTCTGGATTTAAATGTGGCTACTGCTGGGCCACATCTAACCTCTTCTGGAAGCTAGTTCCAGCTTCGGGTGGCATAATAGCTAAATGCTGTCTCACCATATTTTGAGTAAACCTTTGGTATTTCTAACTGACTTCATCCTAATGATCAGAGAGGTCTGTTAGGCTTTTATTCAACAAGCATATCTGCAGTATATTTTGGTCCTAGGCTGTTAGTGATTTATAAATGAGTAATAGTGCCTTAATATCAATTCTAAATGTGACTGGAAGCCAGTGTAAAGACCTAAGTACAGAGTGATATGCTCAGTCTTTTTTGTTCTGTGAGATTCCTGCAGCAGAATTCTGAATGAGCTGCGGTTGTCTAATGGTATTTTGCGAAGGCCAGTGAGAAGTCCATTACAGTAGTCCACCCTACTGGTGATGAATGCATGAATAAGTCTTGACTGGATACAAAAAAGCTAATTCTCACTATATTTTTCAGATGATAGTATAGTCTGATTTGTCCATTTCTTTGATGTGACTGCTGAAATTAAGGTCTGACTCCAAAATGACTAAGATTACTTACTTGTTTGTTTGTCTTTAGACCCCTGGAGTTAATGTATTTGTTCACCTTGGGAATTTCACCTTAGTTGCCAAATACAATGACATCTGTCTTGTCTGTGTTTAACTGTTAATTTCACTAAGGCACTGGCACAAGGAGTCTAGGGTCTGTAGTTACTCAGCAATAGGGCTAGATAAATCTGGGTGTTGTCTGCATAGCTATGGTGATCCTAACTCACAAAAGACAGACAGTTTTCAAGATTAGTTTTTTCAAGACGTTTTCTATGATTAAATGTCAGGAATTGTGGAAAAACTGAGTTTAAATGTATTTGGCTAAAGTGTATGTAAACTTCTGACTTGAACTATATATATATAGTATACACTGGTGGCCAAACGTTTGGAATAATGTACAGATTTTGCTCTTATGGAAAGAAATTGTTACTTTCATTCCCCAAAGTGTCATTAAACTGATCACAATGTATAGTCAGGACATGACTATAGTAACATGAAAAATTACTATTATAATTTGAAAAAAAAAATCAGAACTTTTAAAACTACTTCAAAGGGCTCTCATTAAAAAATCCTCCATGTACAGAAATGACAGATTTGCAGATCCTTGACATTCTAGCTGTAAGTTTGTCCAGATACACAGGTGACATTTCACCCCACACTTCCTTTAGCACATGCCATAGATGTGGCTGTCTTGTCGGGCACTTCTCATGCACCTTACAGTCTAGCTGATCCCACAAAAGCTCAATGGGGTTAAGATCCATAACACTTGGGGGGCCTGGGTAGTTCAGCGAGTATTGATGCTGACTATCACCCCACGAGTTCGAATCCAGGGTGTGCTGAGTGACTCCACCCAGGCCTCCTAAGCAACCAAATTACCCTGGTTGCTATTGAGGGTAGAGTCACATGGGGTAACCTCCTTGTGGTCATGATAAAGTGGTTCTCGCTCTCATTGGGGCACGTGGTAAGTTGTGCGTGGACCGTGGAGAGTAGCATGAACCTCTACATGTTGCGAGTCTCCACAGTGTAATGCACAACGAGCCACGTGATAAGATGAGCAGACTGACTGTCTCAGAAGCAGAGGCAACTGAGACTTGTCCTCCGCCACCTGGATTGAGGTGAGTTACCGCGCCACCACAAGGACCTACTAAGCAGTGGGAATTGGACATTCCAAAATTGGGAAGGGAATAAAAAAAGATCCATAACACTCTTTTAATTATCTGTTGTCCAATGTCTGTTTCTTTGCCCACCCTATCATTTCTTTCTGTTTTAAAAATGCACTTATCCTCTTTTTTAGTCGTACATCTGTCCTTGTTAGAGCCAGTTGTCCTTTGTCTTTGAAGACTGTTTGTACAGTTTTGTATGAAATCAATTTTAAGCATTGTATAGCATTCATTCCTCAAAACAATGATTGACTGATGAGTTTCTAGAGATAGTTGTTTCTTTTTTATTATTATTTTTAACCTAATATTGACATTGACATGTCAGTCTATTGCATACTGCGGCAACTCAAAACAAACACAAAGACAATGTTAAGCTTAATTTATTGAATCAAATAGCTTTCAACTGTGTTTGATATAATTGCATGCGATTTTTTAGTACCAAATTATCAATTTAGCATGATCACTCAAGGATAAGGTGTTGGAGTGATGGCTGCTGGAAATGGGGACTGTCTAGATTTGATCAAAAATGACTTTTTAAAATAGTGATGGTGCAGTTTTTTAAACCAGTAATGTCCTGACTATGTGATCAGTTGAATGCCACTTTGGTGAATTAAAGTACCAATTTCCTTCCAAAATCTGTACATTATTCCAAACTTTTGGCTGCCAGTGGATATATGCAACACCACAACATTTATTTCCATGCAGAGTTGCATACATTTTTGGCCGAAATCTTGAATTGATGACAGGAGATTCTAACCACTCCGTAAAGTCTTCTCCAACACATCTCAAATACTTTAAATGGGGTTAAGGTCAGGACTCTGTGGTGGCCAATTCATTTGTGAAAATGATTCCTCATGCTCCATGAACCACTCTTTCACATGCCTTAATGTCAATATTAGGTTAAAAATAATAATAAAAAAGAAACAGCTATCTCTAGAAACTCATCAGTCAATCATTGTTTTAAGGAATGAATGCTATACAATGCTCGAAATTGATTTCATACAAAACTGTACACTATAGTCTCCAAAGACAAAGGACAACAAGGACAGAAAGAGATGTGGAAGACCAGATGCACAACTGAACAAGAGGACAAGTGCATTAGAGTCTCTAGTTTGAGAAATAGGCGACTCACATGTCCTCAGCTGACAGCTTCATTGAATTCTACCCGCTCAACTCCAGTTTCATGTACAACAGTAAAGAGAAGACTCGTGGGGTGCAGACCTTATGGGAAGAATTGCAAATAAAAAGCCACTTTTGCAACATAAAATCAAAAATAAAAGGTTAGAATTGGCAAATAAACAGACATTGGACAACAGATAATTGGAAAAGAGTGTTATGGATCTTAACCACATTGAGCTTTTGTGGGATCAGCTAGATTGTAAGGTGCGTGAGATGTGCCCAACAAGACAGCCACATCTATGGCAAGTGCTACAGGAAGTGTGGGGTGAAATGTCACCTGAGTATCTGGACAAACTGACAGCTAGAATGTCAAGGATCTGCAAAGCTGTCATTGCTGCACATGGAGGATTTTTTGATGAGAACTCTTTGAAGCAGTTTAAGAAGTTCTGAACATTATTCAAATTGTAATAGTTATTACACATTATTAATCATGTTATTAATGTCCTGACTATACATTGTGATCGTTTGAATGCCATGCTCCAAACTTTTGGCTGCCAGAGTGTATGTGTGTATAAATCTATATATATATATAGATTTATATATATATAGTTTTGTGAATGTAAAGCCTTTCCTTTACTGGTTAGGTGTAATACTGACCCCTACTGGACGGTTATTGCCCATTTCACTCTGCATTGCTTGTGGAGGTTCATTGCTTATAATCTGCTTTATGATGAAAGAGTTTCACCATTATTATTTGACCTGTTTATCATTGCCCCTTGTCTAATCCACAACATTTTCTTTGCTAACAAGCTATAGATTTCTGTGGTCCGATTTCAATTGTTCACCTATAAAATTGGCACTACCATGTAGCTCAGATATATAATACATTGTGGCTTTTAAATGTGTTTTCAGCCTTCTCTAATACTGTCTATTTGAGAAAAGAGATTTAAACATGTTTATCTCTATAAACTGAAAAGGCTGCCCCCATTGTCTTAAAATTGTTTCTTTGAAGGGCTTAGTGTTTATTATTGCATTTGATTATTTCTTCATCACAATAATTGGAACGTGAGTTTAATTTCAAAGCAGTCAGTTTATAAAGCAGCCTCAATAAAGGACTAACCTTCAAAGAGGCCAAATTATATAAGTGAGGAGACAGTTTGCAGGCATATTGCACAGAATGTCTGTGACACAAAACATCCTTGTTCAAGCAGCTTCTGCAAAAAAACACTTTCCATATATCAATTCAGTTTATTCAGTCTTTCATTTAATAAGAGAAAATAAAATTATAATACTAATGCAACAAATTTCAAGTATGAGATCTGAAGTGGGTGAGTCAAAGAAAAAGATACTGAACAGTAACAGTTAAAGGATGGATCGACAGTCAACATAAACTTTAATTATATAAATGAACTTACATAACAACATAAAGCATAAGGACACGGACACTCATGCAGCGCAGTCGCGTAGGTCTCTCTCGAACTGGTGTCTCAGGCTCCCCTTTATCTCGCTCTCCCGCTGATCAGCTGATTCAGCGCCGGCCGTGCACCGTCACGGCCCTGCCTCGCCCTCCTCCCCGTCATATTAATATTTTCTGGTTATGTTACCATATGAACATTCCGAAAATTATCCAATTCTCCGAAATCATTACAACGTAAAAAATAGTGTATCAATATGTGTTGCCAAGGCCAGACATTAGATAGGAGCCAAAGTCAATGGCAGGCAAGACAAATGAGTAGGCCTACAGAGCTGTTCCATTTATAGTCTTTAAATCCATTATAGAATTAGCATTTTTGAGCCATGGTATGGTTTTCTTTCATTAAAGTTGATACGTGCTTGACGAATGACGTATAATTAGGCCCATTTTGAATCTGCCGATTTTTTCCATGCTCCATGCACATTCTGGATGGATTTAAACATGTATTGATCATGATAAATTAAGCCAAAATGTATGTAAAAAATATTTAGTAAAGAAACATACAAATATCTTATGTGTACATTTTTTTTAATGAATGACATTCCAATTCTGTGGGCCTGTGTATATAATTAATGGGGCAACAGTTGTCCTCATGCTGTCCTTGTTTGATTGTTTGCAACTATTATTTAAAGGTGCACTTAGTAACATTTCTGTTAATGTTTTCTGCCACCTAGCGGTGTAGATAATGCTTCAAGCAAAAACGTAGTTACTGATGTTATTGTAAAAATGCGCAACACAGTCAGCCATGATTCATTTGTTCTGCAAGTGAAAGCGCCAAATTTCAAGAGAGTAATATTCGGCTTGTCATATGATCTTAACATGGCAGCGCTCATGTGCACCCTGTACCATATGTAGAATAAAGCAGCTTTTTCCTCTAAGACCGACATGACTGGAATCTGCATGTAGTGGGAGTATACATAATACAAAACATATTTTTCAAAAATACTAGGATACATCGATGTATCGCTGCCGATATTTATCAGCCAATTATAGACCAAATGAGAACCATCTGCATAGCGGCTATTCCATGAAAATGCCAATTTAAAAACTATTGTTTTATTAATAATTAATTAGTAACACACTTTGTAAAAACTTAAAATGCACTATCCAGAAATAATAATAGCCACAATATGAAGGAATGGCACTTAATTTGATTCTTGCTTCTTGCATTAATGCAGAAAAACCGACATAAACGGCCGTGACAGTTGTGAAAGCGGCCCTATGGGCTACATGATGAGCAAACCATCCAACATTATTTGAAACCAGCAGACTTTGAATTCTGAGACATCAGTATAATATCCATTAATGATGCATGGTTACTAAATCTTAAAAGAGTGCATTTTAAAATATAGTCTGGATTTAGCCTTTCAGTCCAGGCTTAAGTCAGCAGAAGTACAAAATAACAATATTCATATAAATCATTATGTTATCATATTTTGTTATTTTTTTAAATCTTTTTATATTCTATTTATCTTTCAGTGTGGCTCTTTTTAAAAATTTGGCCTTAACAGACCCAATCCATGTTTAAAAGGAAATTATTTATTGTTAGAACAGTAAAAAAATCTTATGTTAATCTTTGTACATTTTTAAAGTAAAACAGTGACCTGATGGCAAAATAAGGTAAGTGGCAATAATATTGGTATTGTTAACAGCCTACCATTTTTGGGTTAAAATCGGTATCGGCCAAAAATGTTCATATTGGTGCATCCCTAAATACTATTATATTATTAATCTTTCTATCTGTTTAAAAGATTAATTAGCAAAAATAAATAAATACTAAGTTCACCTTTCAAGCACACAACAGTTTCAAAATTCACAACTGTGGTATGACTGTGTTAAATTAAGATTGTAAAACAAAACGTGTGAAAAAAGCCTTCTTGGTTAACCTTCAAATTGGTGTCAAAGTGGAACAGATCCCAAACTAAGCCTTCAAAAGCCATGTCACTTTTTCCTCACAACAGGCAATCTCAACTTATCAACCTGTTGTGCTTTCTTTTTCTCCTCCTTTAGAGCTTTGTACTTCCATTTAGGGATCTGTAGGTGTTGTGAATTATTTGGAGTCCTGCGTCGAGGCCTCTCCGGTATATATGTGGTCGGAGGAGCTTTACACAGCATGACTTTAGGCATCATCAAACCTGGACGCACACTGCTCCTGCGCATCGTGTGAAGAGGTAGCAAGCTGAATCTCCTGAAGGCCACAGTGGAGGCCATCATGACATTGCGCAGTATCTGGGGCTGCAGACTAGCACGGCGCTCTTGCTTCTTCAGCACCAGCTGCACTCTGGAGTTCTGGAAGAGCCGCCTGTAGTTGTTGAGACGCTCGGGCCCCAGGTTCTTCAGCTCAGCCAGACGCTGCTTACGAAGAATGTCTTGTACAGCCAGGCGACGTTTCCCCACACATGGAGGGCTGCCCGGGCACACAGTGCGACAGGTAGTAGCTATGAATGGGCTGGCCAGTGCTGTTGTCATACGCACCATGTAGTCCATGACACCTTCATCCACAGGGTTGGTCTTCATGCGGATGGTGAACAGGTTACAGGCATGTTCCAAGAACCTCCTCCAGCAAGACTTTGGCTCCTTGGATTGAGCCACCAGCTTGTCTAGATCAGGCCACTCCATATGGTAAGAGTCACAGAACTGTTCGGCACATGGTTGTTCCATCAGTCGAGACATGAGGTTGGCTGTCTCATAGCGGCCTGTGAACAGGGTCCATTCTCGTGGAGTCAGCTTACGGCCATAGTCCCTTGCTTCAGTGTCTGCACCTGTATGAAGAAAAAAAATATCATTGTCATTACTTTAGTTGAGAAAATATCAACATGTCATACAAATGACAACCTTTTGACCTTTAACTACAACTAACTACACTTTTCTCAGACTTGTTCCAATGACTTCAATCAACTGGTGATATTTAGAGGAATGTATCAAGTCAGTGCCCCTCCAGTTTACACAGGTGCCCTAGCAGAGTAACCATACAGGTAGATGGAGTTAAACACATTAACTATGGAGATGTTTTATAGACTATAGACAAAAATACAGTATTCAAATATTCATTCTCATTATTTAGGTTCTAAATTTTAGAACACTTTATGTTAAGTAATTTAAAACCTGACAAACTTGAACGTTTGCTTGAAGAGTATGCTACTTTTTTAAATATTTTGTAATCTAATCCAATGACATTCATACATTTTAAAGTGACTAAAGAGTTCAAGATTCCACATAAATTGTTAAGCTAATGATACTGTACCTGCCATTATAAGAACCCGCACACACTCGGCTCGACCCTGCATGGCTGCTTTCATCATCGCTGTGAAGCCATGGCAGTTCCTGCGCTCAGTGTCTAGCCCAGGAAAATAGCTCAGCAGGTAGTTGGTAATCATACTGTGGCCTACAATTCAGGACATAGCATGAATTTTCAGACTGGCTTTGTCTTCTCTAAGCTGTTATTTTCAGCTGGGATATGTAGAAATAAAATATAACTAGAGAAGGCAAATTTTTATATTGGCTTGACAAAACCTGGTCTGATTTGTACATGAATACAAGAGCAGTTAAAGAGAGATTCAAAGTGTCCTAAATTGAGAATTCTGTGGTTGTTCAGGGTAGTTCCTGGAGTGATGTTAAGCGGTTACAAAAGTGGATGGATGGATGGATGGAAACCAGGTATAACTCATCTAATATAGGCAGGTAGGGCAGGGCCTTACTTAAAAATTCATCCACTTGAAAACATAGATCCATACTACAAACCCAATCCTGAAAAAGATGGGACAGTATGAAAAATAATAACAAAAACAAAAATGAGTGATTTGTAAATTATATTCACCCTTTGACATATTGAAAGCAGTACAGCTACACATTATATAATGTTTTAACCTGTGAATTAATTATTTTTCTTTATGTAATTTCAAATCAGATGATTGCAACATGCTCCATAAAAGTTGGGACAGTAGAGTGTTTACCACTGTGAAACATCACCATTTGTTCTAATAACACTCATTTGAGCAATGACGACACAAGTTTGTTACGTTTAGAAAGTGGAATTTTCCCCCATTCATCCATTCTGTAGGTCTTTATCTGCACAATTGTACAGGGTCTTCGTTGCCGTATTGTGTGCTTCATAATGTGCCACACATTCTCAATTGTAGACAGGTCAGCACTGCAGGCAGGCCAGTCTAGCACACACACACGCTGCTCACACAGCCATGCACTTGTAATCCGGGCAGTACGTGGTTTGAAGTTGTCCTGCTGGAAAATTCAGGAACATTCCTGGAAAAGATGGTGCTGGATGACAGTTTATGTTGCTCCAAAATTTTTACATATCTGTCTGCATTCATGATGTTCTCACAGATGTGCAAGTTACCCATGCCTTGGGCACTGACACACCCCTGGCTCATACAGACACTGGCTTTTGGACCTGACACTAATAAAGCTAATAAAGGTCCTTTTCCTCTTTGTCCCAGATAACAAGATGGTAGATTTTTTCAAAAACCTTTTAAAACTGTGCACTCTTCGGACCAAAAAACACAGTTCCACTGTTCTACTTTCCATCTAAGATGAGACTGAGACCAGAGAATTCGGCAGCGCTTCAGGACAGTGTTGATGTAGGGCTTCTGCTTTGCATACTAAAGTCTTAACTTGCATCTGTGGATGTAGCGGCAAGTGGTGTTGACTAACAAAGGTTTACTAAAGTTATCCCAAGCCCATGTTCAGGATATCCATTACAAATGAATGCCGTTTTTTAAGGCAGTGATGTCTGAGGGATCAGAGATCACGTGCATTCAGAACTGGTTTTCGTCTTGCCCTTTACGCGCTGAGATTTGACCAGATTCCTTAAATATTTTAAATATAGTGTGCAACGTAGAGGGTGAAATGCACCAAATCCTTCCAGTTTGTCTTTGGGGAACATTGTTCTCAAAGTTCTGCATTATTTTCTGAAGCATCTCTTGGAAAATTCACAAATCTTGAACGATGCTTGCTCTTGAAGGACTAGGCTGTTTTTGGAGGCTCCTTATTCAGTATACAGTACTATGACACAATTGCCTCACCTGTTTAACATCTCCTGTTTCACATCGCCTTGTTATTTTACCTCGTCAAATTGTTATTAGTCTTAAACAGCCGCTGCCTCAACTTTTTTGGAGCATATTGCAATCAACTGATTTGAAATTACTGTACATTTAAAAAAACTATGAACTGCAAGGTAAAACATCATCTAATGTGTAGTTGTAGTGCTTTCAATATAGCAAAGGCTGAATATAATTTACATATCACTCCTTTTTGTTTTTATTCACATTTTTCATACTGTCCCAACTTTTTTGGAATTGGGGTTGTATAAACTGCCAACAATTTAATTTGTTTGCTTATAATTGTGCTCAAAATGCTGACATATGTATTTAAAAGCAGGCCTAGTATATGTTTTATATCTATTTTTAAGTTATAATGTAGCTGAAAGCTGCCAGCTATCGCTGCATGGTGCCAGTGGCTGATGGTTAGGTCACTAGTGGTGTGTATGGAGAGTCTAAGCACTGTTTCTTTACAATTAATATTATTATTATTATTATTTAAATATTAGGATCACGTGAGCTCTACCATCTTCTCTCATATTGGCTGTCCCTCCCGAAAGTTGCTCTTCATTTGCATAAAGTTAAATATTTCTCAACTTTGTCACGTCGCTGGACACGCCCACATCCGGTCGCCAACAGTTACCGTCGCTCGTGTTGCCGGATGTTGCCAGCTCTCACTGAATATGAATGAGATGAGGTCGTTTTGTCACTGCGTGTCGCTGGCAGTGTGAATGCAGCTATATACTGTACTGCGTTTTATATAGATTTACAAGCATGTGGGGCAGTGTCTGTTGCCCTCCCGAACTCCACAGCGCCCCTCACACAGAAATCTGTGGTCAAATATGGTACTGCAACCAACCCTCATTGAGACACATTGGTGCAAAAATGGATCTGCCCATAAACATAGTACCAAACCAAAGGTAACTTTAGTAGTGTAGTAATAACAGTAGTGTGACAAATATGATAAGCACTAGCAATAAACGTGTGCGTAACAGCGTGCCATTTCATTTGCAAATTAAAGACAAATTGGCCATCAAACTACTTGGTCCTAACAAGCCAGACATAAAAAAAAATGTTTGGCAATCAAAATATAGGGGTAGGTAGTAAGATACTGTATGATTATGACAACAAACTGTATGTCAAAAAGCTTTGGCTCTTGAAACTTTCTGTTTTAAATGTAGTATTACTTAAAATGTTTTATAATGATAATAATGTTTTGTTTTTTTATTACTGTGGAAATGTGGAAATGGCTGGTAGATTTTTTTGTTTCTCTCCCTCTCCTCCCTGGGGGTTTTCAACAACACTTAACATTATAAAATAACATTTGATTTAGATTTTGATCTACAAGTCAACATTTTAAGATAAAACGTTCTTATTTAGAACTTTTTGTGTGTTTGAATAATGTAAAAAAAAAAAGAAAAAAAAAGCAAGATCTGCCCACACGAGTCTCGACAGACAGACAGACAGACAGACAGACAGATGCAGGTTAAAGGCATTTCAATTTAAAAGACAAATATTTGAAATGTTATTCAATTTAAAAGATGATTTGATTTCATAAACATTCCAACATGTTTAAAACACTTTTTTTATTTACCAATCCACAGGTTTCATATTAGCAAACTATAGTTTTGGCATGTCATTTAGGACATCTACTTTGTGCATGACATGAGTAATTTTTCCAACAATTGTTTACATACAGATTGTTTCACTTTTAATTGACTATATCACAATTCCAGTGGGTCAGAATTTAACTGTGCCTTTAAGCAGCTTAGAAAATTCCAGAATATGATGTCAGTCCTTTAGGCAATAAGCTTCTGGTAGGCTAATTGGAGTCAATTGGAGGTGTACCTGTGGGTGTATTTTAAGGCCTACCTTTAAACACTTCAAAGTGCCTCTTTGCTTGACATCATAGGAAAATAAAAATAAATCAGCCAAGACCTCAGAAAAAAAATTATTTGTGGATCTGCACAAGTATAGTTAGTTCCAAACACCAAGTACACAATTTAAACACCATGGGACCACACAGCCATCATATTGCTCCGGAAGGAGATACATTCGGTCCCCTAGAGATGAACATAGTTTGGTGCGAAAAGTGCAAATCAGTCCCAGAACAACAGCAAAGGACCTTATGAAGATGCTGGAGGAAACATGTAGACAAGTATCTATATCCACAGTAAAACGAGTCCCATATCAACATAACCTGAAAGGCTGCTCAGCAAGGAAGTAGCCACTGCTCCAAAACTGCCATAAAAAAAGCCAGACTACAGTTTGTAAGTGCACATGAGGACAAAGATCTTAATTTTTGGAGACATTTACTCTGATCGGATGAAACAAAATGAACTTTTTGGCCATAATGACCATTGTTATGTTTGGAGGAAAAAGGGTAAGGCCTGCAAGCCGAAGAACTCCATCCCAACCGTGAAGCATGGTGGCGGCAGCATCATGTTATGGGGGTGCTTTATTGCAGAAGAGACTGGTGCACTTCACAAAATAGATGGCATCATGAGGAAGAAAAAATATGTGGATATATTGAAGCAAAATCTCAAGACTTCAGCTAGGAAGTTAAAGCTCAGTCGCAAATTGGTCTTCCAAAATTGTGGCAAAATGGCTTAAGGACAACAAAGTCAAGGTATTGGAGTTGCCTTCACAAAGTCCTGACTTCAATCTGATTTGTGAGATTTGTGAATTTGAAAATAGATTTTTGTGGCCAGAACTGAAAAAGTGTGTATGAGCAAGGAGGCCTGCAAACCTAACTCAGTTACAGCAGTTCTGTCTGGAGGAATGGGCCAAAATTCCAGCAACTTATTGCGAGAAGCTTGTGGAAGGCTACCCAAAACATTTGACACAAGTCAAACAATTTAAAGACAATGCTACCAAATACTAACAAAGTATATGTAAATTCTGACCCACTGGAAATGTGATGAAAGAAATACAAGCTGAAATAAATAATTCTCTCTACTATTATCCTGACATTTCACATTCTTAAAATAAAAGTAGTGGTCCTAACTGACCTAAGACAGGCAGAGTTTTCTTCGATTAAATATCAGGAGTTGTTAAAAACTGAGTTTAAATGTATTTGGCTAAGGTGCATGTAAACTTCTGACTTCAACTGTAAGACTGTGGAATATTTGTTGGATTTGGACCAGATTGTGGTACAATAACTACACGTTGACTTTGTCAATCCAACATAATTATTTGTCTTGTACAAAGACACAGGAGCACCTATTTAGCAACATACTGGGGAATTTTGATTGGAAACAGCAGCAATAGCCTTTGATAGCAGAATTGAGGTCACTTCCCTTACCTGCTTGTGCAGCAGTCATAAGAGCTGTATTCCCCTCGTTATCCTGCCAGTTCACATCCACAAGTGCACACTGAGAAAGGGCAATGACCACATCCACGAAGCCCTGGTAGCATGCCACTATCAGACCTGTCTGTTAAGCAGTGGAGAGGAAAAATATGCATCACTTCAACAGTCTAGATGTGTAATTTTCTTCAATGTCCATTATTATTTTGAAAGGTTTTACGGTGCAAACTGCAGAGGCACTGAAGCAGTTGAACCCTACTATATAGCAGTTCATTTAAAGACATAGATTGTTGCAGGGCAAGTTTCCTCATCCATTAAGGGGAGTTGAGGTCACCGACACATGGGTTTGGTCCTCTTACCTATGAGATAGATGAGCTTAGAATTCCTAGCAAGATAATGAGTCAATTAGAACATTTGGTGTCCTTTAAAAACATGTTTGGACTGGCAAGTGTATTGTTAGATCAGACCAAGCATATTACTACAAAATCAAGACAAATTTCTATGGGTATTAAAAAACTATTATTTAAAAACAAATTTTAATGTCTAAATCAGTGGTTTTCAACTGGTTTTGCCTGGAAATTAACATTTAACATTAAGTGGCAATCCAATACTATACCAAAACTGTTCATGGTACAAATGTAAACAGAACATTGACATTTATTAAAATCACAATGAGCTGCATAGACCCAACAATATTCAAAATTAATAACACAACGTTGAATAGAAAAAATGTAAATGCTGTAGATGCATAAGTAACAGCAGAAGTGTGATTTATCAGCCTACCACATGGAACAAACACAAACAAATCAAAGTACAGTGTCACATGCAATGCCACAAAGTAAATCAGCATATGTGTGCGTGAAGAGGAAATCAAAACAAATGCATGAGGTCATTACCATTGCTCAAACCACACAAAGCATTTCCCTTTTCTTGTGCGTCTCCAGACTTAGAGTGATTACAGAGCACTACAGGCAGATGGTAAGCCCCATAAAGACTATTAGCTAAGATTTAGTATGGAGTTCCCTGTGGGCTCAGAGTGCTGGTCTGCTGGTATTTATGGCACTATGCTCCAGAAAAACAAGAAACTTAACATGATCATAGCAATACAAATTTAAAGTGATGTACAGCTAAACTAAAATGTGTTGTTTTTTAAACAATTTGGGACTTCACGTTGTCTCTCTGTTTCTTGGTCAATTGAACCTCACCGCAGCTGCCTTGTAAACAAAATTTAAGAACTAATATATCTCTCTATACAAAATGTTATTTATGATAAAGAACCAGTATTTTGATATGTAAGGATTTCTACAGAGTGGTAGATCCCAATGACACTTCATATGGCTCATGTGACGTTACACCAAGCTGGGAAGGGAAATGTCACACTGTCAATAGGTGATTGTAAAGGAAAGCTTCTCAAGTCTCCTAAAGCTTCCTCCTGCCAAGGATCAACAAAATAGTGAAGGTGAAAACAGACTCCAAGGTGACATCTGAAACTGTTCAATACAGATAGCAGGCCTTAATCAAAGTAGGCATGATGAAATAATCAGCATTAGAAAAAGGTTTCCCCCAAGACTGATAAACAGGATCATTAAATACTGGAGCTTAATGGCGCTGTGCTAATGTGAATGAGTAGAATAAGATTTGGTTAAAACATTATCAGGGTCTGTGTTGGTTGAAAGACATTTACATGCAAATGGTTCATAGAGTCTTAAAAGACATGTCTTTTACTGCCGCAGAGCTGTATCTTTTGGAAATAAGAGCCTTTTCTGTCTGTGTGTGAGAAACCGTTTGTTTCCGTGAAAGTGTTTTTTCTGTCTGTCTTCAGTACATTAATTTTTCAAACAATGCTGTGTGAGTTAGAAGTGAGTCATACACCAAGTCTATAGTCCTAGATAGAATGCAAATCAAGTTTTTTTCCCCCCCCCAAGCTGAATAAGATGTTTGTTAATACATTCAATGCTTGTACAAGGCGGCAAAGTGTGACCGAGTATCTTTTTGGTGACTGTGCAGGCACAAATGAGGGGCCAATAGGTGATGCTTCATTTAGTATTTTATTACTGGGTTCTATTTTCAGGCAGACAGATGCGTTTAGCAGCAGTCAATGCAATTTAAGTGAAAATGATTCATTGGGGAAGGAAGTCACCTCAGTTCTCGCATATAATTTGGTATGACAATGGGTGGTAGATTCAAATTTAGTCTTTTATGGCCTACAGTCAGACTCTTTTGAGTGGAATTATGCTTCATATATTAAGTTCTCTGTCTAATGGACAAATGAGAGTTTCTTCCCTCGTATGAGTCTCCAAAAATCGCTGTCTGAGCGGGGCCCTGTAGTATTTTGACGTCTTAAGGCCTGGCATACTTCATACAAAAGCGAAGAACAAACAGGTGTGACATCATTTAGAACAGAATCTGGACAAGACAAAGGTGTTTTTTTCCAGGACGGGCTGCTAAACACTTTACTGCCATTGGTCCACATCATCGGATGGTGAGACCTGGAGCTCAGACAGCATAAACACACTGGCGTGCGGAGTTATTAGTGAGCTGGCGCAAACTTACCTAGTGTGATCTATTGCGTAGAGACATTTTCCAAGAATATGTCATGTAATTTTTTTATTAATTAGTCCACAAAATTAATCAAATCTACTTAAATACAAAAGGCAAAAAAAGTGCCTATACACTCATGTGCCATCTGCCCAAATTGAGATATGCCTCTCTTATCATCATTTTGTCTGTATTCTAAATATTAACACTCTATTATGCCCAATCTATCAGTGTCATCCTAAATTACAGAGCATATTATGGCCGCGTATAGCGTGTTAGCACGTTAGCTTCATGAATTCAGAATGTAAACATGACAAATGACACATTATCTACAGCATAAATATAACTTTAAATCATCAAGTGGTTAAAACAGCTTCTTTTACTGATCTTGTGTGAATTCTACTCATAGAATGAGGAAGAACACATTTTAGTGTCACATTAGTTAAGGTTTTACATGTAGTCTTGTGCATCCTCATTTAAATTCTCCACTAAACGCCTCCTACAGTGGCATGGTCAGTGTCTGAATGTTCGCAAACAGTATACCATTGCTCAGCTGTTTCAAACTTCTTTTTGGGTCCGAGCGAAGAATGAAGAAAAACTCTGCAAGTATGCCTGGGCCTTAAGAGAGCCTTTTAAAAGCTCAGGCATGATTATGATCTGCTTGGGCTGGATCATTAACTGCAATCCAAACTCCCATCTGTTTTAGGGCTTAGCTGGCTGGATGCACACCCCTGAGATTTCAGCTGAAGCAGATCACAGCCACACAACACAACTGGACATCAAGTCTGGACAAAGATTTGTCAAAAGTAGACAAATTCACAATGACCCTACCATTTCAATTACAAAAAAACTTTAAAGTACATAATGTGTAGTGGGTGAACAAACACCAATGAAAATGTCAACATGAACTATTATTATGTATTGAAGACCAGGGCTATATTTAGAATGGAAAATTATCTTACTACTTACTGAGTATTGCACAGAAAACACTGTATACTTAGTATAAAAAATTGTTAGTGAAACAGTTGGCATTATTCCACCAAAAAAAAAAAAAAAATTCAAACAGTACTCTATATTGTCTCATGGCCTCATCATATTGCATGTTATCACCTTGGAAATAAAAAGGGTTGTTTTCAATATCATCCAGTTGCCTAAAAGTGTCTTAAAAGAATGTAAATACTGTGCACAGTATAAGTACTATATACACTGTGGTAGTATTTTATTTCCAAACATACCCTGTTCCACTATGTCACGACATGGAACATAATGTGTAGCATAAAGCAAAATAATATATAATTAAGTTTTATTCTCCTCACAGTGGCCATCCAAGCCAGATGTCTTCCCTTTTTTTTCTGATTAACATTTTTATTGATTCATATAAAGAAAAGAAAAACAAATATACACAGAATCACCATTTAACCCCCACTATTACCCCTCCCAATCCGCAATCCCACCCTGACCCTCAACAACATCCCTGTGGTCACTCACACACACACACACACACACACACACACACACACACACACACACGCACAAAATAATAAATCACACACTTTTAAACCTAAACTTCTCTCTCCACTGCTCTTCCCAGAGAGCCCTCCAAAAATGCCAAATACCTGCCCCATTTCCCATCAAACGATTCCCAATTCCCCAGCCTTCTACATGACACTTCCTCGAAAGCCACCACCCTCCCCATTTCAGTGCACCATTCTTGAAATCAGGGCATTCCAGCTGACTTCCATTCCCTTAAAACAATTTGTCTGCCAATCATAACACTGGTTAGATCCCAATTTTTGTGTTTATTCCCTATATTGATGACTGCCCCATTGCCTAAATTACAGAGTCTGGGGAAAACTGAAATTTGAGTGTCCAGTACATCACACATAAAACTCTGAATCTTCAACCAAAATTCTTGGATCTCAACACACTACCACAAAACATGGGTTGTCTCCATCTTCTGATTGGCATTGCCAGCAGGTGGGTGTGTCTTTAAGACCAAGCCTATACAATCTAGAGGGGGTCCAATAGAATCTTGAATTGCATAAGGTGCACCCTTGCGTCTCTTGATGCAGACTTGACGTTTTTTAGAATCCTTGCCCACACTCCCTCCTCCAATACCAAGTATAAATCTTTCTCCCATAATCTCTTGACAGAAATGAAAGCTCTGTCCCTGCTAATTCAGAGTCTGGGGGACAGAGCTTTCATTTCTGTCAATAAAACAAAATCTTGGGTAGGCTTAGCCCACCTTTATCAATCGGCCTATGCAGTTTACTGAAATGTAATCTGGGACATTTACCATTCCAAATGAAGGACTGCTATCAAAATGCTTGAAATAAGAGAGGGGGCATTTATTGGGAGAGACTGTAGCAGGTAGTTACATTTTGGAATACAATTCATTTTAATAACATTAACCTTCCCAATCATGAATAAATGTAATGAAGCCCAGCTGCCCACATCACTATTAAATGGTCAAAATTAACTAAATAAATCACACAAATTTGCTGGGAATAAAATACCCAAATACTTAACGCCCTGTTTGGGCCACTGGAAGGTGCCATCACCCCTGGAAAATCATCCTTCTTTATCGCAGCTGCTAATGGTTCCAGGGCAAACAGAACAATATTGGGGAAAGAGGACAAACCTGCCGGGTGCCCTTTTCCAGAGTAAAATAATCTGAAATTAAACCATTCATTTGTAACGGCAATACTGAGTGTCTTTTAAGTAACTTAATCCAACCAATAAAAGTATTCCTGAACCCATACATTTCCAAAATCTAAAAAATATAATCCCATTCTACCATATCAAGCGCCATTTCAACGTCAAGTGAGATGGCAGCAACCGGAGTCTGATCATTCGCCACTGACCACTTGATATTGATGAAATGCCTAATGTTATGAGACCCCAAATAAACCCCACCTGATCTATATGTATAAGAGATGTCATAACTTAATCGGTTAGCCAATATTTTGACAATATTTTAACGTCTAGCTGGATCAGGGAAATTGGAGATGTCTTCCCTTTAAGATTCAGCATTTAATGTCATATTCATGTATAGATGAATGTCTTGACCTTACTTCTGCACGAAGTGGATATTTATGAAGGAAGGAGACAGCAGCAGCACATGAGCCCATTCCCAGAGGAGCATTCCGAGGATTGTGCATGCTTAAAGGCTCTTTGATATGATAATGGACTTGCATAAACATGTCACCCACACTGTCATAACTGTAAGCCTCTCAGGGCTAAGGGGAGTGAAAGGGACTTCCTCCAGTCAATAATATCACTCTTTAAACATGGACATTTTATAAATCGCTCCTGGAAAGTAATATGTTTATGATGTCAGTATCCAGAAAATCCATAAGAAAATCCAGATTTTCCTATACCTGTTGGGTACAATTCTAGCTGCATTAGAATGTTTATGATCAACAATGTTTCAATCACTTGTGCTGCTCGATATGGAAAAGGCCAAAGTTAAACTAGATAATTTAAATCAAGATCTCACTTGTAGAGATCTCACTATGTATCCATGCTGCATCAAACTTCTTTGAACTGGATCTGAGCATCAAAATTCTGTGAAAACTGGAGTTTGATTCAGAGTCTACTTCATGAAATTTTCTTATAAAATCTTATAAAAACTTACTTTGTTATTTTTGTTCACCTCTTGTACCTCATCCTGTGTCACACCTTGCCTTATCATGATCTTGACAATGATGGCATTGTTAGTGCAGCATGCCTTGAAGAAGCTGAGTGGCTCGGGACTCTCTGGGCTTGGACATTTCTCATAGTTGAATGAATCATCAGGCAGGTAGAAGGAATCATCTGACGCGATTCTCTTGATTTCTGGCAGGTTTGAAAAGTCCAACTGCTCAAATTCTTGGTAGACAACATCATCATCATCATGATGGTGCTCTTCATCATCTGCAAAATAAGAGTCCTCTGTGGACTCCACAAAAATGGAACTCTCTATTGAGAACTCTTCGTTATTGCAGCCTCTTACTTTTTTGTCACTGGAGACATTTTGTAGACCTCCAGCACCACTATTCTCAATTGTTAAAACCATTTAACATGTGGCTTTAGATCTGGAAGGTGGAATATAAAAGCAAAAATCTTGCAGAATTCACATAACAAGTGGTAATCCTCAGCACATTCTGAACATGAGTAATGGTATTAGATGGGGTCACTCGCACTTTGCCAAGCACTGAACAACAAAAGTCAAAGACCTTGTTTGGTCATCGTTTCCATATCCTCTGATCTTCGAGAACTGGATATCATTGTTCCATGTCCACCATTGGTTTCCACAATTATTGTACAGTGTGCACAGCCTAGATCATTTTTATGTCAGTTATCCCATTTTTTTTCTTCACTTGACTTACTCTGTGTGATCCCATCTATGGATGCAGAATCTAGTTGGAGAATTCACCAAAAGTTCAATGTGAAGATGAAGGACTTCCATTGGAGAATGCGGTGTCTGGCATGGGCAAGAGCACAGTTTAGAGACAAGCTTCATAATCTCCTTAGTCTCTGTCTCTCTCTCTCTCTCTCCCTTCACAGTTACATGTGAAGAACAGTAATCTTACTGTCCAAGGAATCAATACTGTATATTTTCCAACTAATGCTGCAAAAATTGGAATCCAAGAATGTGTAACAGTTTAATGAACAATAGTACTACACGTGGCTTACACGGCTGAAGTCTGATCATGCAACAAAGACACTTGCAATTTACAACATTATTATTCTTATCACTTTTATTTTTAAATGACTTTGATACAAGGACATTCACAGTGACTTTCTGCCCTTTGCCTATATTTGACCATAATCCACGATTGGCTCCACGAGCCTAATCACGGGATCAGTGGAAGGTTAATTGGATGCAGTAGGAATAACATGCTCTTGCAGATAAGATGTTTTCTCGTATCCTTTTTTAAAACACTGCTAACAAAGATACCTAATCAAATTTAACTTTGTGTATTAGATCACACTAAGATTGTGGCTTTCTTGCAATATAATACATGGTTTATGTGGATATTGCCAATTTAAACAGACAATTTTACTAATACTTTCGATCAAACAACACCAGAAACAGCACATCCTAGAGGTCATTTGGATAAATTACTCAGGAAAAATTAGCCACCAACTCTGATATCTTAATTCCATAATGGTTAATTCCTAAATGGTGTAGCCTGTTTTATTAGATGTTTCCAAATTTATAATAGTATGTGTGTTAAGCACTATTCCAGTGGTTGAATAATATAATTTGTGCATTAGGGTTGCCTGTAGATCTTATAGCCATTTTGAGTGCTGCCAACCATGAACTGAAGCCAGTTCTTTCTCTAATTTTGACAGGACATTATGTTGCATAACTGTCCACTGTGAGAACTTGTGACTAACCCACAATATCCTGTATATTATGGTTGATAAGGTCCTGAATTTAATTTGGAGTCTTTGAACACACTTGATGCCATTATCATACAGTGAGGGTCAAAAGAACAAAATGACAGTGACATGGACTAGGGCAAATTACTGGAATATGTCTAGTACTGAATGATTATACCCAGAAGCCCAAATGTAAATGGTTTGTGGTAGATACATATACAAATTACAAATCACTGAAAAAACCTGGGCCAATATAAAATTCGGGATAGGTAGGATTATTTTAAGTGATAAGTGTCATTATGATTTCTATCATGGTTTATATTAAAATAAGGTGGAATAATGGCAAGGGGTCACTTGGTCCTTGTCTAGATCACTGTTTTACTAATAAAGACATGGATATGGCATCAAGACAATATTCTATCAAATTCTAGATCCAAAATTGGAATATTAGCTAAGTTCTTTCATCTTTGCAATGACTGTCTCATATAACTCTGATAATTAATTCCCTTCCACCAATCCAGATGTTCCAGACTCATTATTGTGATGAATCAAGGGGTGATATCCTGAGCCATTATCCTACTAAACTTCTTTATATCATCACACTTCCACTGAATATGATGAAAATTTAATTTGAATTGGCACAACCATTTTCAACCATGACTGTACACGGAAAAATAAATGTGTAAAAATAGGACAGTGAATGATTCCACATTACACACATAACATGAAGTTTGATCAAAGAGACAAAAGCACCATAGTACCACACTTTGTGATTTAATATTTGTAATAAAAGCCTTCAACAAAAAAGAAAAAGAAATTTGTCATGTGGATGTAACTGTTACAGCGAGAGCCTCCTGGCAGTTTTTTTTTTTAAACATTCAGAATACTGAGTACTTCTCATACAAAGCTATGAAAAGGAAAGGCTTAGTGAACCAGACACACAATGGTCTTCAGTCTGGGCCACCAATTTTACCTGGATTCTAGCTGAACTTAAAAAAAAAAAAAAAACTTGAGGAAATCGAATCAATGGCTGATCAAACAACAAACTGGTGCCACTAGTTGCACATATAAAAATAGAACATTTTGCCATTCAGAGGAGCTTAAATTATCAAGAAGCATACAGTATCCAGTTTCAGTGTAATAAGATACTATAAGGTCACTTATAGTATCTCAGCACTGATTAACACCATCTCTAATGTCGTCTTAGACTAATTCAGCTGATAATTTTGGAAATCATAAACTTGTAACAGACGTAGCAAATCTGAAAGAGAAAACATACTACGAAAAATGATCCAGAATAATTGAAATGTTACACTATTTACAAACATGCCAGGGCTCCTCCTTGACACAAAACAGACTTCTCTTCTACCAAACTGCAGCAAGTCATAAATCATACATGTTAGTCCAAAATTGTATCAGTTTGATAAATTATGGTGAAATCACATATGAATAAGGATTAAAAAATTTGGTCTAAAGGGTTTCAAAACTATTGCTGCTCTTAAAAGATGTTTCAACACTTTCTTTAAAAAAAGAAATGCAACGACTTTTGTACGTTCCAGAGATACTATGAGAAAGTGTTGCTAGGCCATGGGGAGCATGAGACGGACACACAACAGTCGATATCTTACAACTTGAATGGCAAACAAATATGCTAGCTCAACCACTAATGCAATTAGCACTCTAAATGGTCTTCTAAATTACCAGAAAAGGACTTTTCAGAGATGACGAAGAACTATTAGGCAGAGGTAGGCTTTGTAGCTCATTGTGAGCCATAAACACTACCTTCAAACTCAGCTTCAGCAGCTAGCTGCTGACACTGGGCTTGTATGTTCTTGTGTATGTCAACCAAGTCTGACAGCTTCCTGCGCTAACTGTTTTTGAAACAAAATTCCCTCTTTCCCACATTACAAGGATTAGTGGGTCTTGAGGCATAACCTTTAAAGCCACCTCCAACTTCGTCTATGCACATAAAATTAGGCAGGTTAAAGGGATAGTTCACCCAAAAATGTGAAATAATTTACCCTCATGTTGTTCCAAACCATATGACTTTTCTGTGGAACACAAAATGAGATGTTAGGCAGAATGGAAGCCTTTGTCACCATTCACTTTCATTGCATCTTTCTCCATACAGTGAAAGTCAATGGTGACTGTCTAATAAGTTTAGAACAACATGAGGATGAGTAAATAATGATTTCATTTTGGGAGAAGGATCTCTTCAAAGCATTGAGAAGTTAGGGTAAGACACACTACTGAAAGCATCAAATCAAGCGAGAATCTCTCATTCAAAAACTTAAAAATCATATTCCATTGAAAAATCACAACTAATAAATAAAAAAAAAAAAAATGTACTAATGTGACATCCCAGCTCCATTGTGACCCAGACGTTCATCTGAGAGACATTTCATTCCTGAAGTCTGACAGGCCTCTCCTTAAGGGTAATGAAAAGAACCATGTGGGTTGTCTTACCAATGTACAAAACTCCACAAATAAGATAACAACTAGATTTAATAAATTAATACATATATTTAATGTTATCTTTTTTAGAGTGACATTCTTTTTAATCCATAGTTGGTTGGCTTTAAGGTTTCACTCTTTTCTCCACATTTATATACATGGCTCTTTTGCCCCATTTTGCTGGCAGGGTCAGAGGCCAGAGGTCAGTTTTTAGAGACTTAGTGGACGTGACAGACGTATAGACACACACACATCACAGGTAAGCAGAGAGAACAGGAGAGGAAGGCCCATTAAGTCATTCACGCAACACATGCTCGCTCAGTCAAACACAAAAAATAGTGACTCCAAAGCATTCCCAAGCTTTTACTCCTGCACTGAACTGCTGTGTGTGGTAGTGCTGGGCTTGCCAGCTTTGCGTTCATAGTTTACAAGTCTCTGTCCAACAAGGTACCTGCACGGACAAAGAAAGAACAAGATAAACAAGGCAATCAGTACTGTCATATAAAAAACATATTATGCTTGTAAGAGTTAAACAAAACTCAGAACTCACTTGTCGTTCTTAATGTGCTCATAAAGGCGCTTGAATTGTCGGATTTGAAAAGAGAGGATCCCCATCAGCACCACTACCATCAGGAGGAAGGGATAGATTCTCCTCTGCACCAGATTGTTCATCTCCATAGTGACCCCTAAAAACAAAACAAAATAATTGTGTTTTCAGCCTCAGACGGCAAATCCACAGACTATTTACAGACAAATAATGCATATTGTACATCAAAGTGGAAAGGTTGACAGAAATCACTGCACCGACTGATACAATGAGCACATCTGAAAAATATCAAGTCGCTAGAATTGTCCAAATGCGTGAGGTTCGTGGCATTAGATATTTTGAAAGACGCTGCAAACAAATCCGATTTGGTTCTCGAATGCCATCTTTAGGACTGACTGTCCACACTGTAATTAAATCTGATCCATTTGTTAAGACAAAGTAGTAAATAACCCATATTGTTTGCTAGTAATTGTGCAGAAGTCTCTCATACAGAGTACAACAACAGAGTAGCTGTGAGTTTGGAAAAAGCACAGAAAACTGGAAATGTTGCCTCTCCACCATGAGAAAATGAAACATTCAATGAAATGAATCAACTGAGGCAATTTAAACTTTCATCTATATTTTCCAAAACTACTGACACACTACATAGAGAATAGATATGGGACGATATCAAATTTCTGTATATCGTAAACCAAAACATTGAGTTATATCGTGGCATAACTCAATATTTCGAAATTTGCCACATTGTTTTCTGTCCATGTGATCATAAATTAAATGACCTGTCAAACATCATAATCTGTCTACACTTGATTTTATCCCTACTGAACCTTTTTTCTACAGGGTTCACACAAGGTCCTTGAAATTCAAAGTGCTTGAATTTAGCTTTTAGAAAGTACCTGGAAAATCACCATCACTTTTGATGAAAAGTGCTTGAGATAAACCTCACAAGACCCCTGCGTGACTGCTGTGTGCATTTTCCATTTCCATTTTTTATTTGTAACTAGTAGTACCTAATAAACAATTCAAAATTTTTTATACAAATATCTAGAACAAATAATGCAAATGTTTTCCTAAAAATTACAGGTCCACATATGTGGACAGCAAGACTAAGTTGTGAAAGTTTGAATAACACTTATCTATAGAGAGATTTTTTTCCTCAAATTGTTTGTTGGTTATTCATGTTTTTGAGACATTACAGCAGGGGTGCCCACACTTTTTTGTGTGATGATCTACTTTTAAATGACCAACTCAATAAAGATCTACCAAATAAAAAAAACACAGTTTCATTTAAAATAAGAAAATGCTTGTTGGGACTACTGCATGTATCCCTACATGGAATTCATCTTCTAATTAATAAAAAAAAAAATATATAACAATGTTCAATGTTGATATCATTCAGTTTTAACACTAAACCCAAAACACCTACAGCACAATAGATTACAATAGCCAGGGCATTTACCTTATTCTGATGACGAGTAAATATTGACCAGGCGAGGTTTTGTTTATTCAGTTGCCATGACAACTAGGTTTGCGCGCACACGCCTTCCAAGGACTTCTGAAACAGAGCGCGAAATTGCGATGCTACTGCCCGGATTAGGCAAAACTGTCTGATTCCATTCATGGCAACTGAATAAACAAAACCTCGCCTGGTCAATATTTTCTCATCAAGTGCAAGTCAGACAAAAACTAAAAGAAGGAAAGACATTATATTTATTTGTATTAAAATTTAACAAAAGTACATTTAAATTTTGTGCGATCTACCAGCATTGCCTTTGCGATCGACTGGTAGATCGCGATCGACGTATTGGGCACCCCTGCATTACAGCTTTTGGATAAAACTATTTATTCTCACGGTGAAAATGCACAGTAAACGTATAGGAATATATTTACAACATTTACAAATGTTAATGAATAGAATCGTATTGCACAGTAATAAAATAAAAGTATAACAAAATGTATATTAAAATGAAGCTAAATGATCCACAGATGTGTTAGAGTTGAAAGTTATTAAGTTAACATGTTTTAGTTTTTTCTACTTTTGAGGAAATGTGGTTCGAGTTTCCACATGTGGACTCATGTTTATCAGGGCCACTGCGGTGTGAAAAATGAACAGATTTTTAATGTGGCATATTAAACTAGAGGCTCTCCTCTTTACAACCAAACAGGTTTCAATGAAAAAACTTGATTTCTTACCAGAGGCACTTTTATTGGCCCTGCATCGGTAGGAGCAGTCAAACAGTCATAGCTCGTATCATGAAATTGTATAATATTAATATAATTTTTATTTTGTTTTACAAAAGATACATTTTGATTCTAATATTGAGGACAAACAAATTATTAACCTATTGATACACACCCCATACAAACTATTATAATGACATACCTGAACTTAAATGGTTGTATTTACTGGACCCTTTGTATGTCACCAAACCATTGGTGGCTACAAACCATTTACCATTTACGAGTATGGACACGGTTGTAAAATCTTTTGAAAGACGACACTTCGAGCTTTAAATCAGAATTAATATATGTTGTTATTTTTTTAAGATAGAGAACTATAAAGTTTATAGTAATGGAAATATTTTGTGCTGAACATGTTTTTATAATAACAAAAAACAATAATAAAGACAACCCAGAAATACAATGTTCTCAATGCCACAAGTCTAAAGAAGTTATGTTTCAAATTTGGAGCTGATCTAACAAAAATTGAGGTTCCTACAAGCTTTTTTCTCTGTAAAATCGCTGGAAGGGTACAGAGTAAAATTAAGGCTCCGCCTCTCAAAGTCAACACAATCTCTGACGTTACTTCTTGGCTATTATGAATGAAACTGCGCTGCATTTTTTTAAAATAGACTTTGGAGACAGGCTCGTTTGTTTATAAGACTCTAATATATAAGGTAATATACAGTTTTACATCATGAATGCTGCTCAGGTTGCATAGTTTGTTGAAGAACAATGACGAAGGGTAATTCTTTCAGGTGAGATCTCATGTAAACAATGGAGAATATATACATTTTTCTCAGATTTATCATTTATGGACAAAAAGTGCTATTGGACATTTTTCAATGAATGCTTGTCATGGACAATTGACCCAAGTGTGGCGAACTGGATTCATCTGGCGATTGCGATTTCATAATAAATGTATGAAGTCCTGTTTTGATATTGCATGTTTTCATTTGTACTCCTGGCACAAATAAATAAATTGCGATTTCTGGAGCATTGCTATCGTGAAACATAGATCGGATATCAATGTTGAACCCTTAAACCTTTGAAAAGATGTATCATTTGTTAACATTAATTACATTTATAGACAGTAAATTATATATTAAATGTAAACAGAGTGACGTCACCACCGAGTGCGAACGAATGCGTATCAACAGGTTAAAATATAAATATACACTTTCCACACTTTTTTCAGGAGAGATTTTGTTCAGTTCTACTGCTTGTTCTGCACCTGATCAGTCTGAATGTTGCCCACTATTTTTGAAAGTTATTTTATTTGAATTACTTGTGATCTTTTCATATAGAGAAAGGTATGAGCATTTATATTGTGCATTAAAAAACTTTATTTTGATGAGAAATTATAAAAAGCATTTTGCTAAAACATTGTTTCAGAAAATAACGTTTTCTGTAATATTTGGTCATTTAAATGTGATTATATCGAATCGAGATTACATTGAATCTTGAACCTCATATTGTATATCGAACCGAATCGTGTGATAACCATATCATCCCTAAAAGAGAACTCCCATAGTTTTCTTAGATGCATCACATTATGAATAATAATAATAATAATAATAATATAAACTAACAGAAATCAAATCAGACAGTTCAGATGCATATCAAAAAATATTATTTTAATCTAGAGCTGTCGAAATAAACACGTTAATGCATGCGATTAATTCATGTTTAAAGTTTGATTTATTTAATATTTTTATTTGGTCAACACTAGAGGTCGACCGATTAATCGGCCGATTTTTTGCATTTTTTTACATAATCGCATCGGCCAATATCCAAGTACATCAAGCCGATTATTAGGCAGGCGCATCTGTGGGCAGCCTAGTGTTGTTGTGGAACACGTGTTCGAGGCACGCTGCCCCTAGAGTCATTTTCCAGCAGAGTGAGCAGACCTCATCCAGTGCCTAAGGCAGGAGCTAAGTTCCTTGGAGAAAACGGTAAGGATTAAATTTGTATAACTCCTTTATATTTAATTAAAAACTTTTGATATGTTACTGACAACTTCAAGAAAAAACGCGACAAGCGCGATAGCGTAGTTGAAGTTGCATTATCACAGCAGAAGGGTTGCTATCATGTCACAATAAGTAAGCAAGAATTTTGCAATTACAGACAGTGAATCTGAGACTTTTATTTGTTCTGTTTGTGTGCCTTATATTTGAGAGGGTTGTCACTCAATGCAGAGAAATAAGTAATAAAAAAGACAACAACGCACTATAGGCTATTGAAGGACTGGCTTTGGTAAGCTCTGACGTTATCGGTTCTGCTGTCGGTACTGGAGAAATTAAGAAAATAAATGTATTATTGCTATAAAGAGAAAGTTATTTTATCTCGCCAGCCATTTCTATGTATAATAATATGAAACCATTTGTCTGTGATGCAATTTAGCTATTCGCAGTGAGAGAGAGAGAGAGAGAGAGCTCACGCGGTGCCACAGCGAGCACAACACTGTCAATGAGTGACAGAACTAAACATTCAAACGTAGCCTGGTTACACTTTAGATCTGTGATATTAGTCTGATTTTATTTTAGATTTCGCCTTTCCAAAGATTATAAAAAGAATATTTATACATAAGCCGCATTCTGTCTAGCACACTTCCTTCCCTTCACAGCGGTGCACTGACATTTCTCCCTAAAACTCAAACTTAACGTCAGAATCAGCACGATCGGTGATTGTTGTAAAATGCAGTCTAGCTACTATTGCTAAATTGCGGGACGCGTTTAATAATAAAAACATTAAAAGATATATATATATATATATATATAAAAAAGAACAGTTAAGAATATCGTTGAAGTACCGGATCGATAAGCAGTATCGGTCAGAGTAGTAATACCATTAACGATACCATCCCTAGTTATGCCTGTGCTTCTCTTGGATGCTCTGAATATTGGATTACGTGTCTGGATTGCCCCTTAATTAAAGCTGCATTTGGATCTCAACCTTCGTGTCTCGGAGCAATTCGTAACACCTGCTTTGTTTATTTAATATATTTGTTATACATTATTTATACAATATGTTTTTACATTACACTTTTTAAGTCTACAAGTGCAGATTGGTCAAGTGTTCAATAAATGTATTTGTTGAGAAATGTTGTCTAAAGTAATTATTTGTGTTACATTTTATCTTTCAAATAAAAGGTTAAAAACAAGCACACATCAGCCAAATATCAACCAAAATAAATCGGCAGCATTAATCGGTCATCAGCCGACCCGGATTTCAAAAGATCGGCATCGGTCGACCTCTAGTCAACACATTGACCAATTTGACATTAAATTCTGACATTTTATTCAGCCCTGTGTGAATTCTAAACACTGGTTGGAATAGGGCAGAATCTTTGCGCTGTGTCCGGGGACATTATTACACACACCACAGCGATTCCATGTCAATGATCAAGTGATGAGAAAGTAACTCTTAATCATATTTTTTTTTCTTGGTCAGAAAAAGACACAATGTGTTATGCCTGTAATCAAGTGGATCCTTTTGGATATGAAGGATCTAAAGATCTAAATTGAGTTTTTAATGGCAACCTGAGTGTTTGCGACTTCAAGAGAGAAAACATGCATCTGTGTTGCACTTAATTTGTTTCTTTGACTCCTTCATATTACTTACATATTTATTCAATTCTTTATATATTTATATATTCTTTTTATATTGTTCCTTGCAATGCATTATAATTTCTGCTTAATCTTATGTTGTTTACGATATTGTCTTCACAAGTTAGAGATAAGGAGTTGCCTCCATTTCAAGGTGTTCAATGTCACAGGATGATGTTGTGAAGCAGTAATTTTCCATTGTCTTTGATTGGTATAATAACACTAGTTTTTGTGCTGGTCAGAAAAAAATCAGACTGAGCATTGAGACATACGCATATAAGATTATTAAATAAATTCTGCAAATTTTTACCATCACTTTGTCTCCTATGTTCTGCTATATTCCCCTATTGCCTATACCTAGCTCTTACTTAAAGGTGCGGTAAATTATTTTTTCATGAAAAGGTATGCAAAACAAATGTCCCTGAAAGCAAATAAGTGGCGTGAGATATCTCACTAGTCTCTGTGGTGGCACTGGACTCTGTAACCAGTGTCTGAGGTCTCTGATGATTTTTGCCTTTCAATCATTCTCTGCATTCTCGTAATTGTAGCAAATTATTGAGGCATAATAAAATTATGCCATTTTGCTTCTAGCAGTTGAGGACGCCAATTTGATGCTGTTGTTTAACAACCGTTCCTGCCTGATGTCGGTCTCAAATCTCATTTGGTATCTTTGGAGCACAGGGTTTTGGAAAGGGGGGCCATGGCTAATCCAACAGTTCAAGACTGTTTTAAGACCAGTAAAAGCAGTGGCAGTAATAGTTGAAAAATAGTTGCGTAAAAGGAAATTTAAGATCAAAGTGCGGAAAGGGTTTTTATTTGGTGGGAGGCTAATAACATTTGAAAAGCATGGGCAAAAATCCAAAGAATCAACAGAGAAATAGTAATAAGATGATCGGTGCTAAAAGATAAGTGTGAGAGATTTAAAGCTCAGCTTGAAGAGAAGGCTAAAGTAATTTGTATGGAAAAGAGTGTTGAGAAAGTAAAGTAAAGTTTGTGTTTTGTTAAAGAGTAGAAGGTCCTAAATGCATGTACAGATAAAGTCAGAAACTAACATACTTTGGTTGAAGTCATTACAACACATTTTTTAAGTACTCCACAGATTTCATATTAGCAAACTATAGTTTTGGCAAGTTGTTTAGGACATCTACTTTGTGCATGACAATCATTTTTCCAACAATTGTTTACAGACAGATTTTCACTTTTAATTGACTATATCACAATTCCAGTGTGTCAGAAGTTTACATTCACTAAATTAACTGTGCATTTAAGCAGCTTGGAAAATTCCAGAAAATTATTTCAAGGTAATTAGCCATTTAGCTTCTGATAGGCTAATTGGAGGCACCCACTAGGCTGTTTTTGGAATAGTTCTTTGAAATACAATGTAAATTCAAATTTCAAGTGTTTTGGTCATTGTTGACTAGTTTTTAAAGAAGGTTAAAAACATTACTTGAAACAATCACTAAGAAAAGTTGATTGGTTGGTAAATTTATTGGTAAAATATAGACTAACATGGGTATCTGCTCTTACATTAGTTCCATTAATATCTGTTCAGTTAATAAAGATCTGAGTTCATCAAAAGTTGAACAATGTCGTTATAGGATTCTGATATGACGTGTTGCATGGTTTGGAATAAAGCTGTAAAAAATGATCCAAAATGGATTTAGGATTCATGAATATTATCCCTAGCATGATAAGGATTTCGTTACCAACTGTTAATTCAGACTTAGTTCTTCATCAAAAGCTAGAAATGGATGTTTACAAGGATAGACAAAAATTGAGAGACTCAGAGCTCTAACAAATGCTTACCAATGAGGGGGATGATGCCTACAGCGATCACATAGGGGATGCAGAGAGAAAGTAGCAGCACAGCAATGACCGGTGCAGCTAGCTTCCTGATGATAAAATGAAGGTCAATGTTCCGGATTCCATTGGCATACACCTGGAGAAGAGTGGAAAAAATCATCCATTTAGCATGTGTCTACAGTGAACCTGGAGTGGTGATGCACAGGGCTGTTAATCAGAAGGTCACAGGTTCTAACCCCACGGCCACCACCATTGTGTCCTTGAGCAAGGCACTTAACTCCAGGTTGTTCCGGGGGGATTGTCCCTGTAATAATTGCACTGTAAGTCGCTTTGGATAAAAACGTCTGCCAAATGCATAAATGTAAATGTGAACCACTCCAGATGGGTAATAAAACAATGGATTTTGAGAACCATGATAGTCAACTAACCTGCTCAATAACTGTCTTCAGCCACCACTGGGGACCCATGAGGGTGATGGCAGCAATGATTTTGGCATGTAGCACTCCTAAGGCCCAGTCCTTAATGATGAGAGAGAGAAAAAAAAAAAAAGTCAATACTCTTGCTGTCCTCCTATGACATGGTCATACGTCTATGCCCCACTAAGTACTTTTGGAAATAATGTTTACAAAGCGATTTGCAGGTCAATATAAATTTTGTAAAATGTGTTTGCTGTTGGCTTGGCTGTTGTAAATCTAAGCAACGTCTTATCCAGTACATCATTTACATTCTTCATTAGCTCAAATAGAGCACAGTTCAAGCTCAAAAAGGAAAGCTAGGTCAGATCAATACAGACACACAGCAGACATGTCAGTTGAGAATAATGCTTCTCAGTTAATGCTCTTTTGAACTGTATTTGTGGAGAACCAAAACTAGTGATAAAAATCTGTTGATTGACAGGCCACATAAGTGATGTGAACAGTGTTTCCTACACAATTGTTTTTTTTGCAGCAGCGAAGCTCCCACAACTAGATGGAAAACCGATTACTCATAGTTGGTGTTTTGAATAATTTATTAAAAGAACTGGCTCAAGAGTGAATTAGAATTTATTAATTGTAATCATCAAAATATTTCCTCCAAACAACATGACGAGCAGTACCTAATAATTGTGCTTTACCTGCCAGGGGTAGTACAGGGGTGTCTGATCCAGTGGCACTCTAAGAGGAGCTACAATCACCAGCTCAAAAAGTAGCCCCAAGAGCAGAGGAATCACTCCAGCGAGCAGCACAGCCACAACGAGTGTCTTCACGATCTGAATTGACACAAACTTTAAGTCCGCAACAGGGCTCAGCTTTGCATTTCATATCAAAAGTAAAAAAATTACAAAAAAAGCAAAGTGACTATCACTGCCATTAAACCTGGTGTGACACATATTTAAATATACTGGCATGTGAATGAACTACTGCTAAAGTAAAGATTTTCAGCTAATAACTTTTTTTAGTCTTGTCCTCACAGTCCCCATTCTTTTTCATTACATGGAAACGAGCAGGGTGAGTAAATTATATAGGCTGAGAAAATAAACATTCCTCAAAGTTTAAATAGCGATAAATCAGATGCAAAACTCCTCTAAATTACTTGGAACTCAACTGTATCTTTCCTTTAATTTTTCAGGAGAACTTCTAGAGCCACAAAGAGAACTGATTTGCATTCAGTACCATAAGAGTCCACTCCTGGACTTTCTGCAAGATGATTCTGCGGCCCTGAGGCATCCAAGCCAGCAGCACCGTGAGCGCTCTGATGGACAGCCAGCACACATACAGCCCACATGCTGCAGTGTACAGCTCATGGATCTTCGCACTGCCCGTCCAGAAGGACATCAGCCAACGGCCTGTGAACACTGAGATAAATAGGTGAACAGCAGTTAAATACAATTTGTGAGATAGTACCATCTGAAAGCATACACCTCAAAATGGAAATCGAGCAAAACAATTTAGGTGTTAGTCAAGCATGTCATAAAATAGTGATACATCAATAATTGATTGGCACATTATTTTATCAATATACAGTGCCGTGAAAGTATTTGCCCCATCCTGATTTCTTCTGTATTTGTGTATATCTCTAAATAGTTTCAAATATTCAAACAAAATCTAACATAAAACAAAGGCAATCTAAGAAAAAAAAAGTATTTGCCCATAGTTACTAAATCCCCAAATCTATGAAACTGCATTCATAATGGCATTCAGCTGGACTAGACACACACAGGCCTGATTACTGCCAGTCCTGTTAAATCAAATCAATACCAAAATAGAACTTTTTCAGCAGCATGAAGTTGGCTAAAAGGTCTCACCCAGTAGCACAATATACCAAGGTCGAGAGAAATTCCAGAAATTATTGATTGACATACATCAGTGTGGGAAGGGTTACAAAGCGATTTCAAAGACTCTGAGACTCTAAAGGACCACAGTGAGTGACATTATCTCAAACAGAGAAAACTTGGCACAGTAGTGAAACTTCCCAGATGTGGCCAACCTTCAAAAATTCCTCTAAGAGCACAGTGACAACTCATCCAGAAGTCACAAAAAAGCCAAGGATAACATCCAAGGAACTGCAGGCCTCTCTCGCATCAATAAAGGTCACTGTTCATGACTCCACTATCAGAAGGACACTGGCCAAAAATGGCATCCATGGAAGAGTGGCGAGGCAAAAATCACTGCAAACCCAGAAGAACATTAAGGCTCATGTGAATTTTGCCAAAAGACACCTTGATGATCCACAAACCTTTTGGGAGAATGTTGTGTGGATAGATGAGTTGAAAGTGGTACTGTTCGGAGGACAATGGTCCCATTACATTTGGCGTAAATCAGATTAAAACACAATTCCACAAAAAGAACATCATACCTACGGTCAAGAATGGTGGTGGTAGTGTGGGGATGCTTTGCTGCTTCAGGGCCAGAGTGACTTGCAATAATTGAGGGAAACATGAATTCTGCTCTCTACCAAAAAATCCTAAAGGAGAACATCCGGTCATCAGTCCGTGATTTGAAGCTCAACTGGATTATGCAGTAAGACAATGATCCACAGGACAGGAGTAAGTCCACCTCTGAATGGCTCAAAAGAAGCAAAATGTAAGTTTTGGTGTGGTCTAGTTAAAGTCCTGACTTGAACCCGATTGAGATGCTATGGCAGGATCTTAAAGGGGCAGTTCATACTCAAAAACCCTCCAATGTGGCTGAACTAAAGCAGTTCTGCAAAGAAGAGTGGGCCAAAATTCCACCACAGCGTTGTGAAAGACTGATCTTTCACAACTGATGGGGAGGCTGTGACTCAGGTGGTAAAGCGGGTTGTCCACTAATCACAGGGTTGGTGGTTAAATTCCCAGCCCACATGACTCCACATGCTGAAGTGTCCTTGGGCAAGACGCTGAACCCCTAGTTGCTCCCAATGGCAGGCTAGCGCCTTGCATGGCAGCTCTGCCGTCATTGGTATGTGAATGGGACGCAGTGTAAAGCGCTTTGAATACTGCTAAGGTTAAAAAGGCGCTATATAAGTGCAGACCATTTACCATTTGATCTCCAGTTATCGGAAGCGTTTGGTTGCAGTTGTTGCTACTAATGGTGGCACAACCATCTTTTAAGTTCAAGGGGGCTGTTAAGTTTTCACATGGGTGACATAGGTCTTGGATAACTTTTTTTTAAAAAATTTTTTATTAAAGCAAAAAATCTTTTGAAAACCTTTTGGGTTTACTCAGGTTGCCTTTTTGTTTTGTTTTTTACATCTCATCTGAAGATCTAAAAACATTTAGTTTGAAAAATACACAAACAGAAGAAATCAGGATGGGGCAAATAATTTTCCACAGCACTATATTTTTAAGGCATCGATATGTTAACATTAGCAGACATCTAAATTAAAAGTCTAATTTGCACGTTTTCCAATTCACCCAGTTGGGCTTCTGTTGAATGTCTGGCGTAATAACGTTGGAAGACCACAAGGGGGTGATATAACATTTACTGCAGCAGGTCGAAAGACTATGGTATTGTAAGGTATTTTAGAGCTCCTTGCAACGGACACATACACACAAATTCTTCAAGAATGAAAGTTACATTAATGAGTTTGCAGGTTAGTATATGAAACTGGTTTAACTGCGAAAACTGAATGATTACAAATTATTATGCAATTTCTATGTATGTATCTTCGAAGAGGTTTAATTCAAGCTGTCAAACCACAAAATGACGTACTTGTAACAGAAAATACAAGTATAGGCTATATGAAAGGTGCACAAACACAATATATATTATATATACATCCACTGATGGCTAGAGTAAATAATCTTTCTCCTTTTAAATTCAACCCAGTTCATTATCATGGAAAACTATGAGACTGCATGTCCCTCATAGAAAATAATTATTTCGAATTTTAGAACGTGCCATGTCCTTCACCAGTTGGTCACCGGAAGGTAAGGGGGTAAAGGGGGTTGGTGTGCAACCCCCTTTAATTTATTCTGGTGCTCATTCTTTACCAAAGTGGTGTTGAGAAATATGTTTGGAAACACAGACTATTGTGTAATAGTTTATATCTGAAAAAAATTCCAATATATATCGATAATCAACTGGAAAATCTTCTGATTATATATATATATATGTATATATATTCGTTGATCTCTCACCTGGTAACGTGAGACACACTAAGCTGGCCAAAAGCAGTGTCACACACATGAACAGTATTAGCAATACGATCTACAGGGAGCAAAACAAAAAAAATTTTAAACATCAATTTGTAAACATTGAGATATTTTCCACTTTTATATCCAGAATGTTGGCTGAAGAATACAAGACCAAGACTGAGAGTGATACCCTTAGAGGGAATTTCATGGGGCGGTGATAGGGCTGAAAGCCTACTGGGCCACCCTGCTGCAGTATGGCCTGATGGGCAGCATGCAGCCCCTCTCCCACCAATGGGATGGCGTTGTTACGGGGCTGTTGCTGGTTGTTGGCCTGCTGGTTGGCATGCTGGTTGGCATTGTTTTCGTTGTCTTCCTGGTCTCCCAGCAAATAAGAGTGAAAGTCTCTGAAAGTTGTGGAACAAAATCCAGTTCCAACAATACAAATGTTTTAAGGGCAAAATTAAGAAATAATCAACTCCTTTTCCAATGTGTTATGTGCAGCTGTCTAACATAAGAAATATATAACTTAGATTTTATATATTCAGTACATGGACGATCACAGATGCTATAAGTTGTTTGAGAAAAAGGCATGAAAGACTCACAGTAAGTAGCCTGCAGTCACTGTCCAGGCTCTAACCAGACCTTTGAGCCACTGCCGTGTATGTCCCTGTTCCAACAAAGCAGGAAGAACAACCTGCAGCAACAGCAACTCCAGAGATAACTCACTGACTGGAGCATCACTGAGAAAAAAAGGAGAGAGAACAATTATGTATTTTCATTTTTGTATAAAAAAAAAAATGGTTTTGTGGTTTATCTTCAGCAATTGTAAAGGATTTTGAACAAGGAACACATACAGAACAAGATATTGTGTAGCGTGGCTTAATTTTTTAATTAAGCTATGCACAAACAGTATTTTGTATCTTTCGTATCTGATTTCCAGCATAGAAAAAGAATTATAAATATGGCTGCAAGCAGCGATGATTTGCCCAAACACAATAGGTCCATTTACACCCTGTGGTTTTCGGAAAACAAATAAATATAAGCATTTGAGTTTATTCTAAACAATTTGGTAAATATAAGAGTATTTTAAAGTCTGTTGTAAGAGCCACAATTCCTGCTGTCAGGTAGTGGCGCTATGACCATGACCAAAATAGTCACATCCATGTGATTAGCCCCAAAGACTAAACATCTTCTAAATTTTGATTTAAATTACACATTGCTCACACAGAAGATAAGACACTTCCTGTTTCCCATTTTTCACAATTAATGCCTCGACGTGGCAACACCGTTCGATATATCAAAAATGTGTTCACAATTTAGTATCTTCAATGTCTTGGCATAATGCTGTATAAATGTGGTGACAGTCTCATGAATCCCCTAGGGGGACTATTTAAAAGTTCAGAGACTGCAATATTAAAAAAATAAATAAATAAAAAATAGCGATAACATTCTGAGATGTGGGTTGGCGTCATTTTGGCGGCACGAGGGGGACCTACACAATACTAGGCAGGTGGTTTTATTGTTGTGGCTGATCATTGTATAATACACATGCACACGCTTCATTGGCCCTGGCACAAAATAACCAGCAAACATATTTCACTAATCATATAGCAGCACCTAGGAAAGTGTGAACGAGTACTAGTCAGGTGAAATCACTATTCTGATTGGATTATTAGAGCAGACTGATTGCTATAAAAGGAGGGAAGAAGTGCCTCCAATCATTGTGTTCTTGTTAGCAATGGTTACCTCTAAAGGAAGACATGCAGCCATCATTGCTTTGCATCAAAATGGACTCACATGTAAGGAAATTGCGGCAAAGAATATTGCACCTGAAAGAACAATTTACCGGATCATCAAGAACTTCAAGGAGAGAGATTTAAGTGCAGTGAAGGTGGCTTGAGGATTTTCCAGCAAGCACCAGGACAGTCTCCTCCTGAGGATTCAGCTACGGAATCGTGTCACCACCAGTGCAGAGCTTGCTCAAAATTGGCAGCAGGTTGGTGTCAGTGCATCTGCATGCACAGTGTGGCGAAGACTTTTGGACAATGGCCTGGTGTCAAGAAGGGCAGCAAAGAAGCCACTTCTCTCCAAGAAAAACTTGAAGGACAGACTGAAATTCTGCAGTAAGTACAAGGATTGGACAGCAGAAGACTGGTGCAAAGTAATTTTCTCTGAAGAAGCCCCCTTCCTACTGTTTGGTACATCTGGAAAATTGATAGCCCGGTGAAGAAAAGGTGAACGCTACAATGAGTCCTGTGTCGTGCAAACATTGAAGCATCCTGAGACCATCCATGTGTGGGGTTTCTTTTCATCCACAATTCTCTCACAATTCTGCCCAAAAACACTGCCATGAATAAAGAATGGTATCAAAGCATCCTGCAAGAGCCATGAATAAAGAATGGAATCAAAGCATCTTGCAAGAGCAACTTCTTCCAACGATCCAGGAGCAATTTGGTGATGATCTGTGCATTTTCCAGCATGATGGAGCACCATGTCACAAGGCAAGAGTGATAATGAAGTTAGCTCATGATCATTACATTAAAATTTTGGATCCATGGCCAGGCAAATCCATGGACCTTAATCCAATAGAGAACCTGTGGTCAATCCTCAAAAGGCGAGTGGACAAGCAGAAGCCCACAAATTGTGATCAACTACGAGCACTAATGGATCGCCATCAGTCAGGATTTGACACAGAAACTGATATTCAGCATGCCAGAGCGAATTGCAGAGGTCATGAACAAGGGTCAACATTGTAAATATTGACTCTTTGCATATATTGAATGTCTTTGCCAATAAAAGTCTTTAAAACGTATTAAATACTTCTCATTGTTTTCCAGTATACCATAGAAACATGTGAAAAAATAAATCTACAAATACTGAAGCAGCAACATTTGCAAAACACAAACTTTGTCACTGCCAATACTTTTGGCCAAGGCTGTACATACACATACACACACACACACACACACACACACACACACACAGTATCGTTGTCTGCATTTTCCATTAAAGTGCAACCATCATCTCTCTCTGCTATCAGAACAATATTTAAAAGTCCTCCACCCTTATGCAACCCTTATTTAACCACCCTTATTTGAAGGCCTCTTTCCACAGAAGTGAGAGTCAGTGCCCCATACAAACACTACAACTGTTCAAAGTGCTCTCATAGTGATGAACAAAGTAGTGCACTGCTTTGAAGCCAGCAGGGTTATATAGGGTAACTCAGCTGGGAAACACAGAGAGACACCAGGCTTGTCTGAAGTGTGGTGAGGAGTGAAGGGACATTAAATGGCATTAATTGTCATGGACACTATAATAACTCTTTAGCTCTCTGCAGGATCAGACTATAGTAATACTCTACTGGGAATGATGACATCAGGTGTAACAAACCTGCCAAATGATGCAACAGCCCACCAGACACTACAGAGAGTCCTGACACTCATTAGGTAACGATGCAAAGGTCTGCCATGACAACAATACTTACCACTTCATATTAACAGCCCTTTCTTTTAGCCATGATGTCACATCAAGAAAGAACTTTGCTACTTCTGCTTGTTATCTCTGACCAGAGGCATACAGGAAAATGAGCAAATCCACCAAACAACTCTCATCTTAGAGCTCTGAATTGGTTTACATAGTACATACAATAATAACAAGGACCATTAAGTTTTAAGACTAACAGAATGAGGTGGTAATACAGTTTATTTACCTATAAAGCATCACATTGTAGGGAAGAAATGAAGGGAAGATGTGTTTGATTATCCGGATCGGAAGCCACAACATGAGGAGAACGATTGATCCAAACACTACCTGAGAGAAAAATAAATAAAAGCCTTTTAAATTCAAAGTATACATCAAATAGGTGTCTGAAAAGGAGTTTCAGCATAGAGTTGCAGGAATAAGTATGTAAACCAATGGATTTATCAGGATCTGATCAACAATAGACCAACACGTTCTACTTAAATAACACAATGACTGGCTGACTCTCGATTGACAGAATTAACCTCTACCAAAAGTTTCCTATAATTGTGGATCAGACCTGTACAATGTTCAGGATGAGTTTGACCATTTCTCTTTTCAGAAAACAGTTTCAGTTCAGAAATATTCTTGGGATGCCTGGTATGAATTACTCTCTCTTAAAAGTTACAACAAAGCATTTCAATAGGGTTGATGTTAGAACTCTGACTAGCCCACTCCAGAAGGCATCGCCCAGTTTCACAAACTTCTCCCTGCAACTGTACATTAAACAGGTAAATATTTCCTTACCACTGATAGTATGAATCGTCTCAGGTGTCTGTATATTGGTAGGTGAATCATTTCCTGAACTGGGTTGAAATCTGGATCGTTTAGGTTTCTGAGAAACCACAAGACTCCAGGCCTAAGAACCTGGAAGATACAATGACATAATTTATATTTAATTTCATATAATAATGATCTACAAATCTCAATTTGATTAAACATTTGCATAGAAAGGCCCACCTCTCTGAGAAGAAGAATAAAAGAGGCAAAGTAAAAGACGTAGACCATCCCCACCAACCAGTGAAGGAACATGGTGGTCCCTGGAGCCGATTCAAAACTCAGCTCTCTATCTTTTAATGAGGCATCAAACATTTCCTATAAAAAAATAAATGGATACGACTTTGAAGAGGGTGTGAAACATGTGTTCAACTTTACTGGATGGTAAGTACAAAGGTTAGAATTAATTAGATTAATAAAACAAAATACCAGAGAACAGATATCAAGCCACCAGCCACAGATGAGGGGGAACACACCAATCTCTACCACAACTAACAGGGACACCTGGAAGAATCAAAACATGTTAATTTAATACAAGACTCAAAGTAGTACATCATTGACTGACAGAACTCCTGATGCTCAGTATAATGCCACAGAAAAAGCATTAGATCTGTAATACAAGTTCAGTTAATGTGACCTTATTATAGCATTAGTGCGACTTAAAACACTGCAAAGCAGTAAATCCATATGAAGTTTCTTACAGTAAAGTACTTTTGCAAAACCAGTTCTTAGTGTCAAGTAGCAATCTTAAAGCTGAAGTATGTAATTTTTTCAATGTTAAATACTTTCTCCTATTCCAGGTTAATATGCAGAATCAACTAAAACTGAGCCATTAATAGGTCATTTATTTTCAAAAACTATAAACACAGTCTCTGTGGCACTATAAAAATTACCGTTTCTTTTGAGCGGCCCACCCCAACAATGTTACTCAACCAAAGGTGTTAGTTAGGGGCGGGACTATCTGAACAACTGAAGGCGAGGGGTGCATACAGAAAGCTGTTTTGAAAACATTGTTTATTTTTGCAATTCCATTTTATGGTGCCAGTATCGCACAAATTGCATAATTTCACTTTAAATTCCTGTTTTTTTGAGCGACCATCCTCCAGAGTGACAATAACATTGACTAGACCAATGGTGTGATTTGGGGGATCTGTTTGTTTGATCAATGGCAGATGGGGGCATTTTCAGAAAGCTGTATGGTGGCGACAATGGCACAGCAATTACATACTTCAGCTTTAAACCATTGTTTCTGCTCATTCTAATTACTCAATATGTTTAGAAAACCTGGTTTTACAGAACACCATATTCAAACTTCAAATAACTGACCTTTACCACAATGTAGCAGACTCCTAACAAACGACGTGATCTTTGAAATCTCACCAGTGCTGCTAATCCCTGAGATCTGAATTAAGGAAAGGTACGTACGATGACAACACTAAAATATTTTGATTTCACTCAAAAAGATGCAGCTCAGAAATGTTTCCTTAATTTCTGGAAGACCCAGTAAACAAATGCAGTCTAATAAATGCAATACAGGCTAGAGTTGTGAAAGTTTTTTTCTTTGGGTGTTTTTGAGTTTGGAAGGATACATGGCATACAATGAGTGTGATGGCTAAAAGGACATAACCAACTATAGTGGTAATGAGTCCCTCAAAGTGTGAGGCACGGACCTGGAAATATAAATAAATGTTAAGATTTGTCATTTTAGAGGTAAAATTCAAATGAGTAAATAAAGACGAAAAGAGATTAACAAAACACGATCACTGACATAATCTGGCACTTACATATTCTTCGAAACCAAGTCCAACCACTGAGAAATGGCCGATATGGTAGGGGCAGAAAGCTAAAAAAAAAGATAATTATGAGATAGTTTGTAAATGGAGAACAAGAAATCAAGCATACTTACATTTTCACATGGGTTACTGAATGGGACCACGTTCAATTTATAAATTGGTTTAAACAAATGTGCAGTGATGCTTACCAAACACCAGGATGAAGAGTGTGTTGAGCGAGACCACCCAGAAGACATGCTCCTAAAGCAAAACAACAAAAGCCATCTGAGAAAACCACACCTCAAAAAATACCATAATCATTTTAAACATGGTTCCCACACTTTTTGACCAAAGTAGTTTGCAATTTGCAAATTAAATGACTATGCTTGCAAGCAAAGAATACAACAATATCTAGCCAATTAAATATTTTAGAGAAGAGCAGAATTACAAAAATGTACATTCTCCATTTACATTTCTGTGACTTCTCCATTACTTAAGATTTAAATTTTTCAAGACCTGGAAAATATAATTTTAAAATTCTCATGCATTTCAAATTTTCCCATGATCATGAGGACCCCATTTAAAGTTCTCTGGATAACTTGGTAAATATTTGTTGGCAGATCAGATTAATGCATTGTTACACTTGGGTAAATACGTTACATACTCACCAGGAAAACCAGGGACCCATCTAGTCCAAGCATCTGGAGAGAGGGAGGGAATTTTTTGTATTATTTCTCTCCTACGCTTTTGAATAAACTATAATATATAGTGACAGAGAGCACATGCACTCACCCTTTCCCATGTGAGCTCCTCTGCGGCACGATCCCACTCCAGGGCATTCCAGTTCATATCATCTGTAAAGAACATATACAACTTTCCATTAACTTATTCTCTAGAGCTTACTGCCCCACTACAATCCCCTTTGAAGAGTTGCTAATTTGCTTTCAAATTGTTTCATTTATCCACCACAAATTAGTTTAGGGAAAGCTGCTGTGCTGTGTTGTGACATACCCTGGGCTCCATTGTTTGCATCTGCCACATCTTCAGCTCCTCCATCCTCCTCATCTTCGTTATCCAGCTCCAGTTCTTCTGCTGGATCAGGGGGAATGTCTGGGGCCTCAGCTGCTGCAGCGTTCTCTGCCGGGGGTTCGGCCGGGGCTGGCATGGGCTGGTTTTCAGCACCTCCATTACCTGGGCCAGGGGCCTATTGATAAGACAATATATTACTAATGTAGCTGACACTACCCACTGAGTGGAGTCAACTACTATATACGGTCTACTTAAAAGGGCTTGTAAAGAAGTCAATTGAATGTTGTTAAATTCAAAGAACAAGCAGCTACTCTGGTTCAAGAACAGTCTCTATAGATATTCAAGGGATAATGAGGGAATTTAAGATGACAGAAGGTCAGGCAGAATACGGTGTTGTGTTCAAATCAAAATGATAATTACAGTGAGTAAGAAGCAAAGTAAACAGAGAGGGTCATGGTGCCAACTTTGTAATTGGTCTCTGAAGAATAACAACCTACAGGAAGTATGGCTGACATAAGCTGCAAATGCACCGTTTTCTTTTTAACTGTATGGATATGCCTATTTGTGTGTAAACAAACAGTGTCGGTTTGTCTGATCAGAAGCAGCGCAGTGTTGTCTAGATGTTTGCAAACTAGGTGCAGGGAGTATGATGCTAGGTGCATCTTGTTGTATTCTTATTGTACTGAAATTATGTCGACAATTTTTATAGTGAGGAGTTCTTCTCAAAAGACTGTAGTTTATTTGCGATTTCCTGTTTTGTAGTTAATAGGGTAATTTGATGTTTAATATGTTGAACTTGAGGACCAACTCCCCTATTTTCCATCTTTCTAATCAAATCCCAGATCTTTTTGGATGGTCAATCAACAGTATTTGTTGGCATAATGTTAATTAATACAAAAATGAATCGACTCGTCCCTTCTATTTCCTCAAAAAAAGCAGGAGCAAAAATCGAGATTACAGTGAGGCACTTACAAATGAAGTGAACGTAGACAATTTTTGGACAGCCCATCATACGTTCGTCCTCATCTTGGCTCGTTTGGGACACAAACTACTATGATTTTTTGCATTACTTAATGTTCATCGCTCTCTCTCATGTTAATAACATAAAGCAACAATTGCTCACCAATAGCTATGCATAAAAATCTACAACAGTATAAACGGTATAGCAAAATCTCTACTGGTATAGATATCTATTGTCAGAGTATATAGAGTCAGATTCCCCATCCCTAGCGCTAACATTCATATTATACCTCATTGGCTGGTCCTGCTGCATTGGCAGGTTGCTGCTGATTCTGCTCCAACCATAAAGGGGCTCCACCATGAACAATCTGCTCCCGCAGCCACACCAGACTGATGAAGGCGCAAAGAGTGCAGGTCACCACAAAGCAGCCCTGCAGGCAGTCGGCCAGCAGGTTCTCTCTGCAGGGGATGAACATTGAGCACTGATCATCACCTCTGAAATATCCTACCATTACAAAGCACCACACAACTCTGGCCACAGCTGAACCTGAGACCACGGTGAGGAATGAAATAACCCATTATGCTTAGACTGCACAAAGTAAATGAACATGTAAAGGAGAAAACTTGAGCGCTTTCCTGTCTAGTACGTACGTGGAGAGCATGTCTAATGGTAGAGTCAGGAGGGAGCTTACTGAACCAGTGAACAAACACTTATAGATGCGACCTGTTGGAAAAGGAGAAAATTACGTAATCAACATAGTATAAAAAGCGCAGAATGGGAATAAAGACAGTGTATTACTCACAGCGTTTCAGATTGTGAACTTTAGAGCATCACTTACATGCTGTTAGAGGTACAACCCCCAGCCAGGCGAAGGCAACAAGCGTGTAATGAAACCAGTATCGTATGGCCGTGCCTATACTGGTGACCAATCCAGCAAAAATGTCCTGCACTGGGAGCCGTGAAGGCATGTCTGGAGAGTAAACTAGGAGGAAAAGAGATGAGGAATTCACTACAACTTACACAAAAATATCAAAACACTTGACAAACATGTGTCTAAATAATAAAAATAAATCTGTGAAAAGTAACAATTGGTTAAAGTTACCCTTATTAGAATTATGGGATTATTTTCACAGTTAATATAGGCCTACATCCTGCTCCAATATAATGGCTCTGAAATGCCTTAAAGGAATAATTGTTCAACACAAAATGAAACATTACTCATATTTTACTCACATCATACCATCCCAGATGTGTATGACTTTCTTTCTTTTGCTGAACAAAAAACAAAGATTTTAAGTAGAATATCTCAGCTCTGAAGGTCCTTTAAATGCAAGTGAATGGTGGCCAACTTTGATGCACATAAAGGTAGCATAAAAGTAATCCATATGACTCCAGTGGTTAAGCGTTATAATGTGTGGGTAAGAAAAAAAAAATATTTAAGCCATCTACTTGGCTGTTGTGCAACTATTAATTTATTATTTTCCTTTGTTTTATCCCTCAATTGTATTTTTTTCTCCAACCTGCACAGTAGGTGGTGATATGCACGAAGAATGCGAATCAGAAAAAAACAGAAGAACTCTTCTCGTGAACGCTCATAGGAGGGCTGGTGAAAGTGTAGATTTAAAGTAACAATGTATTTAAATATTAATCTGTTTCACACCCACACTGATCATATCGCTTCAAAAGATATTAATTTAACCACTGGATTACTTATATGCGTTTTGAACCTTCAAAGTTCTGCCCACCATTCACTTGCATTTTGTGGACCAACAGAGCCGAGTTATTCTTCTAAAAATCTTAATTTGTGTTCTGCAGAAGAAAGAAAGTCATACACATCTGGGATGACATTAGGGTGAGTAAATGAGAGAATACATTTTTGGGTGAACTAACCCTTTAAATATAAAACCTTTTATTACAGCTACAGTAGAACAAAAATTAAAAACACATGGCAGAAGTACATCTTAAGCATATTCTCAAAAAAAAAAAAAATATTTTGTTTAAATTAACACAGATACCAAACAACAAATGTAAACAAGGATGCAGCATTTACATCAAAGCAAATGTATGCAATCACAGCCAGTATCAAATTAGATATTCCATGCACTGAAATTAATGCTTTACAACTGGCCGGTGTTTACATTTCTCTAAATACTTTTTGAAAAACTTAGCCAGTTTAAATTCTTTTTTATAAAAGATTAAACATTTTTCTCACACTGTAGTGGAGGTCATGCACCAATGACTCACTTTGGGTGTTGTAAAAACCAAATTTTACCCCAGTACAGAGCATCAACATCAAACAACACAAGTGCTTTTAAAATCACATGACTCCACAGAACCCTATACCAGTAAAGCCTACAATTGCTTTTATTGAACAGGCCGTTCGAAGCTTTTGTTGCTGTATAGAGCCCTTTCACAGTCAAACCTCCCCTGAAGAATGTAATGAGAATGGGTTACTTACTTGGCGTGAAAGCAAATCTGTGCTTGCATAATTCGCAGTACTCTTTTCTGCTGTGTTTAAGCCACTGCACCAAGCTGCAAAAACACAAGAGGGTGAGCGGAAAGGGGTGAGGGTGAGTGATCCGAAGTGTGGTAAAGCACAGAAAATCCTGCTTCATTTCCACAAGGGAACATGACAAAGATGACATTCCACAGCTGGTCACCATTATAAGGACAAAAGGCAACAAGTTAGCTTGTCTTAGTGCAACTCAGGCATTTAAAACTTAAGTTAATCAAATTAATGGGTGTTTCTGCTTCTTTCCATCCAGCTTGAGCAAAGTACACACAAGAGGAGCACAAATCTAAAAAAGTAGCTGGTCCCAAAAGAAAGTTTAACTAAATTATGATATCAGAAGCAACACTCCACTGACATATAACACGATGCCAGGTGTAATATATACACTCACCTAAAGGATTATTAGGAACACCATACTAATACTGTGTTTGACCCCCTTTCACCTTCAGAACTGCCTTAATTCTACGTGGCATTGATTCCACAAAGTGTTGAAAGCATTCTTTAGAAATGTTGGCCCATATTGATAGGATAGCATCTTGCAGTTGACGGAGATTTGTGGGATGCACATCCAGGGCACGAAGCTCCCGTTCCACCACATCCCAAAAATGCTCTATTGGGTTGAGATCTGGTGACTGTGGGGGCCATTAGTACAGTGAACTCATTGTCATGTTCAAGAAACCAATTTGAAATGATTCGAGCTTTGTGACATGGTGCATTATCCTGCTGGAAGTAGCCATCAGAGGATGGGTACATGGTGGCCATAAAGGGATGGACATGGTCAGAAACAATGCTCAGGTAGGCCGTGGCATTTAAACGATGCCCAATTGGCACTAAGGGGCCTAAAGTGTGCCAAGAAAACATCCCCCACACCATTACACCACCACCACCAGCCTGCACAGTGGTAACAAGGCATGATGGATCCATGTTCTTATTCTGTTTACGCCAAATTCTGACTCTACCATCTGAATGTCTCAACAGAAATCGAGACTCATCAGACCAGGCAACATTTTTCCAGTCTTCAACTGTCCAATTTTGATGAGCTCTTGCAAATTGTAGCCTCATTTTCCTATTTGTAGTGGAGATGAGTGGTACCCGGTGGGGTCTTCTGCTGTTGTAGCCCATCCGCCTCAAGGTTGTGCGTGTTGTGGCTTCACAAATGCTTTGCTGCATACCTCGGTTGTAACGAGTGGTTATTTCAGGCAAAGTTGCTCTTCTATCAGCTTGAATCAGTCGGCCCATTCTCCTCTGACCTCTAGCATCAACACGGCATTTTCAGCCCACAGGACTGCCGCATACTGGATGTTTTTCCCTTTTCACACCATTCTTTGTAAACCCTAGAAATGGTTGTGCGTGAAAATCCCAGTAACTGAGCAGATTGTGAAATACTCAGACCGGCCCGTCTGGCACCAACAACCATGCCACGCTCAAAATTGCTTAAATCACCTTTCTTTCCCATTCTGACATTCAGTTTGGAGTTCAGGAGATTGTCTTGACCAGGACCACACCCCTAAATGCACTGAAGCAACTGCCATGTGATTGGTTGATTAGATAATTGCATTAATGAGAAATTGAACAGGTGTTCCTAATAATCCTTTAGGTGAGTGTAATATATATATATATATATATATATATATATATATTTTTTTTTTTTATATATACACATACAAATTTATATTACACCAGGCATTGCGTTCTGCTTAGTTAACTGCTATAATTAGCTTAAACCATCTGTCAATTTTATAGTAGGCACAGTAAACTAACAGTTAAAGTCAGAAGTTGTCATACACTTAGATTGTAGTCAAACTAATTTTTTCAACAATTGTTTACAGACAGATTATTTTACTTTTAATTGACTATATCACAATTCCAGTGGGCCATGCAAGTATGTAACAGCTTGGAAAATTCCTGAATATTATGTCAAGCCTTTAGGAAAATAGCCAATAAGCTTCTAATATGCTAATTGGCTGATTTGAGTCAATTGGAGGTGTACCTATGGATGTATTTTAAGGCCTTCCTTCAAACTCAGTGCCTCTTTGCTTGACATCATGGAAAAATCAAAAGAAATCAGAAAATACTTTTGTGGACCTCCACAAGTCTGGTTCATCCTTGGGAGTAATTTCCAAATGCCTGAAGGTACCACGTTCATCTGTATAAACAATAGTATGCAAGTATAAACAACATACTGCTCAGGAAGGATATGCATTCTGTCTCCTAGAGATGAATGTAGATTGGTGCAAAAAGTGCAATTCAATCCCAGAACAACAGAACAGGACCTTGTGAAGAAGCTGAAGTAAACAGGTAGACAAGCATCTATATCCACAGTAAAACGAGTCCTATATCTACATAACCTGAAAGGCTGCTCAGCAAGGAAGAAACCACTGCTCCAAATACACCATAAAAAAGCCAGACTCCAGTTTGCAAGTGCACATGGGGACAAAGATCTTATTTTTTGGAGAAATGCCCTCTTGTCTGATGAAACAAATCAAATTATTTTGTCATAATGACCATCGTTATGTTTGGAGGAAAAAGGGTGAGGGTTGCAAGTCGAAGAACATCATCCCAACTGTGAAGCATGGGGGTGGCAGCTAGGCTTGGGAATCAGTTCCAGGTTCCGGTTTGGAACCGGTTCCAAACTTTCCGATCCATCGGAATCGTACACGTCCACACGTTAACGATTCCACTAACGATTCCTAATGTTCCGTTCCATCCATTACCGCGTTGCGGCATGACGTCGGTCACAGTATGCGACTGGATCCATTCCCGCGTCGCGGCATGACGTTACAGTATGCGACTGGATTTTTAAATCCCCCAAAAGCGCGATGGCTACGAGACGTAAACGATCGAGAGTGTGGCTTAATTTTACAAAAAAAGACGATCAGCAACATTGAGTGTAATCTTTGCAAAGCAGTTCTCGCTTGTAAGGGGGGGAGCACAACAAATATGCTCAAACACTTAAATAACATACATGGCATTAAATACCAGGAGTGCACTATATTTGACAGCCTGCGCTCCACAAACAATGGTAGGTAGGCTTATAAGTTATATCAAAACATTAATTCTAGATAAGTAACCAATGATCTTTTCTAACTAAATAGTCAAATTATGTGCAAATATTCGCTCGTTTAATTCATTGTAGATGGTGACAGTGACAGACAGCCTGGTGAGAGTAGCGAGAGAGACCCCTTTCACGCTAGCTGCTCAGGGAGCCAAGATGACAGAGGAAAGGGTGAACGAATGTCATCGCAAGGTTGTGAGGTTCGTTGTGAAAGGTTTGCACCCTTTCATGACAGTAGAGCAGGTCGAATTTCGGTAGGTGGGAGAAATGCTTACAATATTGTTATCAAGTAGTCTGTACGGGTGACCAGTACGTCCTGAAAAAAAATCGGACAGCCCCGACCCCGAGAGCCGAGAGCCAATGTTCCGACTTCCGAATTCGTCCAAATTGTCCCGAAAATGATAGAACTAGAGCAGCAGTCCTTTTTCACCCAAAAGCGGCATGCTGAACAAAACACGCCGGTTTTCTCCGTATGCAATGTTAAACAAGCCTTCTCCTGATTAAATAAAGGTAAAAAAAAAAAAAAGTTCAAATGATTAATTGATGAAGTTTTTGTGAACACACAATAAAAGTTAAAATGTAAACCATGATGCGTTGTTTACTCTTTTATAGTTTAGCACACACGAGTCGACTAAGTGTGATTACAATACAAAGCTTTGTTTTAGAAATGTTTACTTTTTTTTTTAGAAATTTCAATGCATTCAACTTCTGTATTGATATTGCACACTTGGTTTTCATTCTCTAAAACCACTTTAAATTAGACATTCAAAGCCAACAACTCTCAAAGCCACCCTGTAAGTGTACAGCAAATGGTACAGGAATCGATAAGGAATCGCATCAATAAGCAGACTCGACAATGGCATCGATATCGATAATTTCTTAACGATGCCCATCCCTAGTGGCAGCATCATGTTGTGGGTGTCCTTTGCTGCAGGAGGGACTGGTGCACTTCACAAAATAGATGGCATCATGAGGAAGGAAAATTATGTGGATATATTGAAGCAACATCTCAAGACATCAGCCATGAAGATAAAGCTCGGTCAAAAAAGGGTCTTCCAAATGGACAATGACCCCAAGCATACCTCCAAAGTTGTGGCAAAATGGCTTAAGGACAACAAAGTCAAGGTATTGGAGTGGCCTTCACAAAGTCCTGACCTCAGTCCGATAGAAAATGTGAGGGCAGAACTGAAAAAGCATGTTCAAGCAAGGAGGACTGCAAACCTGACTGGAGGAATGGGCCAAAGTTCCAGAAACTTATTGCGAGGAGCTTGTGGAAGGCTACCCAAAATGCTTGACCCAAGTTAAACAATTTAAAGGTAATGCTACCAAATATGAACAAAGATTAAGTAAACTTCTGGCCCACTGGGAATGTGATGAAAGAAATAAAAGCTGAAATAAATCTCTCTACTACTATTTTGACATTTAACATTCTTAAAATAGTGATCCTAAGACAGGGAATGTTTTCTACAATTAAATGTCAGGAACTGTGAAAAACTGAGTTTAAATGAATTTGGCTAAGGTACATGTAAACTTCTGACTTCAACTGTATAACGTGCCTTTATGTGGTGTAGGCAGACTAAATGTTAAGCCTGTGCTTTAAGTAAGTTACGGTCATCCCATCTGTCATATTTAATTTTTAAGTCTAATATCAATGGAAACTGTAAATCTGACACTTTGGAGGTCATTTTAACTTCTTTAATATTCCCTCAAACTGTAGTTCCAATGCACAATGTATCATGATACATATTATGTTTAGCTATTGCTTAATTCATCACTGAATGAAACAAGCTCTTACCATTCTTGGTGGATGAACTTAATACTTCCTGTGCACACACATGGATGGTAGAGAGGTTTGTCTTGAGTTCCCTCAGATCGACACACCCTACATATATCAGCTGCAAGAAAAGATGGGCAAAATACATGTTAAAATCATTTGTTATCTCTGACAATAATTTTACTCTTAACATTCACAGCAAGGGATTCCCTGCTCATATAAATGTTGTAACAAAATCCATATAGGTGCAGGTTATGCAGCTTTATTGGTTATAAGGTTTTATGACTTATGATTTACATTGGCAAAACTGTGTAAATACATGCCAGATTAGCCCATTGTCTACTATTCTACCAGTCAATCATGTGATCATCTTTTGCCCTATAGTTATAATAACAATATAAAACCAACCTAAATAACAATGAAAGGTCACTATGGCACACAAAGTTAAAAAAAAAAATCAACGAGTCCTCACTGTAGGCAGTGTTTCGCAGCTGGTATACTTGGAGTTGACAGTAATTTCTAATATACAGTTATATTAATTATATATTAATGTAATATAATATATCTAGGATATTATAGTTGCTCATTTCATGATGGTGGCTAAAACTAGACTAACAAGCTTTATAATGCTATAACACTCTACTCGACAAGCTGTAAGGCCAAAATCGAGTTGGTCCATATTTTTCTCTTTATTTAGATCTGCTTGATGGATGACAGGTATACTAAAGATACGTCAGGCAGTAAAACACTTTAGCTCGTTAACTAGCAGGGGGCCACAAATTATATTTAAAAAAACTATTAAAGCTGGTTAAGCACCCAAACTAAAACATAATGTAGTGACAAACATTATTTCGTACAATGTACATGGTGCCAATGTACATTTAAAAACAAAGATCACATAAACAGACAGCGAACAGTGTGCTGCCGTGTCTAGACAGCTTACCTTCTTCGGCAGTGTCCATCTTGTACGGTGACGCACTGTCCTTTTTACAGTCAGCGCATAACACACACACCGCGGAACAAAACACACTATGAGCTAGCTCACAACGACACTAAAATACAGCATGACGAATGGGATCCTCCTTTTCGCGTCGTGCTCACGGATAGCGCTGATCAAGCTACTTGTTGGTCGACTATCGTGGCTCGGATGAACATGTTTGTTGCAAAGGTTTGTGGCCTCTCTGGATCCGCTGCCGCTGCCAAAGAATTTGCGGCTAAAGTTACGATTTACGGCAGATCAGCACGCACGCGCATAGAGCTCGACACTTCAAGCACTTTCATTTCAAGTGGTGATGGCTGCACTGGATTGTAAATGAGAAACAGCAATGTGTTTGACTGTAAAGGGCTTGTTCGAATAATAGCTAACATGAAGAGAGCTTTAACCGTTACGCATTATGTAACCATATGATTAAGAATCATGTAATAATCCTACTCCATGATGAATGCAATACACATTTTCGTGCATTTTGGAATATACTATAAAGTGCTCCTTACTGGGCAGGGAGGAGAATTTATAGTAAAAAAGGACTAAAAATATTGATTTGTTTCTAATACACACATAATATCACTTCTGAAGATATGGTTTAACCACTGCAGTCGTATGGATAATTTTATGCAGCCTTTATGTGCTTTTTGAACCTTCAAAGTTCTGGCCAACATTCATTTGTATTGCATGGACCCACAGAGCTGAGATATTCTTCTAAGTTCTGCAGCAAAAAGAAAGTCATAAACATCTGGGATGGCATGATGAGAAAATGAACATTTTTGGGTAAACTATCCCTTTAATTGGGGGTGTGAATCTTGACATTCCAGAGGCATGTGCAAACACACACACACTTTGTGTATATGTGATGTCAATTAAGGATTGTAATGCTACATTTACAAGTTAAATGTAAATAGGGTTGTTAAATAGGAATTAAATTGGTTATGCTTTCTATATGTACATATCTGGCTATTTTATTAGTATAAAACTGTACATTCCCATTCAAGTAAATGTGTATTATTCAAATAATAATTTGGGTTAAAATAGCTCTTATTCAAGAAGAATTGCAAGAGCATTTGAATCAATTTGTGCTCAGAACTTTACACATATCTAAACTTCTTTGTAGGATAAATGGGGGAACCTTTATATAACAACATGAAAAATATTGTTCTTATCGGAATACGGTTACTACTTGTCTCTGAGAAAATCTATAAAACCAGACTTTGACATATGACAAAAGAAAAGAAAAACTACTTATTTATTTTTCTCTTTACTAAAACAAAGGGACATATGAATAGAATAAAAAACATCAAGCAACACAATTTTAAAAATACAGTGATCAGCCTCAACATTAAAACCACCTGCCTAATATTGTGTAGGTCCTCCTTGTACCGCCAAAACAGTGCCAACCCGCATATCAGAATCACATTCTGAGAGAATATTCTTCTCACCACAATTGTACAGAGTGATTATCTGAGTTACTGTAGACTTTGTCAGTTCGAACCAGTCTGGCCATTCTTTGTTGGCCTCTCTCATCAACAAAGCATTTCAGTCCACAAAACTGATGCTCACTGGATGTTTTTTGTTTTTGGCACCATTCGGAGTAAATTCTAGAGACTGTTATATGTGAAAATTCCAGGAGATCAACAGTTACAGAAATACTCAAACCAGCCCGTTTGGCACCAACAATCATGCCACGCTCCAAATCACTGAGATAATTTTTTTCCCCATTCTGATGGTTGATGTGAACATTAACTGAAGCTCCTGACTTATCTACATGATTTTATGCACTGCACTTCTGCCACATGATTGGCTGATTAGATAATCGCATGGATGATTGTTGGCACCATATGGGCTAGTTTGAGTATTTCTGTAACTGCTAATCTCCTGGGATTTTCACATATAACAGTCTCTAGAATTTACTCTGAATGGTGCCAAAAACAAAAAGCATCCAGTGACATCCAGTTCTGCAGATAAAAATGCCTTGTTGATGAGACAACAGAGAATGGCCAGACTGGTTTGAACTGACAAAGTTTACAGTAACTCAAATAACAGCTTTACAATTGTTATCAACCAAGAATAGTATCTCAGAATACTATTCTTGGTTGATGCTGTTGTGGCGGCAAGAGGGGGACCTACACAATATTAGGCAGGTGCTTTTCATGTTATGGCTGATCTTTGTATATACAGTATGATAAAGACAAAATGTTGGTCAGTGCATCATTGCTCTGGAAGCAGCATTTGTTATCCTCTTTCATTACTGCGTAGTCTTTAACAGAATTTTTTTGTTTGTTTTGAGAGGTTTGAATGTCTTGGCATCATAAACCCACACAGTATCAATTCCCTCGCCAGCTACGCCATTGGGGGTCCAAGTAGGAAACGGAAAGCGACAAGCTACTACTTTAGCTGAACTCTGAAGCTCTGTTTGGAGCTTGACTTCAAGCTGTTCCATCTGTGAAAAATTAGAACAGATTGTAGATGAGATAAAACATTATTAGGGAGACTCATCGCCAAATATGGTGTCTATCTAGTTTATATATTCAAACATCTGATGAAGAAGACAATCCTACCATTTGAGGAACCCCAAAGATGACCACATTGGTGTACTCTGAAAAGCTGACCTGTTAAAGAAGGTCAATCAAAGAGACTATTGACACATAACACATGCATCATGATTTCATGCAGATCTGTAAAGTTATAACAATTAAAAAGCACATGAAAGGAGAGCAAGCTCATCCTACTCACCTTCCAAAGGTCTGAAATATAAAAAGATGTGCTGTGTTGAACACCTTCCCTCCAGGCTTTGTAACGAGAGTACCAGACCAGCCATGGGTTCAGCTCAAAGCCAGCTGCCTTGAAGCCTCGTTTTGCAGCAGCTATAACCTACACCAAACCAGAAACACATACTGTAGATGCAAGATTTGGAAAACTGTTGGTTCAACGATCATTTAGTTTTCAAACCGAAACATACTGAGATCTGCTATTATCAAATTCTACTGTAGTTATCCACTCTTACAAAAATACCATAATTGCACTATGGTACGTAATAGTATCAGATAATGCAATTGTGTTCTGTTACTGAATGCCATAGTACACCATGCCACATGAAAACAACTCACTATCCGTCCATCTCCGCTGCCAATATCCACCAAGGACCCTGATCTGGTTTGCAAAACCGTAAGGACGTTTTCAATTTGTGCCCTTGTTGCAGGAACGAATGGAAGACAAATTTTCCTCAATGCTGGTGCAATAAATGGTCCAGTTACTGCGTACAGAGCAACCAATGACCCTCCGACGACACAAGTTGCAATAATACCGAGTCGTTTTTTAAAAGCACCCTCACTACATGATCCCTGCTTACTATTAGTCTCCGTTAAAGTATTTGACCTTACGTCAAAGTCAGACATACTGAAATGAGAACAAGCTGGACCTCACTGTTCATCCAATGACAGCTTGAAGTCTTTAACAGCTGATAATTTAAAAGTGTCCGGATACTCTAGTGATGAACAAAGCATTTCAATAAGTTAAAGACAACATTCGGACTATGTAGAGTCAAGTCGTTGATTCAAAACCATCACAAAACTTCAAAATCAGCCTATTTCAAGAAAGCCAACGTGACACATGAGAACTGGTGTATCAACAAATGTGTCCAACGTGATACACAGACTGCAGCGTCATTAGTTCCACTCTCATAGCACCCGTCATTTACCATAGACATGTAATTTACCACAAGCAGGCACACAAACGCTACTCTTCAATTGGCTATAACTTAACACAGAAAAGGTTAGTAAGTGATTTTATTGAACTAAAATCACGTTAACAAGCATATTGTTTACGTCGTGTGGCTATACTTTTGAAACAGTGAGTATTTTAATGTTTACGGAGTGGCCCCATTCTCTTTCCTTGTACCACACTGGCAGATTTTTGAATTTTTTCTTTGCAAAATCAATATTATGCCACAAATGCTGTCGATTGAGCTTAACTTGTATTGAACCAGGAATATTACTTTAAGTCTTTTGATAAAGGGAGGAAGAGCTGTTTTGCTTGGATTTTGATGATGTAGGCCAAAAAGTGCTTTATTTTCTAAGAGTACGGACACTACAGCAAAAGATGCTATGTTAATGAAACGCAGTGACCCAAAGAAAGAAAATGAGACAGCATATCAACTGTACTTGTGTGTATTATACTTTGATATATAATGTGTATATAATGTGATATGATAAACAATGGCATGAAGGGCAATAAAGTATAAAAGTAGCACAAATGTTCTCACATAGGCATTAAAGCAATGACAATACAAATAAATAATCACATAAACACAATTAAACCACACAGCACAAAGAAGAGAGAAGCTAGTTCCACATTAAAAAAAAAGTACAATAGTGAGAATAAACAGCAGCAATGACATTACATTCCATTTGAATGTCATGTTTAAATAAAATGACATTCATCCAAATCAGGATGAATATAAAATGTGTATTTACATTAATCATATGCAATCCCAATAGCCTTTATCTTTTTATCCTAATATCCTTTTACAATATTAGGAGGGAATTAAAATCCAAATAAATGCGTAAAAGTGCATAAAAGTAAGTGAGCAATTATATGCAAAACAGGAAAACAGACAGTAATACAGTGTAATGGTTCACATATTCATATACTGTATGTAGTATGTACATCCATTTTTATTGATATTCCTTTATAGATTTGTAACCATACATGCAAAACAGTCAACATATGTATGGAGTGACTAAACAAGGTGCATGACTACCACAAATAAAACAGAGACTTTAAACAATAAAGAAACAATCTATCCAAAAGCTGGGCTGATATGTGAGTCTCACATGCATGGAAAACCATCAAAAGTCATTAGATACTGACCGATGCACAGTTCTCTCCAATGCTGCTCTCCCATGACTGGTAGTGGGTCCATAATCTAGTTCATCATCCAGATTGCACTCTTCAGACCCATCATGTGAGTAGCTGTGCTTCATCACTAGAATATTCCTGCGGCCAGTGGGTGTAAATTGCCGGGGGAACGGGGGTTGTGCAGCCACCTGCATTTCTGGGAGAATGTCTGCCGCTTCACGCATGCTGAGATCGCTGTGACTCCCTCGAGTGCTGGACACCTGAGAGCCACAGTGGTGACCATGGACACATTTGGAAGAGGTACGTTGCAGTCTGGGGAAGTCCTCTGGTAAAACCTCATCAGTTGAGGCCACTTGCCTTATTGTGCACAGCTCATAGTGTGGGGGTTCAAAGGCCTCATGCAGCAAGGTGGGGTCAAATTCGTCCCTGCGAATAATGTACTTCTTGCGGGGCTGTTTTATCTGAATAATTATTGACACAGTGAGCAGGATAATCACCAATCCACAGGTCACTCCAATAATGGTCACATTGGTATTGTCAAGGTTGTCCAGGATAGTTGTTTTTCTTTTTTCTGTGAGAATATCAACAGTAGCATAAATATTAAGGCACGCTATTCTTCATTTACAAAACTAAAGAGCTAACACTGAATTTACAAAAGGTAAATACATGGAGTGGGGTAGCCTACTGTAATAGTTGCAGGTTCCATCCTAAGTAGACGAAAACCCAGAACTGACACTCAGAAGACTTTCTGAGATCTCTATATTGTTTTTCATTAGCCTGACCTTGAGTAAGGTACTTAATGTCCTTAACTTTACACTAAGGTACTGCAAGTGATTTCAGACATTTTGTTAGCTTCTGCCAGACTTTAAATGACCAGACACTAAATTACACCACCATGATCCATTCAAACACATGCCCTCTCTCAAAACTTCACCCTCCAAAGACATGTCAGCAATCCAATATCAGCAAACCCAAACACTTACAATGACTGGCAGGCAGACGAAAACTAAATTGCTCATGAATACATTTTTAGAGCTTTGAAAGTACATTTTGGTAACACTCTACATTAATGTTCCCTTTGTTAAAGGATTATAAAGGGGTTCATTAATGATGCATATTTCATTTACAATTGCATTATGAATTATTGGGTGACTTTCAAGCAACACTTTCCAAACAGTAAGCAATTTTACCTCATATGTTATAACTGCATATAATACTTATTCAACATTAGTAGCCTATGAAACTGTACCTTAATGTAAAGTAGACACATGTGAACCATTTCTTAAATCGATAGTTCACCCAAAGATCATCAGTAACTAACCCTCATGCCATCCCAGATGTGAATGACTTTCTTTATTCAGCTAAACACAAATGAAGATTATTAGAATTATATCTCAACTCTGTAGGTGTGTACAATAAAAGTGAATGGTGACCAGAACTCCAAAAGCTCCAAAAATAAAGTCTGCATAAAAGAATCCATAAGACTCTTGTGGTTTAAGCAATGTCTACTTAAGCAATACAGTTGTGTTTGGCTGAGAATCAACCAAAATGCAACTTCTTTTTCACTGTATATCTTGTCATTGCAGTCGCCAGACATGATCATGATTTCAAGCTTGATTAAACTTTCTAGTGCTTGCCACATGCACAGAGTGCTAGATGATGCTATAGGAAGTGTAATCAAGCTTGAAATCATGATTGCCACAAGGATTGCTGTCACGATGTACAGTGAAATATGAGTTGCATTCTGGTCTGTTCTCACCGAAAACTAACTGGATCGCTTCAGAAGACATTTATTAAACCATTTTGCATTGTATGGACCTACAGAGCTGAGATATTCTTCTAAAAATCTTTGTTTGTGTTCAGCAGAAGAAAGAAAGTCATACACATCTGGAATGGCATGAGGGTGAGTAAATGATGAGAGAATTTTCATTTTTGGGTGAACTATCCATTTAAAGTGTTGCCAATATTAGAAACCTGTACATAAAAGTTCAGTATGGCTTAATGGCCATCAGGCTTATTTTATACAGTAATATATGCTGTGAATGAGCATGGAGACCTGACAAATTTTAGGTAACTAGGACTGGGTAAGTTAGGCCACCAATTAGAGCAGCACCATTCTTTTAACTTTAAAGTGACAACACAAGAGAGTCAATACATCATGTTAATTAACATAAACACAAAGCAGACTAAAAACATTTATATGATCTCTCATTTTAATATCAATATCATAGTCTATTTTACTACATTGTGACAGAGATCTTGAATTAGAGCATTTGATTTATTAAAAACAATATTTAAAAACAGCATTTTTCATTTTATTTTTTAGTCATGAGGAATACAATTTTCCTTGATATTTTGACATATAAGAGGTCTTTATACTATAAAAACATACTGTATATATCAGAATTCAAAGCTTAATCCCCAATGCAATAAAAGGATTTATTGAAACCAAACACCTTGTTCTATACATTCGTATATTAGTGATAATTCATGATCACCACTACAGCAAGAATATCAACGCCTACTATAAAATCATTGCACCCATGGCCCATTGATATAAAGTGTTACCACACTTTTTGCAAAATTTTATTTAAATGGTGTTTTAGAGTAGTCCGTTCAATCAGGAAATGATGTACCTTTACAACCATTCTCATCCCAGGGATAGACACAGTTTTGAATTCCATTGCACACCAGTGTGTGGTTGATGCACATGTTGCTATGACAGAAGAACGTGTCTCCTAAACATGGAGCTGCAGAACAGAGAGAAATTATAATTACAAAAGAACACACAATGTTACAAAATACACACTTCCAGACCACTTGGTTTAAATTACCAAAGTGACTAAGTGAGGCACTAAGGACGACTTTAACTGTAAGCAGGCTCTATGTGCTACTGAAATGTGTCAAGATGTGGGACAAAAAATGGTTGAATGACTCACGCTCTTGGAAGGTGGTGAAGAGGATGCGGAATCGGCTCCTTCGACTGGTCTCATCAGCCCACATGCGAATCACACCTAATGAAGTCACCAGCATCACGTCGTTGGCCACTGTGCTGCAGAATTTATTCTTCAGGTGCTCCACCGAGCTGCTCCCATCATACACTGCCACAAAGTTCCGCTTGCACTCATTTGAGTTCTGCATCTCATAATCCAGGAAACGCAAGTAGATCTGTGGCAAGTAGAGCCATAATTATATTAACATTATTACTGTATATTATTGGGGAGAGAAAGGGGGAATGGGATCTAGATTCTAGATACATCACAGGCCAGATTTGAACATCCACATGAGTGCTACATCCAACATGTCAACAAAATGACACACAGTATAGTGCACAGAGTGGTGATAGAATGGAATAGTATGGGAATTATTACTAACATTTTTTTATTAATTTTAATCTAACTTAACAAAAGTTTTTTTTATGTTAAAATTCTTTAATGTGCAGAGACAATTACTCTAGGTAATTCCAACCTGGACTCATAGAATCATGTTACTATACCTACATTCTTGCAAACTGATTTTTACACAGCTTCTTGTACAAATCGTGGCACTTTCCTGATGAAACATCAACAACAATGACTTTTTTCCCCTTTACGCTAATCATGAGTTAAAGTGCAGTATATCAGTTCATAAACGCTTACTTTTCTACCTATTCCTCACACAATGCTATTTTAGGGAATCTAAACATATTTACTTTAGTGCATGAAAATTTTAAAGTTTGCTTTACATAACAAACTACATTTACACTCACTGAGAACTTTATTAGGAAGACCTGTACACCAACATATTCATGCAATTATTTAATCAGCCAATTGAGCGGCAGCAGTGCAATGCTTAAAATCATGCAGATATGGTCAGCAGCTTCAGTTAATGTTCACACTAACTATCGGCATGGTGTAACTATCAGTGTAGTTATATCAGTGATTTTGACTGTGGCATAATTGGTGACAGATGAGCTGGTTTGAGTATTTCTGTAACGGTTGATCTCCTGGGATTTTTCATGCACAACAGTCTCTAGAGTTTACTCTGAATGGTGCCAAAAACAAAAAAAAATATTTCTGTTGATGGAAATGCCTTGTTGAAGAGAGAGGTGAATGGAGAATGTTCAGAGCTGACAGAAAGACTAAAGGTAAATTATTTTACAATTGATTACTCATTACAATTGCAGTGAGCAGAATAGCAGCATCTCAGAATGCACAACACATCGAACCTTGAGATAAATGGACTACAACAGCAGAAGACCACATGGGGCACTTTATAAGGCCCATAATGTTCTTAATAAAGTGCTCAGTGAGTGTATAAGGTTGTTCAACCTCAACTAATTAGATATTACATTGCTTTTTTAATGCAAAGGACCGAGGTAAGAGTCCCGTATAGCATGCGAGTCGACATATGATCTGAAAGGGTTTAGGTTTAAGGCCTATAGGGAGTTCGGTTTTGTTGATTTATAACTGGACAGAGCATTAACTATTTTTCATGTTACATTTGCTTTTTATAACAATTTAAGTTAGGTTTAGGTTCAAGATAGGCTTGGGAGGTAGGTTTTGTTTGTTTAAAACTCATTAACATTAAAAACCTGTTTGGGAGAAAATTTAACTCTATTTTTGCCCAACAGTGCACATTTCACCTCGGAACTAGAACGGCACGTGTCATTCTGCCTTACATCTCTTTTTGTGTTCCATAGAAGAAAGAAATTCATACTGGTTCGGAATGACACAAGGGTGAGTAAATGATGACAAATTTTCCCTTTTTGTTTAAACTATTCCAACTATAAGTTTGACATGTCTGCTTTGGACTTCTGCGTGAGTTTTGTGTGGGACTATCTGTTTGGCTGGAAAATGGGAGGCATGATGAAAGGGGCGGTAGGAGTGTTTGGGAAACCTGTTTGGAAAACAATCATGATGTTTGTAATAACTTTTGGTGCTCCTAGTAGTGCAGAATTTACATGTCACCTAGAAAATGAATGGCATAACCAACAGCAAGTATCTTCTGAATAAAGTTTACCTTAAAGCCAGGCGGAGCCCTTATGTACCACCAGCAGTCTACAGCCTCTGACTGCAGCGCCTTTTCCTCCTTCGCAACCATTACAGACTCCACATATCCCTCTGGCCCGCTCATATCAAACTCACAAACTGCACCATGAAAACACAGAACAGTAATGCGTCATTGTGTACTGGCTTTGATTGGTAGGTATCTGTAGGTTCTTAAATAACACTACGCTCACTTGGAAGAGGTGGTGGAGCTTTGAGGTCTTTGAATTCAGGATCTGCAAGATAAACAGAGGAGAGTGAGTGATTAAGGATATATGTATCTTAATCTGTTTCATTTACAAGGTTACAAGGTCTTATATCCCAAAAATAGGTCATATATAACAGCATGTGAAAAACAACAACAATACTAAATGTAAATAATATAATCCAACTATATAACTACAGTAAGGACAGCAAAATAGACAGGTGTATCAACTTTTAAAATATCTTCTGTTGTTGACGTCAATGGCTGTACGTCCAATCAAACTCTATGGTATTTTGGCACACATTCATCTGTCACTTGGTAGAAGCTGGCCAAATTAGGCAGATGCCAATGGACAGGTTGCATAACATGCTGCTCTCATTCTCGGAAAAACAAAACTTTGCTGGGTAATAAAAGATTTAACCCAGACTATATTAAATACAGGTTCACTTGCAAATTCTCATATTTGCATATTTTTGGTCTTATGCTCATGTTAAGAAATTTCAATGTTTGATATTAAGAAAATTTTTGTTTACTTTTGTGCGATAAACTATTTTGGAACAGTGTTGGGTCACCTCTTGATGTTCAGAGTAAAACCTGTTGAGAACTACTGATATACAGTAACCCAGTAATGTTTTAAATAAAATATGATTCTGAATATCAAAATGGTCAGCTTTACACTGCGTCATCTCTTTCTGAGAACATACGAAATATTTCAAAAGCAAAGTGCATTTTATTTCTGTGATGATTTAAAAAACAAGCACTGATAAAACAAACACATGGTTGACTTTTCTCCCTGACCTTGAAGAACTTCTGCCAATGTTCCAGAACAACCAGTTATTTTCTTTTTAAGTAATATCTCAACCACACAGGATTAGAGAACGAGAATGATGTCCCAAAGCTTAAGTCATGATTGTACGTGGATTAATAATCCCTGTACCAGCCTTACATAGATTAGGCTGTCCAGTGCGACAGGAAGCAAAGTAATAAAATGTGGAACTTTAAGGTGTGTTTACAGGAGCCTGTCTGTATTTCTTAATTTTTGCATCGTATTTTGATTTTAAAGAGTTGGTAGGCTATTGCAGATTATCTTTCTATCTAGTTCTAATCTATAATTTCCCACATTTTCTCTAGGACATATCAGAGCCTTTTAGGAGTTCAATCTAAAATCAGTCAGGGATTCTTATTAATCCTCTTGTGTTTTCTTACCTCTGGTGCAGTTTGGCTTAGATTATTCTCTATTCTGATATAACAACATGTATGTATGTAGATCTCTGATTAATTGGATTTATGATGTGCAAAAGATTTTATAATATTTCAGACAGATATTTAATCTCTTATGCATTCATTGTAATACAAAGCAATGGGCACAAGTTTTTAGTTTTTTAGGTTTTATGATAAATATTTTGTTTATAAATATACACTCACTTAACACTTTATTAGGAACACCTGTACACCTACTTATTCATTGATAATCTAATCAGCCAATTGACTGAATAATGAAGCTGGGGCAGTGGTGGCTCAGCGGTTGAGGCTCAAGGTTGGGGGTTCAAGCCCCAGCACAGCCAAGATGCCACTGTTGGGCCCTTGAGCAAGACCCTTGAACATATCTGCTCCAGGGGTGCCGTATAATGGCTGGCCCTAGCTGGGATAGGATACAGTTTCACTGTATATATGTATGGATAATGTGTGACCAAAAAATAATGGCTTCTAATGTTCATATCAACCATCAAAAAATGTGATCTCAGTGATTTATCCCATGGCATGTTTATTGGTGCCAGATGGGCTGGTTTGAGTATTTCTGTAACTGCTGATCTCCTGGGATTTTCACGCACAACCGCCTCTAGAGTTACTCAGAATGGTGCCAAAAAAAAAACAGCCAGTGAGCATCAATTCTGTGGAAGGAAATGCCTTGTTGATGAGAGAGGTCAACGGAGAATGGTCAGACTGGTTTGTTCTGACAGAAAGGCTACGGTAACTCAGATAACCACTCTACAATTGTAGTGAGCAGAATAGCATCTCAGAATGCACAAAATGTTGAACCTTGAGGTGGATGTGCTACAACAGCAGAAGGCCATGTCGGGCACTTTATTTGGACCATAGTGTTCCTAATAAAGTACTCAGTGAGTGTATAGTGCAAGAAAATAAATCTGATTTGGTTTCAGCAATATGCTGTAACGTCTAGTGTAGACACAGGATAAGACGGACAAGAGGTGCGGATCCAAACGCGGTTTTATTTAACATTTAATAAATAAAAGGGCAAACACAAAGAAAAGTCCACGATGGGAAAACAGGCAACTGAAAACACAATGAATCAGATTACACACGAGGGAACAAAAACACAAAACAGAACTAGGAACTCGGGTAAAGGATACACAGATCAGGCTTGACAACATACCGGATACAAACAACGATCGACAGTGATTAAACAAAGAATCAGGGTTAAATACACCTACAAAGTGGAGACTGAACGAGACACAGGTGAAAACAATGATGAATGCAGGCAGTGAGGGAGACCGGGAATTGTGGGAAATGTAGTTTAGACAAGGACAGTGAAACACGGGGCGAACAACAAGGAAAACGCGACATGGAGCGTGAACGGTGACTGGTGAAACAGAAAACACGGAGCAGACCAGGAAATATGACATAAACGTGATAGTGCGACAGAGAACACAGGGCAGACAACGGGGAATCGTTACAGAATCCCCCCTCAAAAGGACCGGATTCCAGACGGTCTTAAGACACAGAAAAGAAAAAATAGCAGGGATAAACAAATGTTCAAGGAGTGAGGGGCCAGAAAAGGGGAAAAACAGACAGACCAAAGGGGGCACAGGGGACACGGAGACAGACCAAGGAGGCTCAAGGGTCACGGAGACAGACCAGGGGGGCACAAGGGACACAGAGACAGACCACGGGGGCACAAGGGGAAATTAGGCAGTCCAAGGAGGCAAAAGTGGTAATGAGACAGTCCACAGGGGCACAAAGGGCAGACAGGCAGACCAGGGAGGCCGAGAGGGCAGGTAAGCAGTCTCTGGGGGTGTGTGCAGGGAACCAGGTCGGGTGGCCTGGGGGACGTCCACCGGGTAGGGACAGGTTTAGGAGGCCTGGGAGATGGCTGTAGAGCAGGAGCCTGTTCAGGGGGCCTGGGAGGTGGCCACAGGACAGAGGTCGGTTTAGATGGCCTGGGGGCTGGCCACTTGACAAGGGCCGGTTCAGGGGACCTGGGAGGTGGCCACAGGACAGGGACAGTTCGAGGAGGCCTGGGAGGCGGCCACAAAACAGGGACAGGTCTAGGGGGCCTGGGAGGTGGCCATCGGGCAGGGACAGTTCCAGGAGGCCTGGGAGGCGGCCTCAGGACAGGGACAGGTCTAGGAGGTCTGGGAGATGGCCGCAGAACAGGGGCCGGTTCAGGGGACCTGGGATGTGGCTCCAGGACAGGGACAGGTTTAGGTGACCTAGGAGGTGGCCATAGGGCTAGGGCTGGTTCAAGGGGCCTGGGAGGAAGAGTGGCCACTAGGGGAGCTGGCGGAGCCAAGGTGGACTTCTGAGACGGAGCAGTCGAAGACTTGGGTGGTGGCGCCGAAGGAGGGGCAGGCAAGGCCGCAGGAGACCCTGGGGGCGGAGCTGCAAGGGGCTCTGGAGATAAAGCTGAGGAAGGCTCTGGAGGCTCAGGAGGCGGAGCTGAGGGAGGCTCTGGGGCCTCAGGAGGCGGAGCTGAGGGAGGCTCTGGAGGCTCAGGAGGCGGAGCTGAGGGAGGCTCTGGGGCCTCAAGAGGCAGAGCAGAGGGAGGCTCAGGAGGCAGAGTCGAGGAAGGCAGAGCCAAGGAAGGTTCGAGAGGCTCAGGAGGCAGAGCCATGAGAGGTTCAGGAGGCAGAGCCGTGGGAGGCTCAGGAGGCAGAGCCGTGGGAGGCTCAGGAGGCAGAGCCGAGGGAGGTGGCGCTGTAGGAGGCTTTGAAGGCGGAGGCCTGGAAGGCTCTGGAGGCGGAGCTGATGGAGGTGGCGCCGTAGGAGGCTCTAGAGGCGGAGGCCTGGAAGGCTCTGGAGGTGAAGCCGAGGGAGGCTCAGGAGGTGGAGCCGAGGAAGGCTCAGGAGGTGGAGCCGAGGAAGGTGGCGCCGTAGGAGGCTCTAGAGGCAAAGCTCTGGAAGGCTCTGGAGGCAGAGCCGAGGGAGGTGGCGCTGTAGGAGGCTTTGAAGTCGGAGGCCTGGAAGGCCCGAGAGGCTTGAGGGACGGAGCCCTGGAAGGCTCGAGTGACTTGAGGGGCGGAGCCCTGGAAGGCTCGGGTGACTCGAGAGGTGGAGCCCTGGAAGGCTCGAGTGACTTGAGAGGCGGAGCCCTGGAAGGCCCGAGTGACTTGAGGGGCGGAGCCCTGGATGGCTCGAGAGGCTTGAGAGGCGGAGCCCTGGAAGGCTCGAGAGGCTTGAGAGGCAAAGCCCTGGGAGGCTCGGGAAGCTCGAGTGGCGGAGCTCTGGAAAGCTCGAGAGGCGGAGCCCTGGGAGGCTCGGGAAGCAGAGCCCTAGAAGGTTCGAGGGGCGCTGGCTGTTGGATGGTCCTGGCTACTGGCGTTGGCCCTGGGACGGTCATGGCTGCTGGCGCTGGCTCTTGGACGGTCATGGCTGCTGGCGCTGGCACAGGGACGGTCGAGGCTACAGGCGCTGGCTCAGGGACGGTCGAGGCTACAGGCGCTGGCTCAGGGACGGTCGAGGCTACAGGCGCTGGCTCAGGGACGGTCGAGGCTACAGGCGCTGGCTCAAGGACGGTCGAGGCTACAGGCACTGGCTCGTTGACCGTGGTATGCTTGGGTACACTGTTCCTGGACGGCGTGGCTTCAGGCTCGCAGGCCGTGGCCGGCAAGGGCTCAAGCTCGCTGACCGTGGCTGACGTGGGCACAGGCTCGCTCACCGTGACAGGCGTGGGCTCTGGCCCGCTCACGGTGACAGGCATGGGCTCTGGCTCGCAGACCGGGGCAGGCGTGGGCTCTGGCCCGCTGACCGTGGCTGACGTTGGCCGGAAGGCGGAAGCCCGTCTTCTTCTCCTCCTCCGGGCGGACGAAGTCGACCGTGCTGGCTCGTGGACGACGACAGGCGTGGGGGTGAGCTCGCTGACCGGTGGGGCAGGTGGAAGAGGATGAGCCAAGGACGACTGGAGGGTCACCGCCGTGGGAGGAGAGGCAGGATCCTCAACCACATCCACAGTAAATAGCGAGCCGCATGCCAGAAGTGTCTCTTCCATGAACTCACAGAGCGTCCAGCCACGTGTCGCCGGCGGCAACCGCTCCTGGAGCGTACCGGTCAGGCTAGCCTGGAAGAACACCACCAGGGAGGAGTCAGGATAGTCGGTGGCGCTCGCTAGGTACAGGAAGTCCCTAATGTGATCCTCCACTGGGCAGCTTCCTTGCTTCAGGTCCAGGAGGCGGCAGCATGCCCGGATAACCGTTGGATCCATTATTGGTCGATCGTTCTGTAACGTCTAGTGTAGACACAGGATAAGACGGACAAGAGGTGCGGATCCAAACGCGGTTTTATTTAACATTTAATAAATAAAAGGGTAAACACAAAGAAAAGTCCACGATGGGAAAACAGGCAACTGAAAACACAATGAATATTTAACATATAATAAATAAAAGGGTAAACACAAAGAAAAGTCCACGATGGGAAAACAGGCAACTGAAAACACAATGAATCAGATTACACACGAGGGAACAAAAACAGAACTAGGAACTCGGGTAAAGGATACACAGATCAGGCTTGACAACATACTGGATACAAACAACGATCGACAGTGATTAAACAAAGAATCAGGGTTAAATACACGTACAAAGTGGAGACTGAACGAGACACAGGTGAAAACAATGATGAATGCAGGCAGTGAGGGAGACCGGGAATTGTGGGAAATGTAGTTTAGACAAGGACAGTGAAACACGGGGCGAACAACAAGGAAAACGCGACATGGAGCGTGAACGGTGACGGGTGAAACGGAAAACACGGAGCAGACCAGGAAATATGACATAAACGTGCGACAGAGAACACAGGGCAGACAACGGGGAATCGTTACATATGCATTGTTCCTAGTTTTAGTAGTGATGCATGGATTGCAGTGATGCTGGATGCTTCCTTCACTACTGAGTGGATTTAGAGCTTAGAGGAGATTAGCATTCCTGCTCAGTGTTTATTAGGCAGCTGTGGTAAAGGCTGGTGTAATCAGAATGAAGTTTACCCTAACATCACATAATCATGGAATCCAGCCATCTTTAGTCAAGATGGGCATCACATCTGTCTCGAACCTCAGTCAAATGGTCAGACAACACCCATTTCCTTTTTCATTTTCACTCTTCATTGGATGATGCCATGAAATACGAATTCGATAACATTGTGACTAAAGAATTTCAACTTTTTGCAACCAATGGCAATTATTTTCGCCATTCCATTGAATCCCAACAAGATTTAGCGAAGCTGAAGCAGGAGGACAGAGCTTGTGACGTGGAGCAGACCGAGTGTGCTCCTCTGAAGACAAGCTTTCATTAACTGGGATCAGATACATCACAGAACTCCCCCACTCAGCTGCAGCATGTGTGCTTGCACTACAAATTTGACCTGAGCACAGAACATAGCATTTACCAAAATGTGGATAGAGCTCTGAGGAGTTTACTAAGAATAAATCTCCAGCACGAAACTAAAAATAAAAAGGTGTATACTTTTTGATACTTGGTGGATGCAGACAAATTAATGACTGAAACTGCACAGTGATCAGTGTATGATATACTTTTAGAACCAAAAATGTGTCACAACACTGAATCGCAGACATGGCAATGACGTCTAATGAATTAATTGTAAATATGTAAGTGTAATGTGCTTACTGATCAAATTAGAATCCTTACCTTGGGTGAAATTGTACCGAGCTGAAAATCCAGTGGCCTCTAATTCACCATCTGCTACAAATTTTATCCAAAGGTATCGTCCACTTGACCTCACATAGTTCGGGCTCTTTTGTCCACAGTACCGGCCAATGATAGAAGAAAAGCTGAAGGGGCCATCCCTAACTTCAATGTGGTCAAACTTGCACTCCCACGAGGGCTCAACAGCATACTTTTCATCAAAATACAGGTCGATGCATTGCCTCGGAGAAGCTATGACACAAATAAATGCACAAACACCTCTAGTTAGATATGCAAATGTAACTGATTAACAATGGACAAAAATGATGTTCGCTAACCTTCAATTATGTATATGCATTCTCGGTCAGGAGGATATTTCTCAGGATAGTTAGGAGACGTGAAAAGCCCTCCATCAGGTTCTTTGACCCAGGTACCGCACAGCCCCGCTGGGGTTACACCTGAATTGTTTTTAACTTAAGTTCAAGTGCCAGAGATACAGCATTACTTTATCAGAAAACAGACAGGAAGATCACCATGAGGTCACTATATAGATTACACTATCACAATGCACTTCTTGCCCACTTAAGAGGAGATATAATTACCTGTAGCTTTCTTGGGTGGTGCTGTTGGTGCTCCAGAAAATCCAAGATTGATCAGACTTGAAACAACTTTTAAAACGAATAGAGAAGTTATGCCTTGAATTAATACATCATGTTACATTTTTACCCAACATACACTTTTGATGTTGTCTCAGTTTAAAAAATTGTCATACTTGCATGTAAATTATTTATAAATGCATTTGTAAATGACTTACTAGTCATTAATTAATCCCTTTATAACCCCTTAAATGGAAAGGTGATGTAAAGTGCTAACATTTTTATTTCAGTGTACACCTTTACAACCGTACCCATCCCAGGGATACAGTTATGAAAGTGAACAACACTTTAGTATCATTAATCAACATAAAAGTTGCATATGTTGGCATAATGCAATATGAATTTAAACATAAACAAAAAAAAAATATTGTATTTAGATCAATTAACACCAAGTTTAAAAAATGCTGTGGAAATAAAATAATTATTCTTTGTTAGTTCATGAAAGATTACCCAATTATGACATTATGGTTACAGTGTGAACTGAAGTGTAAATAAATAAAGAGTGAAAATGAATTCACTTGTTTATCAAAAACAATAGGTTGACTAAACCATTTTTGCACTGCAACTCTACCACCACAATGTTTACAACTGTACTGTCTAACTTTCACTTGAGGTTAAGCGATATATTTGATAATCATTTTCTGCTTACAGTAGGTAATTGTCACTAACATACTTTTCTCTTAACCTGAAAACACATAACATAAACATGAAGGACAAAAAAAAGCTTTACACTTTAAAAATCGTATTATTCCCACTTTCTCAAATACGATATTTCCTCACCAACAAGCAGTTTCACCCGCGACACCATGATTCTCCACAAGGTTTTCAAGTTTGAATTCCATGAACTGCGGATTGAAGTGGGGAAGAAATCAATTAATTTTAGAGAATATGTAACTGCTATATAAACAAGAGTCCGTCTTGACTGCTAAAGAGGTTGTAAGAAGAAGATCTGGTGATGTTAATTTAAACGATAGTTGCAGCGATTCCCCAAACTAACGTCGCTAGTTGCAGAGTAGATGGACTGAACAGGTTGATTTAGCTGCGTAATCCGCCTCAGCGAATTGAAGACCTGCGGAAACGAAGAGTGGATTAAGAGGATCACTTCTCTCATATTTGGTCAGTCATCATAGTGAATATTCGTTAAATGTTAGGCTATATCATGCCGCAGATGAAATTTGTTTCGGTGATGTTAACTCATGAAATGCTAAAACAGTGTAGGCTAGTTTGACTCAATGTAACATTAACATAACTACAATAAAAATGTGCGACTATCATGCACTATTTTTGCCATTAGCTTTATGGTCTGACAACGTTAATCTAAGTTTAAAAGTTCGACATTGGTGGTTGAGCATTCTAAAAGGCCTACTTAATTGTTTCCCTCATGTTTATGGTACTAGAACCGACATGGACTTTTATTTGCCACACTATAGCAACCGGACAAAATGATCCTTTTCCATGTTTTGTTGAGCTTTTCACTGTATTGCAGCACATTATATGCACCTTATAACAATACTGTATTTAAACTAGAAACTAGATGCACAGAAATTTGGGAGGACAAAAAAAAAAAACAAACACTAATATGATCCCAGGTGTATTCTGATTTACAGACATTCTTTATGGGGTTGCATTTCATCAGCATCTTGTTAATATACAAAGAAGACAAATGGAAAAAACAAAACAAAAAACAGAGAACCTGCTGCAGTGAGCTAAAAAGTTGGGAGACAATTTACCTTTCAGCTGGACATTGATCCAATGAGGGCAATGTCCCAAATCCAAGGACACAAAACAGTTAAATTAATGAAAATGAAAACCGAAAACAAGAACAAAGTCCCTTTTAATAGTTCCAGAGTATAAAACTTTATTTGTAAATGCTAGTAACTGGTTAATAACCGGTTCATTTCATTCCAAGATTTTTGGAATGTAAATTTTCACAGTATATTTTCAGAATAACACCACTTCCTGTTGCCCAAACAGGCTTCACTCTTTTTAGTAGAGCAAGATGTGCTTTGATTCTGAAGGAAACTGCTACATCACACATGACTTTGTCTCAAAGATATAGCCTTCCATGACATGCTGAAGACCTTTTTGGCAACTATATATATAATTACTACATATACATGCTGAATGAATCCAGATGCACAGAAAAAAATTGAGGTAAAAAATATATTTATGTTGTTTCCAAGTCATAACTGAATTTTTGTTAGATATGATGCATTGATGTAGATGTGATGCTATCAGGTTTTGAAGGAGAAGCAGATCTGTAATTAAAACAAATCATTAAAATAAAATGTAAAAAAGTATTTAAGTAAAATAATTTGCATAAGAAACCTTTAGTCCAAACGTGCCCACACAGTGTGTGTGTGTGCGTGTATGCAGGAGAGAGAGATTTAGGTTATTTTATATAGGCTACTGTATAAATTGCCTTTTATCATTTCTTTGCTGTTATTTTTTTATTTATTTATACATTTTTTGGGTGAGGTAGATCCCTTATTTTGAGGTTGTTTTTTCAGACCAGGTCTCTTGCGAGATCGGGAAACACTGCCTCTATATCACCCACCCTTAGCACAGAGAACTGTCGTTTTAAAAGTTCAAGTTCTTTTATTTATATATAGCACATTTAAAAACAGCATCAAGGTTGACCAAAATGCTGTACAATACAAAATTATAAAAACACACTACAATTTAAGACCAGAACATTACATGTTATTAAAGCCAGTGAAAAGAGATAAGTTTTAAGAGAAGATTTAAAAACAGATAATGAAGGTGATAATCTGATACTGATAATATAGGACCCACAACCGAAAAGGCTCTCCATCCTCTACGCTTTAGCCTCGAGCGTGGGACATCGAGGAGAAATTGATCACCGGATCTCAGACTTCTAGGTGGATTGTAGGGATGTAGTAAGTCTGATAAGTAACTGGGGTCTTGGTTGTGTAATGATTTGTAAACAAACAATACAATTTTAAAAACAATTCTAGCTTGCAACTAGTGAAGTGATTTTAAAATGGGGGTAACATGATCGTAATACCGACCTGCTCTTAGAAATTTTGCTGCTGCATTTTGAACTAATTGAGGTCGAGCAACAAGAGATTTGGAGAAAAAAAAAGTTATTAACCGTTCTTTTATTTTGAACAGTTTCTGCTCAGGATGTACCGAAATGAAAAATATTAAAATTTTAGTCCAGATCATATTAGTCATGTATCAAATTAAATTAAACTAAGTGTCATCTGACTATTATGAACAAGTTGCTGCACAGTTCTACAAATCTGTGCAAACTGTTAGACTTTTTATAATTTATTCTATTACCTATACACATGTAATTTAGGTTCAAGCATGAGATTGACAACAACGCAAGTGTATGGAAGTTTATGCAAGTATAGCTGCATGCAATAACGTATCAATAACGTATTGTCCAGGGTTTCAGAAATTAATGGGGGCACAAAACATAATGCTATTTTACATTTCTATGTAACAGCCTTATGGAATTAATTTGGAATTTATATACTGTAAATTATATAAATTGATTAAATAAAGTATTTTACATAAAAGGATGACAGTTTTTTAAATGCCTTTATATTGGTCAAAAATGCCCCTAAGTATCAGATCGCAGGGGCAAATATTTGCCCCATCATAAAAAGGTCCATTTTTGACCCTAGTATTCTCAATTTCATCATACTACATGTATTTGAATTTCTGCAATGTGCATTTTTACATTATAATTCAGAATGTTTTCAGTCATACAGGGTTGGAACAACATGACAGTGAGTCAGGTGTGGACTGGCCATCGGAAGCACCAGGCGTTTTCCCGGTGGGCCACTGGGAAATTTGGGCCAGGTCATTGCTGCACAAGTACCAGCCCCTGATCTCCAACATTCCCATGTAGACCCTTACAGAGTGAACATTCAAAATACCATGCAAGGTAAAGCCAATACAATGGCTTTTATTTAGAAAAACTGAAATTACTTTTATTTTGAAAGTGCTTACACATCGTAGCACATTTCCACACATATGCAATAACTCCGTACCTAGCATGGACCGCATTATTTGACATATAAATAAATCACAATAATGGTGACTGCCAAAGATAACATATTAAGTATAAGATGAGCTCTGAATAATCACAAAATGACAAATAACTGCAATTACAGCAGCATATATCCATCTTTTTCCTATGTCCCATGATGCTTAGCGAAAAATATTGGCATTACTTCCGTTGTTAAGTAAACACAGCTGTAGTTGCGGTGTACGTCCATTCATTCTTTCGTTGCAGTGTTGGGATTTTGAGGAAAGCATGTCTGATCTTGTGACGACATATATCAATTAATTCCTTTTAAATTCTTAAGTAAGTTTAAACTTTTGTTCGGTGGGTGTTTGATTGGTGAGAGGTGGTGCTTCGCTGTTGTCCAGGACACAGCAGGAGGGTGTTTTAAACCTCAAATGCGATGTGGCTTTTAACTACCTCTGTATGTGTTTTTGTGATCCAATCACTAAACACATTGCAACCCGTTTACGACTATATTTATCACTGACCATTTGACATCGGATCATCCAAAACTCAATGACTTCTAGCGGAAGTCCCACCCACATTCGTTTCCCCTGTAAGACCCCCAGGAAAAGGGTGGATAAAATTTGCAAACAGTAAAGCTTTGACCAGTACATAGTCATTTGCATAATGTATTCATACCGCAGGGTGCTGGCAGCTTGCTGAATAATGCTCATGCCTGATAACATTTTTGAAAATAAGTCATGAAAAATATTACTTTGTGGCTATTTGAGTCTTTGAGGCTTACTTTGTTTATAGGACAGCAGAACAGTGCTTGTCAAAGCACAGGGCTTTTCACTTTTTCTCAAGAATAACTTGGGGAAGTAATTAAAACACTGCAGAGATAAAGACGCAACAAACTCACACAGAGTGAAAATATGAGCAATTAATCTGCAAAATATCTGCAAAATTCTATACTTTAAGAGGTATGTTTATTTTGTTTTACATATATTTATACTTGTTTATATTTATAAATGTACATTTTCTGGCCAAATTTGTTTTCATTGATTTTTTTAATAAACATTTACACAGTTATGTGAGTAATTGAGATTACATTTTAAGCATTGTCCTGCTGTGTGACACTTCCTTCATCTAACTATTTTAAACAACATTTTATGATCTTGTATAGCTAATATATATATATATATATATATATATATATATATATATATATATATATATTACACAAAAATTTGTAATTGAGCCAGAAAATGAAATCAATGAGCCAATGTGTTGCGGGCCGGGTTTGGTGGGCTGCTCTGTGCCAGAAAGTCCAGGGCCACTTTTTAGTCCCAGTCCACCCCTGCAGTGAGTAAATAATGGATGTTTTTTAAACTATGGTATTGCTTTAATTTTTCTTAAATCCTCCTCCAATTTTTTGACAGAATGCTCAATATCACATCACAACCACTGGATGGAGCAATAGAACATCATATTTTTGCTAAGACACCTCAACAACAAACCAGTGGAAAGCTATTGACCACAATTTAACATCAATAAATGCCAAACAGACCTGTTAGTAATTTCAACTTCGGCCTACGCCAAAGAGAGACATTACTTTTCTGTTTTATATTTGTGACACTTTCCACTAAGGAAGGGACGGGAAACAGGGTCAAAGGTAATGCTTCTTTAATCTTTTTTACTTTCACACAATATTATCACACAGTTCTCTTCTCTTGGCTTGGTGTCGGGCTCTCCCTCTCGAGGCTCTCCGTTTGCTGCTTTTTATGCCGCTCTCCTCATGCTACTGCAATTAGACACCGGTGTTAGACATAATCTAGCTAAGCGCCCTTACCGCTTTTCTCTCCCAGACGGGTGCTTGACCACGCCCCCGCTGCCACAATATTCATCAAATAAATGTAATCTTAAATCTCACTCAATTCTGGAAGTCTTCCTGATAGAAATTATATGATAGGTGTGGGAGAGAAGAGATCAATATTTAAGTCATTTTCTACCATAAATCTCCAATTTGACTTCCATATTCTAAAAGTGAAAGGGAAGATTATGTTTTTTATTATTACAATTATTTTTTAAAAGACTTATATATTGATCTGTTTCTCACCCACACCTGTCATATTGCTTCTGAAGACATGGAGTAAACCACTGGAGCTTTTTGGAGTACTTTTACACTGCCTTTATGTGATTTTTTTGAGATTCAAAGTTCTGGTCACCATTCACATAGTATGGACCAACAGTGCTATTGTCCCGATATATTCTTCTAAATGTCTCAATTTCTAGTTTTTCCTGCAGAAGTAATAAAGTCATACACATCTGGGGTGGCATGAGGGTGAGTAGCCTAAATGATGAGAGAATTTTCATTTTTGGGTGAACTATCCCTATAAACCCTCCAAAAGTTGGCCCCATTCACTTCCATTGTAAGTGCCTCATTAATTACATTTTTTACGTGTATTGGAGATTATTGCGCAATTCAATCTTCACTAGCTAGAAAGCACACGGTGAAAATTAGGGGCGTATGCAAATAGGGCGTGTGAGTGTGTGTGGAGGAGAGAGAGAGAGAGAGAGAGAGAGAGATGAGAGACACTGTAGTCTTTACTGATACTGATCTCCTAAGGCTGGTCGTTAGGAATTTTTGCTTAGAGGTCTTCCACAGTCTATAATGTTAAGAGCCAGGGAACCGGGCTCTTTAGCCGTGCTGGCCTCCACACTTCTTTTGGGATGCGGCGTTGCGTACTCCCTCGGACACAATGACACAGAACCTGTTGTTTTGGAAGGAAAATGTTTAGTTGTGTGTGACTCGAACCCGTCCGCCGAAGGAGGAGTGACTTCGTCGTTTGGAATATCTGTCCGAGCTGCTGGTGCTAAAGTGGCTTTCTCAGCCGTCAGAGGAACTAACCATGAACCATCAGAGATGAGTAACAAATCAATGACAATCTACTTTGATCAGGTCAGTTACTAGAGCTATTCTTGCACATTTGTTTCAGAGACATTGATCTCGCCACAATATACGCTAAAAATAAATAAATATACGTAAAATGAAACCGACTGAAACTATTAATTTCCAGCTTAGCCTACATGACGGTTTCACTTTTACAGGTACTAGTGAACATTGGAAATCATTTCGATCTTAAGACGAGTGCATTTCAAGCACCGCGGAGAGGTATTTACAGCTTCAGTTTTCACGTTGTAAAGGTCTACAACCGACAGACAATTCAGGTGAGGACACTACTTTTTTCTCATTGCGAAAATTTCACCCAATGCTTCTATATAGTCTATACGTGTGATCACATCTTGTTCCCCCCATGCCATTAGGTCAATCTGATGCACAATGAATACCCAATCATATCTGCTTTTGCCGGTGATCAAGATGTCACTCGCGAGGCAGCGAGTAATGGAGTTCTGCTGCACCTTGAGCGCGAGGACAGACTCTATCTCAAATTGGAGAGAGGGAATCTAATGGGCGGGTGGAAGTACTCCACATTCTCTGGCTTCCTTGTTTTTCCTCTCTAATTTTATACACTTTAAATGGCTCGGACTGAAGACTAAGAGGCCGTTCAGACCGAACGCGTTCTTGCGTTATAAAGCTTGATACAGCGCATATAATAATACAACACAAGTGTCTCGAGAAGCGTTTTTAAAAGTTATCTGCCTTCTACAGTACACAAACGCGGCGCTAGGGTGAAAGACGCCCGTCTTGCGCGAGTTTACATAGAAAAACAATGGGGAAAGAGCCAGACGGATACAAAACGCGTTCGGTGTGAACGGCCCAGGCTATCTGCTTTCGAAAATAAATGTAGCAGCGGGCACCACATGGAATTTGTTTTATTTTAATTATTTATTTGTATTAACTATATGTGATATTAAAAAGAAAGTTTGACAGTCATGACCATTTCATGTCTGCATAGCTATGGGAAAGAATGATGTTCAAATTATCTCATTGTATTTTACAGTCTAATCAACATTTTTATTTTCAGGGGCATATTTTTGCACGAAGTGTGTTTTGGTACGTGCTTGTCATTGAATTTAATGTTGTATAGCCCTCATAAATGTATTCAATATGAGCAAGGTACAAAAACAGCCATTCCTCTGTAATCGTGTTGTTCGGCTTAATGCATAGGCAAGCAATGAAATCTTGCATTTTATATAACTTGAATGTAAATATACCATGTCATAAACACAAGGAATGTATTTAAAACTGTTCTAGCACTTGCGAGTTTATTTTGCAAGAGAGGTGAATAAAGATATTTAAGAAGCTGAAGGAGAACTCAAAACGCTGTCCTTGGTGCTGAAAAATGATCAACTGTCAATCAAAAGCTGTTGTCTTGTCAATCTGACATTTGAATAGTTATTAAAAACCATGCACACATTGAGACATATAGTGCAATATTCATCAGTCACATTTGTTTGACCCACAAACTAACATCACCTAAATGTGAGTACAGCATAGATGATCAATGCACCCTGTGTTAGACCTTACAGCAAGAATGTATGCATTCATGCAGGCCTGTGCATACAGATTCACAATGTGATCTCATATTTAGCTTATTTTCTTTTAAACATTTTGAAAACTAAGTTGTATTTGAGGGTAATTATGTGCCTAGAGTGTAATCATTTTAAAAATCTTAAAATAAGGTGCTTAAAGGCTCCTAACAGGTGACAGTTTTAGGAAAGATGAAAGAAACCCTCACCCACAGAGATCATTTATGCAGATACTGAAAAGATATAGATATCATGTGGATTTGCTGTTTCTCAACATAGAACAGGGCAATGGCATTTCAGATGTGTAAATGTACAACAGTGAACTTTAGGGTTCTATCATTTATTGCTTTTTATCAGATCATGACCAGGAAACGGCATGGAAATTAGGTACTGTAATTTTTTTTTATCATGCACAATTAAAAACTGTGAAGACAGTATTATTTGGAGGTGAAATGCAAATCTGATGAGGTATGAGAATAACGTGGGTGTTAAGTGTTAAACAGTGAAATATTCCATCCAAGCGTAGAGCTTAAAAGACACTAGCACATTTGCCTGTGTTACATTTCATAGTGTAAGTGATTTCAGGGGTAACTAGACATTTTGAGAGATGATATGATGTTTGACCTCATTTATTACTATTTCTGGACTTTAAGTTTAGAAAATCTAGTTAAAGAAAAGCTTTGAAAGGCATTTACCCTCTGTTCTTGCCACTGCATCTGCTTCCTGTCATTTGATTTGTTTTGGAAGTAGCCATGCCCAAAGGCTAAAAGCTGTTTGAAGCCTGCATCTGACATTTCATTCTCAGAAAGATGATTAAGAATGAAAACATGACTCAACAGCACATTGCTGCTAGGTCACTAAACATGACTTAAGTTTTAGGGAACAAAATGCAGGAAAAAAAATATCTCTCTCTCTCTCTCTCTCTCTCTCTCTCTCTCTCTCTCTCTCTCTCTCTCTCTCTCTCTCATATATATATGTATAGTGTGGAGTGGTTTCAAAACAGCTTTACAAGAATGCATTAACAAAAAGTGATCATAGTGATCATTGTGTAGTTCGATTAAATATGATTGTAAATTGTGTTTAGAAATTAAATCATTAAATATTAATTGTATTTAGAACCCTTCAGCAAACTGAAGGTGACTGTGGCAATGAACACAAAACTCCATAAGATGTTGGTTAATGGATAAAAATATAGAAATGTGAGAGATCGTCAAGTGAATACATAGACATATCTCTATTTTGCTCATTTATACAATATATACATTTAAAAACGATGAGGTCTAACCACCAACAGTCATTAATTATTTAGCAGAATTAAAGTTTGGAATTTTAAATATCATGATATCATAGACCGGGTTCACTCAGTCTGTACTCATAACTTAAACAAATGGGTGCTGGTGAATTGAACTGAATTTGCCTGTTGGCAGTATCTATTGTAAGCAAGAGTAAAGCAAAGTGAACCTTCTCTATTATTCTCTATCATGTGTATGTTGTCAACTGAATGACACTTTTTCACAGCACTTAAGCATAAGGTATACATTGACATATTTAGAGTCATTTATTTACAAAAATAACAGAAGTACACATTTCAAGCAAAACATTTCACAAAAAGAAGCTTGTTATGCTTGAAATGATAAAAAAATACACAGTGTTCAAATTGAAGACAAAAATGTATTTGGAAAATGTTTAAATGTTAGTGGAATATAATGTGATAATAAATCTGTGGGTACTCTCCTAAAACACCTAAGTGAACTTTAGGGGAACTCAGCTTCATACTTCATATGTCTTCTTCAAATATCTACAAATAATTACATTGGGACTAGTTGGTTAAAAGTAAATTGGTAACACTATACAAGAACATTAGTTAATGCATTAGGTGTCATGAACTAACAATGAACCATATATTTGTACAGCACATATTAATGTGTGTTAATGCTAGTTAATAAAAAATAAAATTGTTAGTTCATAGTGCATTAACAAACGCTAGTATATACAACAGAGCTAAGTATACAGAGAATTGTGAAGACCAAAAGAACTTAGAAATTTGTATAGTTGGATATACGGAACTAGATATCGTCACCTTCCTAAAATAATTGCCTAAGTCATTTTTTCACTTTTCTCAGAAAACACAAAACACTGAACCAATAATTGAATATATGATATTTATTGATAATGTCACTCAAAAAGGTAGAATTGCGTGATCTGTTCAACTGAGGATGTGGGCGATTTTACCAAAGGTGGCCAGCATCATGAGGAGATGACTTATGCAAAAAAATCATTTTTGTCAAAAAATGACTTAGGCAATTATTTTAGGAAGGTGACGATATGTAAACAGTTGTTCAAAATCCATGTATTTAAATCAACAAACACCTCACACATCACTCAGAGTTATAATCCTGTGGAAAATGCTATTTCTGTCTAAATTCTTTTAGCATTGTCAGAAATATTTTAGTGACTGGATTCTGCATTTAACACCCCCATTGACAATCATATTATCATTTATCACATTAGCTCAACTGAGATGTGTTACTTCAGTTTATTTAGTGTGAGAACTCCTAAAAGACTGATTATGCAAATGCATGCCATTTACCAGTTGTGCTCTCTTTTTCTCTCTACCTCCTTCAACAGGAGTAGATTTCATGTTGATGCATCTGTTATTGGGCTTTTACATGCGTGTCAATATTCTATCTGCTGTCCCTATTCAGATGGCAAATGCAGAGCATTCTTATCTCTCCAGCATGAGTGCAACATGGGGCCTTTTGATGTCCGTACCCCTTGTGGGATGCATGCTGGGAGAGCCCAAGTGGCAAAGCACTGGCCCATTCTGTGACTCACTGACACATGGCATACATGGCTGTATAATCAGCTCGAGCTCTGCAGAATCATGTCAAGCTGCCCTTTACAGTCAAGAGGGACAGCAACCTCTTCAGAAGAACCCACAGCCATCTCTACCGGGCTTTTAGCTGCATCCGGATATCAACTCAATTACTTCCTAGTCTGGGGCACACAAGATGATAGCAAAATAAAATAATGTTTATACATTGTTCATTCAAACTGGTGTATACATGGAAAGCTGTTCATAAGAGAGGCAGGTATTGTGCTACAAAAGACTGCTGACAGCACGATGCTTACAGTTATAGTAATTAAAACGTAATTAGTTGCTGGGCTCCTCTGTGCCTCCATTACACCTGGAGCACTCCCATCAATCTTCATTACACACAAACAACACATTAGACCCCTGAATAAGCTACAATACTGATCTTCACATATTTCTCATTTGGCATTTGTTTCTTCACATTATGGCTCAGTTGTAAATCTAAAAAAGATATGGAGAATAATAATTAACAATTCATTCTAACACGTATGTATATAGGGATGTGTGAATATGCACTGAAAAAAAAAACATTAACCAAAACTATGTTCTGTATGGGGTTGACTGATTTTTATTCAATTTAAAAATATTATTTAACATCACTGAATCAACCAGAGAACACCAAGGTTACACCAACAAAACACATTTTAAAGAGATCATGTCATGAAAAATCTAATTTTCCTTGATATTTTGACATATAAGAGGTGGACATATAAGAGATATTCTACTAAAAAATCATACTGTAAATTTCAGAGTTTCAAACTTAATCCCCAGTGCAATAAATGCATTTATTGAAACCAAGCAGCAAAAATGGGTCGTTCTCTACTTCCGTGACTTCCCTACATCATTTGGGGGCTCATTAATTCATGACCGCCTCTACAGCAACAACATCAATCCCTACTTTACATTCTCGCTCCCATGGCCCCACCCACTGGTACTCAGTTGGTAAACAGAGCATGACAAATAGGCCTAGAATGGCCTACTAACTATTCCTGAACACCAAAGGGGACCCATCTGGATTATTATGAATTACTTTTGCATTTAAACATGCACAATACAGACATTTTTGACCATTGTCATGTATCTCACACTGCTTTTAAAAGACACGGTGCCAAGTTACAACTCTGAAAACGAGACCTCATTCTTTTTCATTTAGCTGATCTGCCTATTGCAGTTTTGAGCACAAAAGCATCCTGGAAGTGTTCTTGCTCCTATCTGCACTGTTTGTAATTGTTGGTGTATGAAAACATTACTATATGGACATCTATGATCATTTTGATGTGTTTCCAGTGATGTGTGCCTCAGTGCAGGATGATATTGAATGTTTGTTTGCATCTTGTTTGACCATGCTTTGAACAATGTATTTTTTTTCAGCTCATATTAGCGGGATTGCTTGTGAACCAGTCATAATATGGTTCAAGCTTTACAAAGAAAATGTTATTGAAGGATGGGGCAGTTAAAAACACTAGTGGACTCAATCGCAAAACTGTAAGTAACAATTTCATTCATAAATATTTCAAATGTCATGACTGTTTGATAGTTTATGGTGCTGCTGTGCTTGAGTCAACAGTTTAATATATTCGGATGCATTCTGTTGCATGTGTGTAATGTGTAAACCCTTAAATTTAGTTTTATAATCTTGTGGAGCTTGTTCATTCTCTTCAGACAGAAATAAATACAGCTGTATTTGAGGAGCTACATGATGTTAGCAAATCATAACACTGGCCATTTATGTTGAAGTTTGAAGGAGGTGCTTAGGCCAAAACAGAGCATTTCAGACAGAGGGCCAAAGATAGGGTGGAAAATGATAATATATTACAAAATTTTGGCTGTTTTGGTGCAATCCAACTTTACTGCAAACTTTAATTTACTAACATTATCAGTGGACCTCAGGGAAGATAATTAAATAATTAAAAAAAAAGAATCATTACCCCTTTAAGGGTTCGATTAGATAGAAATTGTTCCTTAAGATGATGGTTGAAGGTTACTACTTTTATAGTGTACCATATCTCAAAGTGTAAATGTAAAGTAAACAACTGTATGATAATTGTGAACGATAAATCATTGTAATGGTATCTTCACATGATTTTCAGTGTGGTCTTGCTCAATGCATTATTTTAGACGAAAGTGAGCTAGCTAACTTAGTTTTTAGTTATCTCAATCTCAAGACGCTTAATATGAAATATTTTCTGTTTAGGTAACAAACAGTATGAAGATAGTTCTTTATTATTATCTTTTGTCCCCATCCTGTGTCCCAAAATGGAATCCTACTTTATGGCCTCTTAACAGGTTGTTTGAATGCAGTGCCTCACTTTGCATGCTGGCATCATTGCAAACAATTATTTATGCCGTCAAACTTGGCTGGAGCATATTGACATTACGGAATGTACTTTTCTGCATCTAAAGCAGTTTTGGAACCATCTGCTTTGATTTTCAGTACGCTTAACAATCATAAAATGTATGTCCAATCTGTTGAAAATGTTGGCCATAAATCTGCTCGAGTTTGAACATGTAGGACAACCTTTTTAGGAAGGATGTTCAACAATAATTTGTAATATTACATATTTGAAGACAACCAGCCCTTTGAATGTTTGTTTAAAAAAGAAATTCAAATCAGATAAGTGTCAGGCAAAGTGTCAGTAAATCGAATAAAGTAAAAGTAATTTAGTTGTTTTGTCAAATGCTTTTGCTCGAAGAATCTTTAATAAGCCAGCTATTGGCTGCACCAGAGATCAGTGTTCATTATTCATCTTAGTTAGTATTTATCTTCTGTTCCTTGAGCTGATAGTCTTGTAAGCTGTAGACCTTGATGCCAACTCTTATGAGAATCTATTTCTAAAGGATATCAGTGGCTGTATGTAAATAATAAATAAGAGCAGCTGCTGGTTCCTGTTATGTACCCTTTACTTACTTCTCATTAAGTCAGTGAGCCTGAGAGAAGAGTGTGTTCCTCACTTCCATTTATTGTCACACTGACGTGCACATGCTAGAGTCAATGCAGAGATGCTTGAACAGTCCCACGGTAATACTACAATAAGATTCTATTGTTAACATTGGTTAATGCTTATTTTAATGTTAACTAATTATACTTTTGCAGCATTAATTAATTCTGATAAATGTTAATTTCTACATACACTTGTACACTTTTTACATTAAAAATTGTATGCATAATTATCATAACACTTATATTAGTTAATGCATTATATGATTAATAAATTATGTCAAAATGTTTGTTCTCCTCACTGGTTTTTAATGATACAATACCTAATGCATTAACTAATGCTAAAGTGGTATCATGAAAATATCATGTTGAAAGTAGTAAACATTATCCTATGGATTGCTTTAAACAGAATGCTATGCATAGCATATCTAAGTTGCTTTGTCATGCTAGAATTTTGAGTTAAATAAGAACAGGACAGCAGGTAAGTATTATTTAATCATATATTTTAAGTGTTTTCACATCCCTTGATTTAAAATTATCCCAACCTGATTTGATTTTAGCAGACTTAAGGAAAGGAAAGATCTCCTATGGATATAACTCTGCAGGGTATATATTAAATTAATGAGACCACACATTTATTCTTGCCTGGATGTGTGAATCTCAAACACCTTTTAAAGTGGAAGCACTAAATGAATGTCTTTCTATAAGGAAGGATGCCTTCACAACTGTGTCATTTAATCAGGATTGATCATTTTAGATCTTCTCACTTAATAGTGCTAAGATTACAGGCTTTATTTATTTTCACATTGATAAAAAGATAAATAGTATTTTGGCAAAAATCTGTCATCAATTTAATTAACAATTATGTTGTTCCAAACCTGTATGACTTTCTTTCTTCCATGGAACACAAAAGGAGATTTAAGACAGAATGTTATGGACTGACAAGCTCACTCACCATTTACTTTCATTGAATGTAAAAAAAAAAGATAAAAATGAAAGTGAATGGTGACTGAGGCTAACATTATGTCTAACGTCTCCTTTTGAGTTTCAGGGAAGATAGAAAGGCTGAACTATCTCTTTAACTAGTGGGTTTCATGAGAGATTTCTAATAATATTTTATTCACTGAGAGATCACATCTTGGTTGTTCAATTCTAAAAAGTATGGCTACGTGCTGCACTCAACAAAAGACTGCTGGTGCAATGTGGATCGTTCACATAATTTTTTTCATCAAAATTACAAGCAAGCCTACAAAGCATGAAACAGAGTCCGGAGAAGTAGTGGAGGACAATAAAACATTTCAAATCAATGCCCAAGCTTGTTAAAAAGCAATTATATTAGAAAAAATTCAAACAGCATACACAGACAAACTTGTACAGTATGAGGGCTAACAAAACCTCCAAATAGTAAAAAAATTATAATAAAAAAAAACATTTGTTTGTTGCTAAAGATGTACTACACATTTTTAAATATATATTCCAGCAGTGGCTCATGAAGTATAGTGAAAACAGTTTATTTTTACCTGTGCTCTACAACAAAATGAATAGAATTTATGATGTATTTGTGGTATATTGCAACATAGTCTCATGACAACTTTTAATAACTCATACAAGGTGGAGAAAAGGATGTATATATTGTAAAATTTGTCAGCTTCTCAGATTTTTAAAGATATTTATTTAACATGTTGAGGACATAACATGTTACATTATATCACACATATATTTGTAATGACTTTCATAAGGCACATCTTCTCAGTGATTCTTCCAACAAAATAACATGATTGAAGTGAACATAAAATTACAGATTTACACTATTTACTTTCTTCAGGTAATTCCAAAAGAAAATTGTCTTAAAAATTACGTTTTTTTTTATTCCAAAGAAAATTGTCCATTGGTGCAGGTTCTTTCAAAGAAAAGGAAAATGTAATTATTTGTAACTATTCATCAAAATGTAATTACTTGCTCCACCTCAGAAATTACTTTTCTTTTCAGCTGATGTCACCGATTCCTCTTATTTCCCAACCCTTCCCATGCAAACACCATTTGCAGTAACATCCATTTTTCATGATTTATGAAACAATCAATGATCTTAACCGTCTGAGACCCGAGCGTGACTTCTGTGTGGATTTCCAATTCCCCTTTTTGATTTGTAACATTAGCCCTAAGAAACATGCAAAAAAAAGTAAGGCTTTAGATTACAGCACGCAATTTACAGCGTAAGTACACAGAATTTATAGCATACCTTTTTGTAATAATAGTGTACCTATAAATTACTTACATGCAGGTATAAGGGAACAATATACAAAGTTTGGGGAATAAAGGGGTAGCAAGTACCACTTTAAATTACAGCCCGCAGATGTTGTACTTGCTCTGCAACTACGTGAAACAAGGGGGTAACAAGTACCACTTTAAATTACAGCCCGCAGATGTTGTACTTGCTGTGCAACTACGTGAAATAAGGGGGTAATAAGTACCACTTTAAATTACAGCCCGCAGATGTTGTACTTGCTGTGCAACTACGTGAAATAAGGGGGTAATAAGTACCACTTTAAATTACAGCCCGCAGATGTTGTACTTACTCTGTAACTATGTGAAACAAGGGGTAACTATTCAAATTGAAATTACAGCCCACAGATGTTGTACTTACTCTGCAACTACATGAAACAAGGGTGTATATTTGCCAGTAATTAAATTAATTAATTAATTTAGTTTTAATTGCCTTAAAACAAAGTCAGATGCACTTCGCTATCAAAACAACATATCAGTTATGGGCTACTGTATATATGCAGTAAGATGTATCGTGTTATATTTGTATCATGTTATATTTGTATTTTATTTCCTGGGAATAGCTGGAAAGAGGTAAGCTTGTTTTCTACTGCATTGCACCTCGATGGACTGCAAGTTATTTGGTGTATGTAACACACTTTCATCAGGTAAGTAGCCTTGATTTACATTTCTAAATAAATCATATAGCAAACACCTCCATCATGTCTCCTGAAATAATAGAATATGTACCTAGAATGGGGGCGGGGGGGTTGGGGGATATATGTATAATATAATATGTATTATTACAAAAAGGTATACAGTGTATGTTCTTTCTAAATTGCTCCCAAACGATTGTTGTTTAGCAAAGTAGGTCATATCCCACGTAATATCTCCATCATGTCAAGTTAAGTCAAAACACATTTATTTATATAGTGCTTTATACTATAGGCTACAGATTGTTTCAAAGCAACTTCACAGTATTATTCAGAAAAATAACAGTAATGTTTCAAAATGCATCAATTATGAAAAATACTTCAATTTGAGCTATAAAGCAGCTCAAGATGGTAATGTAATTATTCAGCTCAGTTCAGTTCAAGTTTTGTGTTCTCATCCGATAGTGTCAATACAGTTAGTTCGATAATATTTTCTGTCATTTAAGTAATTTAAGCCCCCAATGAGCAAGCTAAAGGTGACATTAGCAAGGAACCAAAACTCCATCAGATGAAAGTAGTGAAGAAAAAAAAGTGAGTGTTGGTTATTCATGTTTTTGAGATGTTACAGACATTACATCAGAAATTTGCATAAATAATTCTGATTTAAAGTAATGGCCAGCATCATCCAATCACTGCAAACCATGTTCAAATAAAATTTTGCATGAAAAATTCAGAATCTATGTACTGATTACCATGTCTGCCAAACATGTTGAGTGGTCCAAACATCATCTGCAACCTAAACCTGAATACTTCTGACTGGATGTTAGGTGTGAATGCCTTGGATGTATAGGAAAGCTATAGGATTGCTCCCTAATAAGAGAATGACTTAACCTCCAGTGTGCACTTAAGATCTATGAAGAGGATGTTTGCTAGGTCTTCTGGAAATAAAAGATGAGGAAAGTACATGGCCCAGGCAGTGTTTCACCCACTTGTCTAAAATACTATGCTGAAGGCCCCTATCTTCACACAGATCTTCAACAGATCACTGAAGTAGTGTGAAGTTCCCTGCTGCTTCAAACGACTTAATGACTACAGACCCGTCACTCTGACATCTGTGGTCATGAAGTCAATTGAGAGACTTGTGTTGGCCCACCTGAAGGACATCACTGGACCCTTTCTGGATCCCCTACAATTTGTTTATCGAGCAAACAGGTCTGTGGATGATGAATTCAACATGAGATTGCATCATAGTATTATTCAGAAAAATAACAGTAATGTTTCAAAATGCAGAAATTATGAAAAATACTTAAATTTGAGCTATAAAGCAGCTCAAGATGGTAATGTAATTATTCAGCTCAATTCAGTTCAAGTTTTGTGTTCTCATCCGATAGTGCCAATACACTTAGTTCGATGATATTTCATTTAAGTAATTTAAGCCCCCAATGAGCAAGCTAAAGGTGACATTAGCAAGGAACTAAAACTCCATCAGATGAAAGTAGTGAAGAAAAAAAAGTAATGGCCAGCATCATCCAATCACTGCAAACCATGTTAAAATAAAATTTTGCATGAAAAATTCAGAATCTATTTACTGATTACCATGTCTGCCAAACATGTTGAGTGGTCCAAACATCATCTGCAACCTAAACCTGAATACTTCTGACTGGATGTTATGTGTGAATGCCTTGGATGCTATAGGATTGCTCCCTAATTAGAGAATGACTTAACCTCCAGTGTGCTGTCTTTCTGCACTGGTCTCAGAACAGTTCAAAATGCACCTTATTTTCAATCTAAATCCATATAAAGCATCTGAAAGCAACAGTTTACAGCTTTTGCATCCATTGATTCTCAATGTGATAATTCACAGCGAATATATTTTAAGGAAGAAGAGCCTGTAGTCCACATGCATGGTCACTGTGTTTAGCTGCATACCATTTTGCAATAAATTGCTGACATTTTTTAAATGACATATCGAATGAAACTAGAGAATACTCTTTTGACTCAAACAGGTTTTAATGTAAAAACTTAATGAGGTTTCTTACCAGATGTAGTTTTGTTGCCATTTCTTTCAAAGAGAAACTCAGCTAAGATCTGTGCCATGTAGTTTTGTCACATGACAAGTTTTTAAACTCTTTAATGACGGCCTAGAGACTGAAATGAAAATAATATTATGCTATATATATTAACCTATATTGAAGCCAAAACGTGATGTCCACGCATGTGGACACGGGGTCTCAGGAGGATAATAATAATCTATGAACATGATCAATTGCTGATCATTCCTAAAATCAAGTCCTAATCTACATTTTGTTCACATTGAATATCCTGTTACACATGGAAATACAGCAGATTATGGAAGTGCAATGGGTTGTGAATGCTGCTGAATGTTAAAAAACTCTACACCAGTAGAAAATCTAATATATATAGAAGCACATTACGCCCAAATTGAGACTAGAGGTTGTTGAATAGTTCTGGTCCAAATTGTTTAGCAATATTAATGTTAAAAGAAGGTTACTTCAGTAGTACAATATCCTGATTTACTAACTTGATAGAATTGTTAGAGTTTAAAGACAAATTCCTTTGGTACTGATTAAAGCCAGACCCTATCTAAAACATTATTTTAATAACCCAGATGATGGTTCAGTTTTAAAGAAAAACATTATCTGGGAAAGTTTGCACACATCTGCACAAATAAATAATTTCAAATAAAATAAAAATTGCATTGCACTGTAAAGTTACATGTATGTGTACCATTATCTATACTGTGTAAATACAATGTGATATCATCATTTTTGTTTAATTAGTTTAGGTAAGTTTTTAAGTGATTATGAATATGATTATGAATATTTCTCCTGTGACAAATATCAAGTAAATTAGGAGGAGCACACTCTAAACAAAGCAGCATCTTGTGTAACCGCAAGGAAACAGAGTTAGAATCCTCATGAGACATACTTGCTTTTAGACCAATATGGTGTGATCTGCACTACCAAAACACCACCTGAAAACAGAACATATTTAAAAATTCACAGCCCATCTTAATTTGTCACAACTTATCTGAAGTTTTCCGTAATTTGATGCTAATGATTCAATGCGTAACATCACTCGCGTTAGCATTTATAGTATTGTGAACTCTGTAAATCTCCAGAAGATTTCTTAAATATGGAGCTACATCTAAATGCCCCATGGCACCTCATCCTTTGGGATCCTCATAGAATAAAGAATCTTCAAGCGAGTTGGGTATGGTCTCTCGTAGTACTGTTTGCTTAAGGCACCTTTTTATGTGGAGACACATGGTGTGCTCAGAAAGAGGTCTTCTGGGGTTTCAGACAGATGGCATGGCTCACAGATAAAGACAGCGTCAATGTGACAAATCCTCAACTCTGCAGGTCTCTAGTAGAGACCCACTGTAAGACTGCATTAGCCTCCATGATTTACTAAAGGCTCTCCTTCCTTGCATTTCAGAGTAAGAATTTGCAAAGAGAAAACGCAGGATAGTACTTATCTATTTGGGATTGATTGGATCTTGGAAAGTGGGCAGTACTTATCAGAATGGAGCCAGACCTAAATGTGAATTTGCTAAAACAGTGCCTAAATAATTTTCCAAATAGCCTGCATGGCTGTGATGTAAACGGAAATGGGAATGTCATTTCAGATGAAGAGCACTTTATTCAGTTTTGATTAAAGATTACAAAGATGAAAAATATTTGTCACTTTCCTCAAGCTACTAAAAATTTTGAGGGAAATTTAACAAGAAACACTTTAGTTTCAGTACTCCTCTTAATGTTGCCACAACAACCAAACTGTAATATTGGATATATCTTAACACAGATTAGTATAGCAAAATGTTCCAACTAATAACTTATTAACATGTACTGTATAATGTTTATGTTTTGTGGATATACATTTGAAACGATGTGCATTTTAATGGCCCCATTCACCTTCATTGCAAGTGCCTTGTAACCAAGATTTTAGCTTTTTAATGAATAAGAAATTAACAAGCCAAAATTATTTTTTGTGGAAATCAATAGCAATAGCAAACCATGATTTACAGCAAAACTCAGGTAGCTTTGTCAGGCCAAAGATGATGCTTACAGAAGTGGGGCTAAAATCTTACACAATTAGGCCTGAAACACACTGACAAAAGGGATTAGAGTGGCTAAAACAAGCTACTCTGAGAAGCTGGAAATGAATTTCAGCTAATGACCCTGCATCAGTGTGGAGAGGTTTGAAAGACATTACTAACTACAAGACACAACTCTGTAGGGAATCAGCAACTGGCGGGTGACCTGAATATGTTTTACTGTAGATTTGAAAAGCCCAGTCTAACACCCAAAACCCAATCTGACCTTCACTTCACACAAACCTTCACACCCCTCCTGCGGCACATGGCCCAGGCAGTGTTTCGCCCACTTGTCTAAAATACTATGCTGAAGGCCCCCATCTTCACCACAGATATTCAACAGATCACTGGAGCAGTGTGAAGTTCCCTGCTGCTTCAAACGACTTAATGACTACAGACCCGTCACTCTGACATCTGTGGTCATGAAGTCAATTGAGAGACTGGTGTTGGCCCACCTGAATGACATCACTGGACCCTTTCTGGATCCCCTACAATTTGTTTATCGAAAAAACAGGTCTGTGGATGATGAAGTCAACATGGGATTGCATCATATACTGCAACATCTGGACAGACCAGGGACATATGCAAGGATCCTTTTTGTGGACTTCATCATCCCAGCTATACTCCAGACTAAATTAAACCAACTCTCTGTTCCCATGCACCTCTATCTGTCAGTGGATCACCAGCTTTCTGACAGATAGGCAGCAGCTAGTGAGAGTGGGGAAATTCCCCTCCAGCACCTGTAAGATCAGCACTGGTGCCCCTTAGGGATGTGTGCTCTCCTCACTACTCTTCTCCCTGTACACAAATGACTGCACTGCCAAGGATCCCTCTGTCAAGCTCCTGAAGTTTGCAGAGAACACTACTGTCATCGGCCTCATCCAGGATGACGGTGAGTCTGCATACAGAAGGGAGGTTGAACAGCTGGCTGTCTGGTGCCATCAAAACAATCTGGAGCTAAACATACTCAAAACAGTGGAGATGACAGTGGACTTCAAGAGGAACACCCCAATATTGACCCCACACACCATTCTAAACAGCACTGTGGCAGCAGTGGAATTATTCAGGTTCTTGGGCTCTACCATCTCACTGGACCTAAAGTGGGGGACCCACATTGTGGAAAAAGGCCCAGCAGAGGTTTTCCTTACTTCGACAGTTAAGGAAGTTCAACCTGTCACAGGTGCTGCTGATACAGTTCTACTCAGCTGTCATTGAGTCTGTCCTCTGCACTTCAATAACTGTCTGGTTTTGTTCAGCTACAAAATCAGACATCAGAAGACTACAAAGGATATATGGGACTTCTGAGTGGATTTTTGGTTGCTCCCTGCCCTCCCTTCAAGAACTGTACACTCCCAGATTGAGGAATAGGGCTGGAAAAATCTTTCTGGACCTGATTCACACAGCACAGTACCTTTTTGAAGGGTTGCCTTTTGGCCGGTGCTACAGAGCACTGAGCACCAGAACCATCAGGTACAAGAACAGTTTTTTTCCCTCAGTCTATCCATCTCATGAACAGTTAAAACTGCCTCATTGAGCAATATTTATGTGAAATACACAGCTTAGGCTATTTATATTTATCCAACATATCCTACCTCTTCTGCCATTACATTCCCTTGCACTATCTGTATGTGTGTGTGTGTGTGTGTGTGTGTGTGTGTGTGTGTGTGTGTGTGTGTGTGTGTATGTATATATATATATATATATATATATATATATATATATTTGTCTTATTGTGTATTTCTATATATACTTATGTTTTCTATTCGCTTTTTATTTTTATTCTATTTTTTGTATTATCGCTGTCTTGTTTGTGCACTGAAAGCTTTCTGTCACCAAGACAAATTCCTTTTATGTGTAAGCATACTTGGCAATAAAGATCATTCTGATTCTGATATTATGCTACAAATACTTTTGATTGAGCTTAACTTGTATTAAACTTGATTTATTATATATTTTATGTTTTATTATATATATTTATTATATAATTTAATTTGGCCTTTGGCCTTAAGTTAATGGAACGTTCAGGGTTCATTACAAGTTAAGCTCAATTGAAATAATTTGTGGCATAATGTTGATTACAACAAAACATTTTTTTTTACTCATTTTCAAAACTCATTACATTTTCAAAAACGAGGTTACTGTGAGGCACTTACAATGGAAGTGAATGGGGCCAATATTTTAACTTTAAAATATTCAAAGTATAACCACAAGACATAAACAACATGTGTGTTAACATGATTTTAGTATGATAAAATCAGCTGCAAACATTTTCTGTGTTAAGTAATAGCCAATATTACAACTTCATTGCCATGATGATGTGATGTCAACAAACCCTAAAACCCTAAAGTGACTGTAAAAAATTACAATTAAAATAGATTTGCAGCTCAAATAATACACAAGTTTTAACAGAACAATTAATATAAGTGCTTTAATAAAATTATAAGCTTCACATTTCTGTGTTTAAACCCTCCAAATATTGGCCACGTTCACTTTCATTGTCCCCATTCAATTTCTATTATAAGTGCTTAACCATAACCTTGATTTGTGCTTTCATTAAAGAAAAGGATGAACAAGTCGAAATAATTTTTTGTGGTAATCAACATTATGCTACAAATGATGTTGATTTATCTTAACTTTTATTGAACCTGGAACATTCATTTAAGTTCCAGTTTGTTGGGCAAAATTACTTGGAAAATGTCTTCATGTCACAAATTATACATTGTGAATGTGTGCTCCTTTGTATTCTGTACATTTTAAAAATACCTTTATTTATTTATTTAATAATTATGCAAGCTTGACTTGTAATGCATTGTAAATTACAATCTTATGGCTGTTTATCTTCTCTTATCATTTACTCACAATCATCCCATTTAATATTTGTATGACTTTCTTTCTTCTGTAGAACACAAAAGAAGAATATCTCTGCTCTGTAGGTACACACAATGCAAGTGAATGCAGACCAGATCTTTGAAGCTCCAAAAAGTAGATAAAGGCATAAGTAGTAATCCTAATTACTCCAGTGGTTTAATCCATGTCTTCAGAAGTGACTCAGTTGGTTTTAGGTGAGAACAGACCAAAATATAAGTAATTTTGCACTGCAAACCTTGCCATTGCAATCTCTAAGCACTATTATGATTTCAAGCTTGATTACACCCTGATCACCATTCACTTGCATTGAATGCACCTACAGAGCTGAGATTTTCTTCTAAAAATCTTGGTTGGTGTTTTGCAGAAGAAAGTCATACATATCTGAGATGACATGAGGGTGAGTAAATGATGAGAGAATTTTCATTTGTGGGTGAGCTAAGCCTTTAAAGCAAGACAAGTCTGCTTACTATGGTATAAGATCAAGTCATAAAGCACTATGACTGTTTAAACTATACTGGTTTTATATGACAGGCCTTGTTTGATACCTAATATATAAATTACATTACCATGTCTGTGGAAGAAAATTTTAATTATTTCAATTCTGTTATAATGCATTAGACTCATTAAGGCAGGGGTGTCAAACTCGGTTCCTGGTGGGCCACAGTCCAGCAGAATTTGGCTCCAACCATTATTAAACACACCTAAAGCAGCAATCAAGTTCTTCAAGAGTTCTTGAAAATAACAAAGAGGCATTTTGGTGCAGGGCTGGAACTACATTCTGCAGGACTGTGGCCCTCCAGGAACTGCATTTGACACCCCTGAATTAAGGTATAATTATAGATTAATATAATGTGTTATAAGTGTAGTAATTTTTATGAACATTTGTAACAAATTATAAGTTATATTATGGGACATAATGAATGCATTATAATGCCTTTAAAATGCATTATAAATATGGGCTTTATAGAAAGTGTTACCAAAAAGTTATTTTGGATTAACATGGGCATTGAATTTGTTCAGTATTGATTCCTTGTTGACTTCAAAGGAATAGTCTGGGTTAAATACAACTTGAGCTCAATCAACAATATTTGTGGCATGATGTTGATTACCCCCCAAAACTATTTAGAATTGTCCTTCCTATTGTTTAAAAAATAAAATAAAAATGAGGGCATTGAAAATGGCAATTTTTTTTGAGTGTTTAAAGGCAGGAATATGAAGCTTTTAATTTGATAAAAGCACTGACATTAATGATTCTTTTATTGTATAATTGGCTATAAATTTACACAGAAAAGGTAAGTGATTTTATCACACTAAAATCACATTAACACCATATTGTGTATATCTTGTGGCTAAACTTTTGAAACGGTGAATATTTTAACGTTTATGGATTGGCCCCATTCACTATCATTGTAAATGCCTCACTGGAACCCAGATTTTGAACGGAATACATAGACAATAAATCGCCAACTAAAAGAAAGCATGGCATCCATGGTATGTGCACTTCTGCAGTCAATTCAGGATGGACTTCAAAGACACTTAATCATTAAACTACAGTTCAATCAATATCTTTTAGATTTAAACATTGCCCACCAAAAATCTACTCAGTTTCCTCAATTTATACATGGCATGTATTACACATAATAACTAACTGATATTGGCATTATATTCATGCTGTATACCCAGAACAGAACTGACTCCCGTAGCATGGTTTCTCACAAGGTTTCTTTTTCTTTTTTCTTCATTAACTACAATTTATTGAGTTGTGGGTTCCATACCATGGCCATCTTTGGCTTACTTACTGGGTGCCTAATGACATATACTTTTCAATGACATTTGCCAATAAAGCTGCATAATGTGGACTTCAGACATTGCAAACATTATCTTCTGTAAAGCTGCTTTAAAACTATGTGTATTGTGAAAAGCACTATACAAATATAAATGACTATACAAGACTAAATTAATCTTTGTTGTAATCAACATTATGCCACAAATGCTGTCAATTGAGCTTAACTTGTATTGAACCCAGAATATTCCTTTAATAATCATTAAAGAAGCTAATTTTAAAATGCAAACCAGATTCATAAGCAAAGGTGCTGCTCTTTGTATGAATATTCTGATGTCCGTTACATGTTCATGAGCGCTATGTGAGAAGCTCATTCACAGTGGCATACGTGTTCCTGTGAGAACTTGAGTTGTTTTTGCAATGAAAGTTCACGTGTGAACATCCATGCCACTGGGAACATGCAACTGACAGCAATATATTCAGTTAACACTGATTTAAATTGAATTGTTTCTTGCTGAAACATATCGGATACCTTTATATACTTTTTGGTCTTTTTTTAAGCTTTAAAGTAAGTCACGATCAACAGCCCTTATATTGAGAGGATGGTCCGAGATATTGACATGAGGGAGAATAAATTATGACAGAATTTTATTTTATATTTTGGGTGATATATTTCTTTAAGGAAATAATAATTTCATTTGAAATTACTTTAACTGCTTAAGCTTTATCCACAAAACCAGAAGGTGAACAGTAAATGTTAAACTGTACACCCAGGCGGTCTACAATATTCATGAATGACTGTCTACATGTTTTCAGTATCAAGTGAAATTCAGTAGCCAGTCCAGCCAGTTCCTGACCTATTGCTCAGCATCAAACCACAAGAGAAAAGACACCTTGTGCTAGAAATGTGATTGGATTGTTTCATGTGTGGCATTTTACTCCTCTGTGAAATATTCAAATGGCATCAAAAGGCTCTTGGCCTTGCCAGTCAAACTCATACATCATTAACAGAGAAATCATGTGGAGGATAGAACAAAACCTTGTTTAATACTTAATTTCTAATGCACTTCTTAAGCTTTAAGATAGACTTTTGATATCAAATTAATCAGTAAATTTTTTTCTTAACCTGTACTGCATGCCAAAACGTTGATGCAGTATGTGTAACTGGAATATACCATCGATTCTGAAAGTGGCAATGCATTAAAGGTTTGGTGCACCTATTCATACTGTACAGAACGACGAGTCAGCATACAGAGAGGAGGTGCAGCGGCTGACGAACTGGTGTAGAGCCAACAACCTGTCCCTGAATGTCGACAAAACAAAAGAGATGGTTGTTGACTTTAGGAGAGCACAAGGTGAACACACTCCGCTGAACATCGATGGCTCCTCTGTGGAGATCGTCAAAAGCACCAAATTCCTTGGTGTTCACTTGGCGGAGAACCTCACCTGGTCCCTCAACACCAGCTCTATCACCAAGAAAGCCCAGCAGCGTCTCTACTTTCTTCGAAGACTGAGGAAAGCACATCTCCCAACCCCCATCCTCACTACATTCTATAGAGGGACTATTGAGAGCATCCTGAGCAGCTGCATCACTGCCTGGTTTGGGACTTGCACCGTTTCGGACTGCAAAGCCCTGCAGTGGATAGTGAGGACAGCTGAGAAGATCATTGGGGTCTCTCTTCCCTCCATCAAAGACATTTACAAAAAACACTGTATCCGCAAAGCAACCAGCATTGTGGACGACCCCACACACCCCTCACACAAACTCTTTACCCTCCTCCCGTCTGGCAAGAGGTACCAAAGCATTCGGGCCCTCACGGCCAGACTGTGTAACAGCTTCTTCCCCAAGCCATCAGACTCCTCAATACTCAGAGACTGGTTTGACACACACGTGTCCTGAGTTGCACTTTAATTACTGTCACTTTATAACTGTCTGCTACCTCAATAACTGCTATGTGCATAGAACATTATCTCATAGTATGTTATGTTTACATTTTTAGAAACTGTCATCTTTTTGCACTACTGAGTACTGGTCGGCGCTGCACTGTCTATTGTCCTGTTCATTGTCAGTAATTTGTTGTACTGTCCCATACTTTTTGCACATGTTTGCACGTGCACTTTATATAGGTATATATAGGTTTTTTATATAGGTATTTTATTTCGTTGTGTTGTCTCATGTGGTCCTGTGTTGGTCCTTTGTTGTTTTTATGTAGCACCATGGTCCTGGAGGAACGTTGTCTCGTTTTGCTGTGTACTGTACTAACTGTATATGGTTGAAACGACAATAAAAACCGCTTGACTTGACAGTATACAGTATGAATACTTAAATGGCTATTCAGTTTTAACCAAATATGATGTCTATAAACAATCAAGCATAGACTTTTGATTTATACATTTAGGTACTTTTAAATAGAGTACATAAGTTTACATTTATGCTCTTAGCTGATGCTTGCTTACAAAATAACTTTTAAAACGTTAATATATGACACTTGCAATGGAAGTGAATGGGGCCAATCCATAACATTACAATACAGACGGTTTCAAAAGAGGTAAGCATTTTAAGTTTAACATGATTTTAGTGTGATAAAATCACTTACTGGGATTACAGTTATCCTGGCACTATGTCGCCATGACAACAAAGCTGTAATATTGGATATTGCTTTACACAGATAAGGTTTGTCAGTCATTTTCCCACTCTAAAATCATGTTAACACATATAATGGTTATATCTTGTGGCTATACTTTTGAAACAGTGTGTATTTTAATGCTTATGAACAGGCCCCAATTCACTTCCATTGTAACTGCCTCCCTGTAACCCATTTTGTTTTGTTTTAATGAACAATGTAAAAAAACAAAAACAAATTGTGGTTAACAACATTGTCACAATTGCTGTCAATTGAGCTTAATTTGAATTGAACCAACTGGTGGTGGTGTAGTGGGCTAAAGCACATAACTGTTAATCAGAAAGTCGCTGGTTCGATCACTATGGCCACCACCATTGTGTCCTTGAGCAAGGCACTTAACTCCAGGTTGCTCCAGGGGGATTGTCCCTGTAATAAGTGCACTGTAAGTCGCTTTGGATAAAAGCGTCTGCCAAATGCATAATATAAATGTAAGAACATTCTTTTATGTGTTCACACATTGCAGTTTATTTATTTATTTAGTGATTATGTCTATTTCTAATTATTGCACCCATGAATTTATTTGTCTACTACTGAAGTGGATTTATTAAGTCTACTTTCTGTCAAAACTCTGGCTGAATTCTGGATCGAACACTGCTCTTACTATTTATGCTATATTAAGTTGTTTTGTAGTATGTGATTTCGAATTTAGCCCCTAAAACTTTTCAATTAACTCCAACTCAAAGGACAAATAGATCCACCTGGGGAAAAATTGGTAATTTGATTAAAACAAAGGCGGCATTTGCACCAGTAGTGAAGTGAAGAAAGCTCTCAGAGGAGTCTGATGTGAATTCAAATTCCTAAGAAACCAATTAAAGCTGAAGGAAGCAATAAACAGAGCCAGAAATCATTCACCACCTGTAATAAGCTGTCCTCTAAAGCCTTAACAGCATAGAATAATCTTTGCTGGGTTAGTAAGGTGACAACATTGGTACAATAATTGACAATTCATGGCACTTTGACAACATAATCAACAAAAGTTTAAATAAGTACAAAACATTCAAGGAGACTCCTTCTTTCTGACAGTGGATGCGTCAGAATGGGTTACAGCACCACACTGCAAACAAAATAGTTTCTGGTTAAAACCTCATTGCCTATCTTGCTCAGAAGACACTTAATGGGACAGTTCACTGATGATCTTGCTTTCTCAAGTAGAGATCATGTAAATAAGTAGCATAGCAAGTACTCACCTCTAACAGAGCATCTGTTGGCTTTAATTAAAAGTTGTCATGTTTCCACAGATTTCTATTAAATTCCAAATATGTTTTTAAATGGTACTAAAATGTTCTACAAAACACATGCCCTAATCAAAATCATTGCATGAGCAAGCGTACATTTTCCAGCCTCTTCAAGAGATAGTTTACCCAAAAATAAAAATTATCTCATAATTTGCACACTATAATGCCATCCTAGATGTGTATGACTTACTTTCTTCTGTACACAATTATTTTTGGTCCTCACAATGAATGGTGACAAGGTGGTCCAAAAAAAGAACAAAGTCAGAAAAAAGTAATCCATGACTCCAGTGGTTAAAACCATGTCTTCAGAAGTTATATGATAGGTGTGGGTGAGAAACAGTTCACTATTTAATTCCTTTATACTGTAAATCTACACTTTCATATTAAGTAACCTACTTGTCAGAGCTGGACAAAGGTGGAGATTTATAGTAAAAAAGGGCTTAAATATTTATTTGTTTCTCTTCCACACCTATCATATTGCTTCTGAAGACATTGATTTAACCACTGGAGACACATGGACCACTTTCATAAAGACTTTGTCCTTTTTGGACCTTCTGAGTTCAGATCACCATTCACTTGCATTGGGAGGACCAACAGAGCTGAAATATTTGTATAAAAATTTTGTTTACGTAAGAAGAAAAAAGTCAAACACATCTGGGATGGCATGAGGGTGATTAAAGGATGAGAGAATTTTCTTTTTTGGGTGAACTATACTTTTAATTAGAATTTAAAACAAATTTTGGGAATAGCAAAACTATGTTGGCCCAGCATGATCTTTCAGTAATAAAAAATAACAGAATTTAATGTGAAAAGGAGAGACACTTAAAAATGTGTATGTGTGCTGAATAGTAAACATTGCAAATATGTACTGCTTCATTAAGAAACAATACTGATTCCCACACACTGCCCACTTACATTGTAATATATGAATGGGCCATTAATTTTGTTTATTAACTAAAGCACAAAAATAGTAACATGAACACTCTTAGTAAGGGGGTCAAATATTCCTCATATAAAAGTTTTATTTTAAACTGGAGAACAAATTCAAGTTACAACATATCAGTAAGCAAACTATGTTCCCAAAAACAATTGATTTAATATTTTAAACTGTACCTTGTGCATAACATTTCGGTTTTCAAAACAATTATAAACAATTCTAATGAACACTTAATGCAATGCAAGGGGGAAAAAAAGACCAGATGTGTTTATAATGTAACTGCATGCCTGTTAAAATGTGACTTGCTATAAAAGACAAATTATACAGTCCAGAATTAGTTAAGTCTATAACAAAGATGAGTTTCAGTGAGGCACAGAGCCATCTAACCTTGGCACCCCATGTGCTAAAGAAAGTAAAACAAAAGGGTGAGAACGTGATCTCACAAACATGGGCAGCTAACGTAGCTTATTAGAGTAATTCCATAAAAGGGTAACAAAATATGTTGGGAAATGTGGTGACAGGACATCATTTTGGATTACATGTACACTACAATTCAAAAGTTTGGAATCACTAAGACATTTTTGCTCGTGTTCACCAAGGCATGAAATTGATATAAAATACTGCCAAATTCTTAGCAATTCAAATTAATTTTACTGTTTTAAATAACTGTTTTATATTTCCATGCACTTTCATATTCAGTTTTTGCCCATGATGGAAAAAAAGCCCCATTTCCAGCAGTCATTACTCCAGTCCAGTCTACTCCAAAAATACAGATACCCTTGAGAAATCATTCAAATGTGATAATTTGGTCCTCAAGAAACTTTTATCATCAGAAAAGTTGAAAAAGTTTGTGCAATTTAATTACATCTGAACATTGCAATACAGTGTCCTTTTTCAGTTGCTGAACTACTGAGTGCACTTGCATTTCCTGCAAGTCACTTGCAATTCAGAGTCAAAATTCATTTTGAAAAATGGCATAAAAGATGCACATTTCTCTCAAAATGATCAGTCTATTGTTCTTTTAAGAGGTTAAGGCTATTCTATACACTACTTCCTAGGAAGAAAAGCAAACTGGTTCTGACCCAGATAGGAAGAGTAGTGGATGGTCCAGATGCACAACAACAAGAGGACGTACATCAGTCTCTAGTTTGAGAAACTCTGAAGACACTGGGATGCTTTTAGACAGTTTCAAGAAAAAGTCACATCTGACACTGGCAAATAAGTAGACAAAGATACAAATGGCAAAATACCTTAATGATCGCAAATAACTAATATGGATGGATCGGTCTTAAGCTGTTTTTCCACCATTGTGTCCAACTGGTCTGAGCATGGTGAGGAACAGTTCCAGTAGCATTTCTACATCAGCGTGGTTATCACCCGCATTTCTCACCACGATTCACCAACCGTGCTGGTGGAATGGCTTTAGTATGTGGAGAATCACAATTGTCAAATTGGCAACATAACTAATTTGTTTCAAGATAGCTGGCAAAGTTCACTGTGGTGAGGATTTTATGATGGTGGTAAAACTGTAGCCTATAGTACATTGTTTTTCTACAAGTCTTTCTCATCCGGGAGGTAGACTACGCTAGCTAACTCATTTAAGCTCTTATAACATTAATATATAATTTTTATCATTAATATTAGCCTTTTTCTCTTTGCTTTCCTTTTTGTGACAAGGCCTATTTCTTTCCAGTGCTCTAGCAGAGTAAAAAAGCAGTCCTAAAAACTGGGATATGTGATCATCCTCCATAGTGCAATCGCTCCACTGTTAACCTCTCACATCATTGCCAACTGACATATTTGTTACATACATTTAAGCACAACTGTGGAAAAAGAAACCATAACAATACAAACTGGCCCTGATCAGCACTGTTTTGCAATGTGAACGGTTCTGCCCGATGGTGGAAAAGTGGCTTGAGTTTTGAAGTGTCACGCTGCTGTTAGAGGAGTCTGATTGAAAGGGTAGTGAAAAGTATCCTACAAACCAATTACATCTTTGGGAAGTGCTTGAGAATGCATGGGATGAAACTTCACATGAATATCTTACTAACTGACTCCAAGAATGCCCAAGGTGTCATTGCTGCAAGTGGAGGATTTGTGGACACACAGAAAGTTTGAAGAATACAGCATTTATTTAAGTAAAAGTCAGTAACATTAAAAATGGCATAATGTAAATGATCAATTTAAAGCATCCTTGGTAAATGCTCAATTTCATCCAAAAACCTAAAAATATCATGGTGATTCCAAACTTTTTAACAGTAATGTAGATTTTCTGTTTTAATAAGGTCATGTCATGACATAGCAGTTGCTAGTAACACAAAAAATATGCACTCAAAAATGAGATGAGGAATGTCATCTATTTGCTCACCATAACCACATTTCACAAACCTGCGGTCATTAAGGCGTTATTACACATCTGTGCATTGTTGCCAATAACCTCTAACTGCCCTACAATAAGCTGGAGCTTGAAGTTGTGTGCTAATATTTCATAAAATGGGATATGCATAAAAACACATGAATCTCTTTGTATCTGGACTTGTGTTCCTGTAACAAAAACAAAATGCTACAGTACTCTAAGAGAGCATGCAAAAAAGGCTCCAAAATTGAGATCCAAACACTCTATAACAACATTCAGCCATGGCGTCTCTTCACAAACATCTTAATTATCTACTCTACCGGACACTTTTAAGCCAACAAATGTCGTCTTTTCTTTCAACATAATATGTAGTTTAATGGTAACAAAAAACCCTTGAAAAGTTTGCCAAACCTGCTTTATTTTGTCATCCCAAAAGTGCAAGTAGCAACCAACTCCTGTAAAGTTTGGTTTTACTGTGTTCAGTAGTGCTTTTCCTGCAGGTAATCTTTCATTTTGTTCGGTAAAGGCAATTTCTGGATCAGATCGATCCGTGTGTATTGCCGAATGACAAATCGGCACAAGTACTGCAGTGACCGCACTTGCATAAACCTTGAGACAGGATTGGTCAGCCTAACGGGGTAGGTTACAGACCCTGGTAAGCGGGATCTTGAATAACAGAATGCTCCATTCTCTGAATCTTTAACTGAATTATCAATGAGATCCACAATTGATATTTGGCCCTCAATATCAGGCTGCTCATAGAAACTAAAACTGCCATTTGAGTGTTCAATCCGCGTATGAAGAGTCTTACCCTGTGAGCGAAAGCTCAAGCTTAAGAGATACCGATCATCCGAACTGTCACGGACTAAAAAAGAGCCATCTGGAAGATTTGTCAGCTTTTCCTCAGCCTCCCATCTTGTGATGGGGCCCCAGTACCACCCCTGCTTGGCTAACTTCTTTAGTTCAGCTGTGAGACTAGTGACCACCATGGGCCCACTGCTCTGCACAGCATCGTAGACCCTCTGCACTCCTGGGGCCGAGTTGGGGTCAAAGTTGAGATGGTGCATGACTCTCTCAGCAACCTGAGCATGTGTACCACCAAACCCAGAGAAACTTCTCTGGAGAAAGCTACTGGGCAACGGAGGTAGCAAAGGAGAAAGTGGGGCTTCAAGTCTGGAGCCCTGCAGCAAGACATTTGCAGTGTTTAAAAAGAGCTGGTTCACCGATGATTCCATGAAGATGTCAGGTGACAGGAGATCCTGATCAATAGGCTCCTCATCTACATCAAGGGATCTGCAGCCCTCTGACTGGGGCACGACATCCATGGGCATGGTGCTATCTAAACAAAAAGAGCGTGAACCCTCCTCATCAGGATAGAGTACATCATCTAAAGGCAATGTATACTGAATATAATCCTGAACTGCAAGACCAAGGACTACAGGCACATGTTCATCCATTTCAAGATGCAAATCACCGTTCTGAGAGTCAGAATGGTGGTCTGGCACACATCTGGGGAGTTTCAATGAATCGCTTGATTCTTCAAACAATCTGTCTCTCTGGAGGTCTAGAAAGTCTTGGCGCACACCGTTGAGAGCTGGGCTTGGATCTGAAGAGTTCATTAAAGCATTCATCTTCATGTCCATTTTAACACAAGTCTCCTCTGAGTTTGCTGGTCTGAGAGGCCATGGGGTGGGACTGTAATGGTGACAATGGACAGAGGTGGAACGGGAGGAATGCTGGGATTTTATGTCACTTAGACTAATGGGTGCAGAAGAAGAAGATAAGGTGTCATCATCTATAGAGCATACCAATGGAGAACCGCCTTTGACCTTTGGTTTCTGTTTTGCTGACAGCCTCCTTTTCAAGGTGCCCATGAGACCCTCACTCTTAGATCGGACTTTGGCTCGTTTTTCATCCTCGTTATCCAAGTCACTGCTGACAAGATCTTTGCTGTAGCATCCTCCAAACAGAGAATCTTCAGCAGAGAAATTGGTGGCCAGGTCTGGCTGTGACAAGGCATATTCGCTCTCTTCTTTGCCTTTCATGTTAAATGACTTTCTTATTGTCTTCAGACTGATCTTCTTCATTCTGAATGCTCCCCCTTAATAATTTGGAGGATTATGTACAACACTCTGGGGATGAGGGAGATGATTGTGAAAACTTACACATAGCTCATCACATTTGCCCCATGACTTCCATGCCTACAAAACAGACAGGACAAAAACAGATATATAACAAATTCTCAGCACCTTAATCTCTCATACATTTGTATTAAAGTCAACATGACACAGCATTGAAACAAATTTTACTTCCGTAATGTGATGTAAGGCTGCACGATTCGAAAATCAAAACTGCTGATTATTTCCTTTGATACTGTATTTGCAATTATTAATTTTGATTAATAGAATTTACATTGAAATACTTATTTTGTGTGGGGCAGTTGCAAGCCATATTCTTGATGTAGGCTATGCATCAAAACAACTTGAGAACTGTTTTCCTGAATTGCTTTAATATTTTAATTGCATGATAAAGTGCTATTCACATTTTGAATAAATTGTATAAAGTATAATTTAAATAGTGAGCATTACTGATATGCATTTTAGACTAAACGCATCAGATTTGCCTTTACATTCATGCAGGTTATAGGTTTTAAATAGAACATTTTGGCAGAATGGGAGTCTATCTAATTGGAAAGCTGTAACTGACACTCTCCACAATTACATAATTGCAAAAGCTGTAATTGTAATCGCAATTATTTCTTCGATTAATTGTGCAACCCTAATGTGATGTATTTCAGAGTGAATTTGTGATTTCATCACACAATATATAGGGAAGGCCAGGTCTAGTTGTTAAACTATTTTACTCCAGTGAATATATCTCTGGGTGTTTGACCAACTATACAGTTCACTGAATACAGTGACCTTTTGTTAATAGTGGGGCACGTTGTCACAATGAAACCTGCCAAAGGCTTTCCAACTAAATTTGAACAGTAAAACAATTTTAAAACAGCAAATTTATTCAATAATTTTGTAGGACAACAAATATTGTAATTAAACATTTTTATGGATTTGCATGGAAATCCAGAACTATTAAAACATGTAACATTTATGAAAAATACCCTTGATATCCTGATAACATAAGTCAACTTTTTGCTTAAAATCTACCTTCATCATTATATAGTTGACATTTGTTTGAATGTATGCTAGTGTGTTTTTTATTGAATTCACTTGAAAATATGATTATATTGGAATTGGAAGTTTGGAGGATATAATACACAAAAATGATTCTAATTTAAGAGGGTATTGAATAAGGTGTAAAATAAAACAACTAACTCAAGAGAAACCTCACATTTGTGTATTTGGTCTTTTGATTCAAAACGTAGTTACTACAACATAGCCCCGGTCTCACCCATATCAAAATAAAGACATTACTATTTAATAGGGGCAAATAATTGTGTCAGATTGATGTCCAAGATTGAATCAATATTGTTTAACTGGTGGACAAAGTGATTCACCAGCGGATTACAGCTTATTAAATGAATCTACCACACTGTAAACAAGTTATTTACATATATAATCTAATGTTCAAAATATAAGACTATGTGTGATTAGTGTCATCCTAAACACAGCGTGAGCGTGACTAACGCTTTAAGAGCACCGTTAGCATTCAGGCTAACCTGCGCAGGCCCTCTTTATCATACACCATTATTGTTAAATCAATGCTACACACAGCGCTAACCATCCGAACATAAGTGCAATATTAACACACATATATTAACCATACGTTACCTGCGGTGCCTATAAGATACTGTCAACTAACAGGAGTTCTCATATCAGGGTCCGGAGAGCTATGAAATCACATTAGGAGACATTATTACTTGACGGCTAGCTAGATACCTGCCCTTACAAAAACAGTTGCGAAACGAACTCAAATTCCACACAGCAGGAGAATAATTGGCACTTTATGACTGCGTTTTTAGATAAACTGATACCCCACGCCGTAGACGTTTTCAATTTAGAGTATTTTCGGCGTTTCAAACTTTTCGCTAGCTAGCTGTCGCTCTCCCTCTTCTGCCGTCTTTTTCTCTGCCCTCTTTGTTTGCTGTTGCATCATGGGAGTGTATGTGTGAGAGAGGTGGTGAAGATGTCTGTTTGAGCACAATAATATAAGAAATAGGCCTAATAATAATAATACAATATTTTTTTAAGAAAGTCATCTGCATAAACCTTGAATATTAATAAGTCAGTGGTTCCAAATAAAAATATCACAGATATCTATTTTCCTACCAAATGAAAGAAGTAGTTTATACAGTAGTTATTGACATTTTAATACATAGGCATGTACATTTATTATTTAAAAAAAATTATGATTTAATATATATATAATTTAATATATATATAATGTTCATAGAAGGTTGTTGGTTCGATCCTCACAGCCACCACCATTGTGTCCTTGAGCAAGGCACTTAACTCCAGGTTGCTCTGGGGGGATTGTCCCTGTAATAAGTGCACTGTAAGTCACTTTGGATAAAAACGTCTGCCAAAAGCATAAATGTAAATGTGGAACATTCAAACCAAAAATGTGTGCGTGTGTGTGTGTGTCAAATCAAATCACTTTATTGTCACACTACCATGTACACAAGTGCAACGGTAGGTGAAAGTCTTGTGTGCAGTTCCGAGCAACATAGCAGTCATGACAGTGAGGAGACATATACCAATTACAATAAACAACATATTTACACAACACAATTTACATATCAAATGTACTCATAATTACACAACACAATAATAATATACAATGTACAGTAAACAATACACACAATATAGAATACACATACAATAAAAAAATAAAATAAAGAGTATATAAAAAAAATATATATATACAGTAGTTGTATTAGTAGTGTGTGTGTGTGTGTGTGAGTGTGTGTGTGTCAGTGCACCATGAGAAATGTCTTGATAAAATAATCAAAACTCATTGCAGAGGTGAATTTTCATTTGTTTTCTATGAGCAAACAAATACAAACAAACACGAAGGAGCTGAAATCAACATAACCATCTTTATTCAACACTCCTTTTCCACGTTTTACCATCCACCTAAAACAATAAAATGTTTGCGCAAGCATCGCCTCGGGTTTCCTGGATGACTCTTCCCCTAGAAACCATCATTAAGTACAGAATATACAGTACTGTGCAAAAGTTTTAGGCACTTGTTAAAAACGTTACATAGTGAGGATGTCTTCAAAAATATTTTAATAAATAGTTTTCATTTATAACTTAATGTCATCAAAGTGCAATAAACATAAAAAAAGCTAAATCACTATTTGGTGTGACCACCTTTGTCTTTAAAACTGCACCAATTCTCTTAGGTAGGTACACCTGGACATAGTTTTTCTTGGTTGTTGGAAGATAGGATGTTCCAAGCTTCTTGGAGAATTCGCCACAGTTCTTCTGTCTCAGTTGCTTCTGTCTCTTTATGTAATCTCAGACTGACACAATGTTCAGTGGGGGGCTTTGTGGGGGCCATGAAATCTGTTGTAGGGCTCCCTGTTCTTCTGTTCTAATCTTTTCCTATTTGCTATTTGACACACTAAAGCTAAATATATAAATATCCATCTTAAGACAAATGCTTTTGTGAAACATCTTATGTGCCTAAGACTTTTGTTCAGTAGTGCTATTTAAAATTCATATGTTTCATATAAGAATGACTCTGTCTCCACTCTCTGCTGTCACATCTCTAGCTCTCTTACCCAAGTGAGGGATCGTTACCGTGACGTGTAGCGTTTATGTCGGAGCTGACATTAGCTAAAGTTGATGTAATGTAACTTGATATACATTAGCTAACTTCATGTGGCCTGTCTCATCATAGTTTATCACAAGCAAAAATGTAACTTGGAAAGAACAATTTGTCACTACATGCCCTGTCCCCTCAGTCTCTCATAAAGTTAACACTATGTTAACTTTATGAGAGATTTAGAGATTTAGCTACATCCCTCAATATATGTTCACTAAATTAGGAAGCTTGAGCACCTAGTTAGATGGCAAATAGCTGGCAAGCAACTGAAACTATAGCATCCTAAAAAAAATAAAAACATAGGTAGCTAATATGTATAGCTAATACTTGCTTAATCTCTTAGGGTGAGGGGTGAAGATGAGTTTAGGTATAGATGCTGCATTCCATTCAAATCGGATGTGGGATTTTCCACTTGATATCTCTGATCTCTGTCTAAAGTCATACCAGACGTTAAAGGAAACAAAACCGCAATGCTCCCGTTTGCTTAGCAGGTGTTTGACTGTCAACAGAGATGTCTACTAACAACCCAATTTGCAATACTAGCATTTGTGCTACAGGTGTATAATTATCAAAAGAGAGTATAATTTACCATATTTTGAACACCTGCTACTGCGCTAACATTTGTTAAACAAGTTTTAAAAGGGACCTATTATGCAAAATTCACTTTTACTTGGTGCTTGTCAGTAGTGTGTATACAACCACCCTATAATATTAAAAGTCCACCCACTCCTCTTTCTTATATTTCTATTTATCAAAAACAGTGTGTCAAAATGAATGGTTTTTGTTTCTGCTCTAAAGTGACGTCACAGAGCAGGCCACGTCCACGACTGGTGATGGACTCCACCCTATTATCATAGATCCTCCCCTGAGTGATCTACACACAGTCCGCCATTTTTTCCATGCTGGAGCAGATACAGTGAGAAGAATAATGTCTCAACTTCGTAAGCTTCATAAGTGTTCTGTTGTTGCTGTAAACATCAAAATAAGAGTTTTCATGTACTCCCGGCATCAGAGCCACTGAAGACTTAGGAAGGAAATGTGCCACAAAACATAAAGCAATGTGTGTATGTTTGTGCAAATCATTTTACACCAGACTTCTTTGTGAATGAGTGTCAATATAAAGCAGGATTTAAATATTTTTTTAATCTCAAGCATGGATCAGTACCAACTGTTCGTATTCCAGCTTTATATCCTGAAGATGTAAGAATCACACTTTATATTTTATGTATGTTTGCAAATCGCCTTTACAAATGTGCTTGTTAGCTGATTCCATGGCTAATGCAGCTAAAGTTACCATTGTCTCTGATTGTATTCATGGAGACCAGAATCATGTCAAGGGCAGGGAGCAGCAGCTCATTTTCATTTAAAGAGACGCACACGAAAACAGTGTGTTTTTGACTCCACCCAAAAAGAGGCATACAGGTCCTTCTCAAAAAATTAGCATATTGTGATAAAGTTCATTATTTTCCATAATGTCATGATAAAAATTAAACTTTCATATATTTTAGATTCATTGCACACCAACTGAAATATTTCAGGTCTTTTATTGTTTTAATACTGATGATTTTGGCATACAGCTCATGAAAACCCAAAATTCCTATCTCAAAAAATTAGCATATTTCATCCGACCAATAAAAGAAGTGTTTTTAATACCAAAAAAAGTCAACCTTCAAATAATTATGTTCAGTTATGCACTCAATACTTGGTCGGGAATCCTTTTGCAGAAATGACTGCTTCAATGCGGCGTGGCATGGAGGCAATCAGCCTGTGGCACTGCTGAGGTGTTATGGAGGCCCAGGATGCTTCGATAGCGGCCTTAAGCTCATCCAGAGTGTTGGGTCTTGCGTCTCTCAACTTTCTCTTCACAATATCCCACAGATTCTCTATGGGGTTCAGGTCAGGAGAGTTGGCAGGCCAATTGAGCACAGTACTACCATGGTCAGTAAACCATTTACCAGTGGTTTTGGCACTGTGAGCAGGTGCCAGGTCGTGCTGAAAAATGAAATCTTCATCTCCATAAAGCTTTTCAGCAGATGGAAGCATGAAGTGCTCCAAAATCTCCTGATAGCTAGCTGCATTGACCCTGCCCTTGATAAAACACAGTGGACCAACACCAGCAGCTGACATGGCACCCCAGACCATCACTGACTGTGGGTACTTGACACTGGACTTCAGGCATTTTGGCATTTCCTTCTCCCCAGTCTTCCTTCAGACTCTGGCACCTTGATTTCCGAATGACATGCAAAATTTGCTTTCATCCGAAAAAAGTACTTTGGACCACTGAGCAACAGTCCAGTGCTGCTTCTCTGTAGCCCAGGTCAGGCACTTCTGCCGCTGTTTCTGGTTCAAAAGTGGCTTGACCTGGGGAATGCGGGGATGTTTCTACTCCAGACTCAGTCCACTGCTTCACGCAGGTCCCCAAGGTCTGGAATCGGTCCTTCTCCACAATCTTCCTCAGGGTCCGGTCACCTCTTCTCGTTGTGCAGCGTTTTTTGCCACACTTTTTCCTTCCCACAGACTTCCCACTGAGGTGCCTTGATACAGCACTCTGGGAACAGCCTATTTGTTCAGAAATTTCTTTCTGTGTCTTACCCTCTTGCTTGAGGGTGTCAATGATGGCCTTCTGGACAGCAGTCAGGTCGGCAGTCTTACCCATGATTGCGGTTTTGAGTAATGAAACAGGCTGGGAGTTTTTAAAAGCCTCAGGAATCTTTTGCAGGTGTTTAGAGTTAATTAGTTGATTCAGATGATTAGGTTAATAGCTCGTTTAGAGACCCTTTTCATGATATGCTAATTTTTTGAGATAGGAATTTTGGGTTTTCATGAGCTGTATGCCAAAATCATCAGTATTAAAACAATAAAAGACCTGAAATATTTCAGTTGGTGTGCAATGAATCTAAAATATATGACAGTTTAATTTTTATCATTACATTATGGAAAATAATGAACTTTATCACAATATGCTAATTTTTTGAGAAGGACCTGTATACAACATGGTATTATACCGGTAAATTATCCGTGGGGTATTTTGAGCTGAAACTTCACAGACACATTCTGGGGATATTTTAATTTAATATCATGTAATGTAGGAACTTTGACTAATTAATCAATATTATTTAATAAATGTGAATTATTATCACTCATTTTGTACATTTTCCTTTTTGCCAACAAGATTGTCTGATTGTGCAATCAGAGTTTAACATTTCCACACAACTTTCCAATTTGCAATTACAACTTCAAGTGACTTTCTGTTTGTTAGAACAATAATGTGACGATGGACAAATTATATAAACTGACTGCATAAAATACTTGTAATGGAAAATATACAAAATTGGTAATGTTGAAATTCTACGGTCTCTATGCCTTCACTAAATAACCAGAAAAAGTTATTATTTATTTTGAGGAATTTTATAATTTTCCATGGCACACCTGACAATCATTCACAACACACTAGTGGGCACAGTGGTTGGGAAACACTGGTTTAGGTAGACATCTCTCAGAGAGCCACAGTTTCTTCTCCTGTCTCCCGCATTCAGTTTCTTGGAGTGCGTGTGAAGTGGGCGGGGAGGGGTTACAGCCGTTAATAGTAACAAAAATTTCAAATTACAAATTAGGTAAATTATTGCTTGCATTTGACGCAGGACATTTTACATACAATCACAGTAATGATGTTAACAAATAAATCAGACAATGCACAGGCAATTTAGTGATATCCCCACAGTTGTGGTTTTGACCAGTCTTGAAATAAAATCCTGAGTCCTCTTTGTCTGAGAAGAGACAAGACTGAGTAAAAATGCGGTTGATTCCGAGACGAGACCGAGACCTTCAAAAAGAACGATCTCGAATACTACAACACTGGTACAAACTCTGGGCTTTTTTCAAAATTGAGGTCTTTTGAGATGGTAGTGCCTAGGAACCTGAATGACTCCACTGCTGCCACAGTGATGTTCATAATTGTGAGCGGGTGTATGTTGGGGTGTTTCTCCTAATGTCCTAAAGAGGCACCAAAACACTTTACCGGACTCTCAGTTTCATCATACCACGTTGGTGGAATGACCTTCCCAACTCCATCCGTGAAGCTGACTCACTCTCTGTCTTCAAAAAACAGCTAAAAACACATCTTTTCTAAGAGCACTTAACCAGTCACAAAAACAAATTTTTTTTTTATTGTTGCACTTAAATCTGTTTTGAATGCTATTCTGATGCTAGTGAAACTTTGTAGTATGGCACTTTTCGTACAAATGTCTCCTTAAGATGATTCGCTTATGTTTTCCTCTTTTGTAAGTCACTTTGGATAAAAGCATCTGTCAAATTAATAAAAGTAAATGTAAAGTCCACTGTCATCTCCACTGTTTTAAGCAGTGGAGATGACAGTGTTCAGCTCTAGGTTGTTTTGACTGCACCAGATGGCCAGCTGTTCAAATTCTCTTCTGTATGCAGACTCATCGTCATCTTGGATGAGGTTGATGACTGTAGTGTCATCTGTAAACTTCAGGAGCTTAACAGAGGGTCCTTGGAGGTGCAGTCATTTGTGTTCAGGGAGAAGAGTAGTGAGGAGAGCACACATACCTAAGGGGCACCAGTGCTGATTGTACATGTGCTGGAGGTGAATTTCCCCACTCTCACTAGCTGCTGCCTCTCTGTCAGAAAGCTGGTGATCCACTGACAGATAGAGGCAGGAACAGAGAGCTTGGTTCATTTAGTCCATAAGAGAGTGGGGTTGATGGTGTTAAAAGCCGAAATGAATTCAACAAATAGTATCCTTGCATAAGTCCTTGGTCTGTCTAGATGTTGAAGTATGTAATACAGTCCCATATTGACTGCATCATCCACAGACCTGCTTGCTCATTAGGCAAACTGCAGGGGATCCAGGAAGGGTTCAGTGATGTCCTTCAGGTGGGCCAACACCAGTCTCTCAATTGACTTCATGACCATAGATGTCGAAGTAATGTGTCTGTAGTCATTAAGTCCTTTGATCTTGGGTTTCTTTGGGATAGGGATGATTGTGGAATATTTTAAGCAGAAGGGAACTTCACACTGCTCCAGTGATCTGTTGAAGATCTGTATCAAGATGGGGGCCAGCTGGTCTGCACACTGGGTGAAACCCTGTCTGGGCCCTGTCCTTTTCTTGTCTTCTGTTTCCAGAAGACCTGGCACACATCCTCTTTACAGATTTTAAGTACAGTTTGAGTACCAGGTGGGGGGAGGAGTGTGGTTGCAGGAGGTGTAAATGTTTGTGTGCTGTGAAGATCAGAGCGGGTGTGGGGTGTGAGTCTGGGCTTTTCAAATCTACAGTAAAATACATTTAGTTCGTCAGCCAATTGTTGACTTTCTACAGTGTTGGGGGATGGTGTCTTGTAGCTGGTAAAGTATTTCAGGCCTCTCCACACTGTTGCAGGGTCATAAACTGAAACGTTTTTTTTTTCAGCTTTTCAGAATAGCTTATTTTAGCAACTGAAATCTTCTATTGTCAGTCTGTTTTTAGCTTGATTATACAATATATTATCCCCACATCTATAAGCATCCTCTTTGGCCTGACGAAGCTGCCTGAGTTTTGCTGTAAACTGTGGTTTGTCATTGTTGTATGTTAAATAAGTCCTAGTAGGAATGCACATATCCTCGCAGAAACTGATATATGATATCACACTATCTGTGAGTTGGGCATGCTTGTAGTTTCAGCTCTGCTTCATTGGTCCTCTCCTTACAGTCATTACTACAGGTTTAGCTGATTTATTTTCTGCTTGTTGACCGGAAGAGGATGAACCAGACAGTGATCAGAGAGTCCTAAAGCTGCTCGATGGACATGGCGATTTTCCTCCTTTATTGTTGTGTATCAATTATCCAGTGTATTTCAGTGTATGTCTCTGGTGGGGCATGTAATGTGCTGTCTGTATTTGGGCAGATCACGTGTGAGATTTGGCTTCTTAAAATCCCCAAGAATAATAATAAGTGAGTCCAGTGAGCTGTTGCAGTGCTGCCCTAACACACACTTGTGAAGGATGAATACAATTGTATTGGTAAATGATTTATTTGAAGCATGGCATGTGACAGAAAGAGTAGAAGTGGGTACGCCTGATTTGAGTTGTTTTCTCTGCTTTTCTCTATTTCATTTCACATTAAGTTAAAGGAACATTAAGGTAAAGATCCCTTTTGGTGTCCAAACTATCCTGCTGTATCATTGTTATTGAAACAAACAAGCAAACATTTATTTAGAATGCTGGCCTCCTGTCTGAAAGTGAAGAAGAAATACATAGCTCTTTTTTTTTTATAAATTTATTATTATTATTGTTTATTTATTTACAATTTTTACCAAGTAAAATGTATTCGGGATATGATAGGCCTATATCTGTTTCTATATTCAGTTCTGATGATTCCTTAAAAAACTGGCTAAAAAAAAAGGGCTATGAACAAATACTCATACAATATCATACAATATGTAACTTTACCTTTGCTTTACACTGCTTAAAAGGATAGTTCACCCAAAAAAGTTCACCCATTTACTTACCCTCATGCAATTCCAGATGTGTATGACTTTCTTTCATCTCCAGAACACAAACAAAGATTTTTAGAAGAATTTCTCTGCAGGTCCACACAATGGCAGTGAATGGTGGCCAGAAATTTTAAGCTACAAAAATCAGATAAAGGCAGCACAAAAGTGATCCATACAACTGTTTTTTAATCCATATCTTCAGAAGTGATATATAGGTGTGGGTGAGAAGAAGATACATATTTAAGTAATTTATTTACTATAAATTCTCCTCCCAGTCCAGTAGGTGGCGATATAAACAAAGAATGCAAATGGCAAAAAACAAAAGGAGGATGTGAAATTGGAAATTTATAGTAAAAAAGGACTTTAAAATTGATCTGTTATTGATCCATATCTTCAGAAGTGATATATAGGTGTGGGTGAGAAGAAGATACATATTTAAGTAATTTATTTACTATAAATTCTCCTCCCAGTCCAGTAGGTGGCGATATAAACAAAGAATGCAAATGGCAAAAAACAAAAGGAGGATGTGAAATTGGAAATTTATAGTAAAAAAGGACTTTAAAATTGATCTGTTTCTCACCCAAACCTTTGATATTGCTGTATATAACCACTGGAGTCACGTGGATTACTTTTATGATGCCTTTATATGCATTTTAGACTTTCAAGTTCTGGCCACCATTCACTTGCATTGTATGGACCTACAGAGATGAGATATTTTTCTACAAATCTTCATTTGTGTTCAACAGATGAAAGAAAGTCATTCACATCTTGGGTTGAGGGTGAGTAAATGATGAGAGAATTTTCATTTTTGGGTGAATTATCCCTCTAATTTAACCTATTACCTAACATTTAACATGACTAATAAGGGTTGATTGCTGAAACTAACTTAATAAACTCAGCATTGACTAAGAAAAGACAGTATATTCTCTGAAAAGTAATATATTTAATAGACTTTACATTTTGATGACATAATGTGACATGATATAGCTATAATGTTACAGTTAATTCTTTTAATAGCCTTAAACAGCTCCTTGGAAAAAATTAAGGGCTCCTGAACGTTTGTTGTGTTTTGCACATCAGACTTTTAGATGATTAAAGTGCGGCCTAATTAGTGTCAGTAATATTTTAAAGAGGGCGCCTATGAATGCCACGGTTAGGCTAATTGATGTCATACTCATTCTCTCTGTTGTTTTTCCACCCTGTTGAACTGACAGAGCTGTGGGGTGTTGTGGTCAGGTGTACTGAAAGCTACAATGAGGAGACAGTTACTCTGCAGAGAGCCTAATTACCTTCCCTAGTATGCGCTAACCAAGTATCTTTCTCAAACATTTCACTATGTACAATTCTGTTACTATAATGCATTTTAGTGTAAATTCACACATTTTCTAAAAGAACAATGCAATGTTTTTTTGTTGTAAATCACATCCTATTTGATATTTCCCTGTTTTAAGGCATATATTTTGGATTTTGGCATTGGACATGTGGTCATAAATCAAACTATACTTATTTTCAGTGACACAGATGAAAAATCGTTTAAGAATTTCTCTCATTTTAAGAATTTCCATAATTTCTGCTTGTATAATAAACACAATTATTTGTGACAAAATATTTCTGCAGTTTGATCATCTACCCCAGTGTTTCCCTATCTTTTTTGTCATAGGTACACTGGAACATCCCACAGCCCCATTGGTAATGCTGAAAGATCCCTTCATCAACACCAAATACGAAATGTGTTCCTTCAAATTGTAGTGTATTGTTTTGAAAAAGTAACTGAATGTGTCAAGACATTACAAAAAACTGATGATTGAAAAGATTACGTTTTGTAACCTTTTGACAGCAATTTCATTTTAAATTTCAATTTACAGCGGTGTTGAGTAAGTTACTTAAAAACAGTAATCCACTTCAAATGACTAGTTATTTCTCTAAAATTGTAATCAGAAAGTAATCTCTCCTGCGGTTTTGAACATGATGTGACAAAACTCGTAATGCCAGCTCGCATTATTTTCCCTTGAAAGCATTAACCAGCCCAAAGTCAATGTCATCTAACATGCTTTCATGCCTCAGTTGGCGGTGAGACCAGATGGAAAACATGAGCAAGAGTGATTGACATGCTCACAAGGGTCGAAGGTCACATTAAGCAGTCATGACAGGCCATCCTTAAGCAGAGACTTTTAACAGGTGCACGCAGAGAGCTGGTGAGCAGCAGGACAATGAGTTTGATTGGGGCGATGAAGCCTAGTGTGAGGGTACGTGTGGTGACTCAACCAACAGGCTGTTCTTATTCAATGCAGAAGTCTTCTCCCCATGATAGAGTGAGGGGAATGATGGATCACAAATCAGTGCTGATTGTCGACATAAGGCCTTATTTCATTCTTCAAGGGAGAGAGCTGACCTGAGTCTCCTTTACTGGTCAAGCAGCACACCTCTGTTAGCATAAGACATTAGCACTGGAGAAAAAGGTCTTTGTCTGCAGTTTCAGATACCCTAAAATTCTCTAAAATGGGGACTGTTGTGCTTTGCAGGGGTGTAAAGTAATGAATTACAAATACTCAATTTACTGTAATTATCTACTTTTAGCCAAGAATTGTACTTTTTTAAGCGGTTTAAAAATAGTATACATTTACTTTTACTTGAGTAAATGTTAAGTACTGTAACTGTACTTTTAATGTGCTACTTCCCTGTCCTTATTTTAGTTTTATCTATCAAAATGATTGGCTCGGGAGAGTCTCGTGACTCTTATTAAATCAAATCACACGTAAAAAACTTGAATGGCAGCTGCAGATCTGGCACCAACTGTTATGGATGTGGAGGATGCCTCAAGCATAGTTTACAGCTGAACATCACAGCTGCACCTGAAAGGGCTTTTCACAGCGAAAAAAGGCCAGTTGCTTGACTGTGTCATGTGATTTTAACTTGCTCAAGCCAGATATCAGCATTAATCCTGCTTCTAATTTGAAGAAATATGTCGAGGTAAATTTCATATTTCTGCTTACTAGATATGTCTATAACATAGCCTGTAATTTAACTGTCTATCACTGAGATTATTGGGTTTGATGTGAGAGATCAAGGCAATGTTATCAATAGGGCAGGGTGAAAAAACAATCTTGATGTTTTTCTGAAAAAAAGAGAGATGTTGATTGATCTAGATAAAATATAAAAGATTGACTTTTTATTTCCTGACGTCTGTCGCTGTTTGATTGACAGATGCTAATGTTTGAACGCTAAATTATCAAAAACAAATTATAATTCCACCAATGCCCGTCTTGATTGATGTAAACGCAGTCAGTTTGGTCGAAAGTGAATGTATGTTGTTGGACATATCAAATGTTAGACTTGAAGTGTACATGTAACCGAATTGAGCACTGTCTAGTAGGCTATGTCATATAAAGACTATTAATCAAACAACAAGGAAATGAGAAAACCACTCTCTGCTTTTGGCTGAATAACATGAGTATTTATGTAATATAATACATTTAATAATAATATTGTTAGTTTTCTTTAAATAATACCGACCCCCAATGTAGAGAGTGTTAATTTGTATAATAAATTACCAGGAAAGTAGAGATGATAAAATAATTTATTTAGCCTTTATCATGTTTTTTTTTTTTTTTAATGCTTGATAGAAAAGTATTAACTTTGTAGAGCAATACTTCAGGCAGAATATTCTACCAGTTACAAACTTCAGAAAATTGTGCATCATTCATTAGAATAAGAACACAATTATTTCTGGGCTTAAAAGATACAAGAACTAAATCAATGTGGAACATTGTATCTCAAAAGGAGGGCAATGTGGTCCCCCATGTGCTACTTAAAGAAATAGTTCACTCAAAAATGAAAATTCTCTCATAATTTTCTCACCCTCATGCCATCCCAGATGTCTATGACTTTCTTTCTTCAGAACACAAATGAAGATTTTTAGAAGAATAGTTCAGCTCTGTAGGTCCATACAATACAAGTGAATGGATGCCAACATTTTGACACTCCTATATCATATAACGGCCGCATAAAAGTAGCCTAATCCATGCCACTCCAATGGTTAAATCCATGTCTTCAGAACTGATATGATAGGTGTGGGTGAGAAATAGATAAATATTTAAGAGAAATTCTTCTCCCTGCCCAGTAGATGGCGATATGCATGAATAATGTGAATCACCAAAAACAAAAGAAGAAGAAAGTGAAAGTTAAAGTGGAGATTGACTGAGCAGGGAGGAGAATTTCTAACAAAAATGGACTTAAATATTGATCTGTTTCACACCCAACCTATCATATCTCTTCAGAAGACATGGATTAGGCTACTTTTATGATGACAAATGTGATTTTTGGCACCCATTCACTTTCATTGTATGGATCAAAAGAGCTGAGATATTCTTCTAAAAATCTTAATTTGCGTTCTGAGAAAGAAAGAAAGTCATACACATCCGGGATGGCATAAGTGTGAATTTTCCCTTTAAAGCCCGATATGGCCCCTCTACCAAACCACTACTCTACCCCCTCTATTGTGCCAAGTGACCCTGCTTTTTTATTTTATTTTATTTTATTTTATTTTGTTTTTGCATTCCTTGCATTGTTTTGAACATGTTTTATGTGCAACAATATCTCTCTCAGTCGGCATTAAGGGAAATTTAGTCCCTGCACATAAACTGATTTTCATGTAATTGTTTCATTCATTATGATATTGAAAATATATTTTTTATCTTTTAATTTCTGTAATAATTTCGCCCTTTTATTATTTATTTTTTTAAACCAGATTCATGTAGTGTTTACAGTATCATAGTTCCCCTTCTGTCGCTCTCTCCACGTTGTGTCAGAGAAGCGACACTAGGGGTCTCTCTTGAGCGCCAATATTCACCTCTGAACTATGAAAAAAGGCCAATGAGAGTTGGCAACCAGTATTTGCATGTCCGCCCCGGACATACGGGTATTTAAGCGGCGCAAATATGGGAGTTCATTCAGAAAATTTCTTCGAGCCGATGGTCGTGTTTGCAGACTGCTGCGTTTTACACACCGAGTTCCTGCTATCCTCTGCTGCATGCTGTTGGATTCTACGGCGCACAACAGCGGCTTTCTCCTGTTTGCACGGCTGTGCACTTCCTGCCCCTGGCGCATCGACAGTTGCAGATAAGAAAGATCTCTCACGAGTTCTTTCATTCATAAAAAGTGATTTTATTTAAAGAGTAATTTCCTCTAAAGAGCAAAAAACACAGCGGCGTTGAACATCCTTTTAAGGGCGGCGTCTTTATAAAGATGCCTTTCCGCCCCTGTGTTGTTCCTGGATGCGGTAGAGTACTCTCCGCTTCCGGCGACCACTGGCGTTGTCTCGTGTGTCTGGGCAGTGATCACACTGAGGCTGCGTTTGTGGATGGTTCATGTTCTCATTGCGAGAACATGACCATGACTAACGTTGCGATCGCGGCTTGCTTACAACCGTAAGCAAGCCACTCCAACCGCCCCAGCGTCGCTCCTTCTTCCCACGGGATTGAGGACGATGCGGCTGGCGATGGAGGCGATCCGGGGATGACAGCGGGTGCAGCTCCGCCGGGTATGCCCCTCGGACCACCAGCGCCCGGCACGCTCGTTGACTCCGTCCCGCTCGAGGTGGCGGCGACTCGCCTCACAGCCAGTCTCCCTACCCTCTTGCGATGGAAGCAGATGAGTTCGCCGCGACATCGGAGGCGTGGGCTCTGATGCTGAGGGCTCCTCTGGGCTGCCGCCTCGGGCTTGCACGCCCAGGAGGAGGCCGACGCACAGATGTCCGATATGCTTTCCGGGCAGCCAACAGCGTGGGCCTGGATTGGAACCCTCCATCCTCCCCACAGCCATCACGGCTGGGCGATTGGTTCTTGGGCGTGGGTGCCGCTCACAGCCTCGCCCCGGTTCCTTTCTTCCCGGAGGTGCATGATGAGCTGGCGTCTTCTTGGAGAGCACCCCTCTCCACTCGTCGCACCGCCACCTGCTCATCCGCCCTCGCCACCCTCAGCGGCGGGCGCCCGCGGGTACACGGAGATCCCCAGGTGGATAGAGCTGTTGCGCTCCACTTATGTCCCGGAAGCACTACCACCTGGTGGGGCTGCCCTGTACTCCCTTCCGGTCCTGTAGAGCAACATCCTCACTCACCGCGAAGGCCTACAGCGCTACCGGACGCGCCGCTTCCGCCCTGCATGCCATGGCTCTCCTGCAGGTGCACCAAGCCAAGGCGCCGCGCAACATGCACGGGGTGGCCCTGATCCCGAACGCTGCAGGAACTGCGCTCAGCGACCGACCTCGCCCTGAGGCGACGAAGGTCACAGCGCAGGCACTTTCGGGCAGGCGATGGCCACTCTGGTGGTCCAGGAACGTCAGCAATGGCTGGACTTGGTTGAGATGCGTGAAGCTGACAAGACTCGCTTCCTCAACGCCCCTGTCTCCCAGTTCGGCCTCTTCGGCGACACCGTTGAGGACTTTGCCCAGCAGTTCTCCCTGGTGAAGAAGCAGGCGGAGGCCATTTCAGCACATCATGCCGCGCCGCAAGCTTGCCGCCACGGCCCAGGCCCCACCTGCTCGCCGAGGGCGTCCTCCCGCGGCCAGAAGACCTTCTGCTCCGCCCCAACCTGGGCCCAGCTCTCAGCCCGGCGTCGAGCAAACCGCAGGAAGCGTACGCCCCTGCCTCAAGGACCCCTTCGAGGACCCGGAAGGCTCCCAAGCGTCCCTGAGACAGCGAACCCAGAGGACGAGAAGTTAGCTCCGGATGTGGTAAGACCACTCCGTCCCCCGGTGGAGGGCCGGGAGGAGAATCTTTTGTTTTTTCGTTTGCTGCACCCCCTGACAGGGGCTGCGGTACCCAAATTCTCAATAAAAGAGCTATTTCCTTTACCTCTGGGTCACATGGCCCGCAAATGCCGTTCTCACGGCACTTTGCTTTCAGGCCTCAACAGTCTCGGCGCCCAGGATGCGGTGCTTTGAGTTTATTCTCAGCACCAGAGCCTCAGGATGCCACAGCACCTCCCGACGCCACGTTACCTGTTCCGCACTGCTGCGAAGCCCCGCCGGGTACGTCCAAAATACTCGTCCCCTTGGTGCCCCTAGCACGGAGCTTAGAGGCATGGCTTTCACTGCCCAGCTCGTCACGGTTGCTGCACCGGACCATCCGACTCGGTTACGCAATTCAGTTTGCCAGGTCTCCGCCCCCCTTCGTGGGCGTTCGTTCCTTCGCAGTGCACGGCGAACATGCCCACTCCCTGCGCGAGGAAATCGCCTCCCTTCTAATGAAGGATGCGATAGAGCCTGTCCCTCCGACCGAAACGAAGAAGGGTTTCTACAGCCCTTCGTTGTACCCAAGAAAGGCGGCGGCATACGACCGATCTTGGACCTGCGAGTTTTCAATCGGACCTTGTCCAAACTCCCGTTCAAAATGCTTACCCAGAAACAAATTCTATCTGGCGTCCGGCATCTAGATTGGTTCGCAGCGGTAGACCTGAAGGACGCGTACTTCCACGTCTCAATTCGCCCTTGACATCGACCCTTTCTACGGTTCGCGTTCGACGGCCAGGCGTATCAGTACAAGGTCCTCCCCTTGGCCTGTCTCTGTCCCTCGCGTCTTCCACGAAGGTCGCAGAGGCGGCTCTTGCCCTGCTACGAGGGCGGGCATACGCATACTCAATTACCTCGAAGATTGGCTCATTTTGGCCTCCTCGCAGGAATTACTATGCGCACACAGAGACCAGGTGCTCGAGCACCTCGGCCGTTTAGGGTTTCAGGTCAACTGGGAAAGAGCAAGCTCACCCGGTCCAGAGCATCTCTTTTCTCGGTTTGGAGTTAGACTCAGTCTCAATGACAGCACGTCTCTCCAACGGCGTGCTCAGTCAGTGCTGGAATGCCTCGCTTCTTTCGAACCAGGCACCGTGGTCCCTTTGAAACGTTTCCAGCGGCTCCTGGGGCATATGGCATCCTCCGCGGCGGCCGCCACTGGGGTTGATGCATATGAGACCACTTCAGCATTGGCTCCAGACTTCGAGGCCCGAGGCGAGCATGGCGCCACGCACGCGCGGCGTGAAAGTTACCCCGCCTGCCGCCAAACCTTCAAACCCTGGACAGACCTCTGCTTTCTACGGGCAGGAGTACCCTTGCAGCAGGTGTCCCGTCGCGTTCTGGTTACAACCGACGCCTCCAAATTGGGTTGGGGCGCCGTGTGCAACGGGCGTGCAGCCGCAGGCCGGTGGAGCCAAGGCCTGCTGCGCTGGCACATCAACTGCCTCGAGCTGCTGGCCGTTTTTCTTGCCCTGAAGAAATTTCTTCCGTTGATTCGTGGCAAGCATGTCCTAGTCAGGACAGACAGCACCACGGTGGTGGCCTACATAAACCGCCAAGGCGGAGTACGCTCCCTCCACATGTCACAGCTCGCCCATCGTCTCCGCCTTTGGAGTCAGCAGCGACTGGAGTCACTGCGCGCCACTCACATCCCGGCAACCTCAATGTGATGGCGGACGCGCTGTCAAGGCAAAACTTGCCCGGCGGAGAGTGGAGGCTCCACCCCAATCGGTCCAGCTGATTTGGGACAGGTTCGGCAAGGCCCAGGTAGACCTGTTTGCCTCCCAGGAAACCTCCCACTGTCCGCTCTGGTATGCCCTCACAGAGGCTCCCCTTGGGACAGATGCTCTGGCGCACAGCTGGCCCGCGAGGGCTGCGCAAGCACGCTTTTCCCCAGTGAGCCTTCTTGCACAGGTGCTATGCAAGGTCAGGGAGGACAAGGAGCAAGTCACTCTGGTGGCCCCCTACTGGCCCAACCGGACGTGGTTTTCGGATCTCACGCTCCTCATGACAGCCCCTCCCTTGCGAATTCCCTGAGGAAGGACCTTCTTTCTCAGGGGCGGGGCACGCTCTGGCATCCGCATCCAGACCTCTGGAATCTCCACGTCTGGTCCCTGGATGGGACGCAGAGGATCTAGCCGGCCTATCTTCGGCCGTCATAGACACTATTAACCAAGCCAGAGCCCCTTGACCAGGCATCTTTACGCCCTGAAGTGGCGTCTGTTCAGTGGACTGGTGTTCTTCCGAGCCGAAGACCGCAGAAGTCGCGCAGTTAGGTCAGTGCTCGTGTTTCTTCAGGAGAGGCTGGAGAGGAGGCTGTCCCCTCCACCCTCAAGGTGTATGTTGCGCTATCGCGGCCCACCACTGACTACGGTAGAGCGGCAAGTCTCTTGGTAAGCACGACTTAATCGTCAGGTTCCTAAAAGGTGCCCGGAGGATGACTCCCTCCCGGCCTAACCTGTTTCCCTCCTGGGATCTCTCGGTCGTCCTTATGGGACTCCGGAGACCCCCTTCGAGCCGCTTGACTCAGTTGGACTCAGGGCCCTCTCTCTCAAGACCGCCCTGCTGATCACACTCGCTTCCATCAAAGGGTCGGGGGACCTGCATGCGTTCTCTGTTAGCGGCAGCTTGCCTGGAGTTCGGTCCGGCTGACACTTTCGTGATCCTAAGACCGCGATCGGACTACGTGCCCAAGGTTTCTACCACACCCTTCAGGGATCAGGTGGTGAACCTGCAAGCGCTGCCCGGAGGAGGCAGACCCAGCCCTTTCACTGCTGTGTCCAGTACGTGCCTTACGTATTTACCTGGACCGCACACAGAGCACCAGACGCTCTGAGCAGCTCTTTGTCTGCTTTGGGGGACAGCAGAAAGGGAATGCTGTCTCCAAGCAGAGACTCGCCCACTGGGTTGTCGACGCCATTTCCCTGGCTTATCACACCCAGGCTGTGTGATAAGCCAGGGAAATGGCTTATCCACTAGGAGTGTTGCGTCCTCGTGGGCACTGGCTAGGGGCATTGCCCTAGCAGACATTTGTAGAGCAGCGGGCTGGGCAACACCTAACACTTTTGCGAGATTCTACAATCTCCGAGTTGAGTCAGTATCGTCCCGTGTTCTCTCAGGTACCGAGCCCGTGAGAACTCGGTGGCACGTCCACGATCTGACCGGGTGAATCGCTTGCACCCAGCGCCCTTCCCCTAACCAGGGAAACAGTGCGCCTTCTTTCCCAGGAGATCCCAGGTTTGGGACACTGGTTGACTCCTCCCTAGCCCTCGTGGGTCGCAGTTCTCTTGGAGGAACTTCGCCGACCCAAACCACTGCGGGTACCACTAGCTACCCTGTACTGGTATAGGTGCCCCACAGGTAAGGCCTCCTGTTAGGACTCCCCCTGTGTGTAAAACCACGGTTCTGTCCCCTCATGAGAGTTGACTCCGTGTTTTCCTTAGGCAGTTACAGCTGCCTCGGGTGCCGTGCTGTATGCTTCCCCCCTCTGCGACTCTGGATCTACCACTGCACTACTTTTCCACATAAGACCTAAGTATAGGCCATGCGATGTATTTGCCACTCAAAATTTGCCTCCCCTCCCGGGTAGGTGTGGCCTCCGCAGGGTCTTCTCCGCCCTAATAAGGGCTAAGACCCCCTTCCCTCAATGCGTGTAAGGGCCCCGGCCGTAGTTGCTCTATCGCGAGAAACATAGAGAGAAAGAGGCCCAGCCAGGCTGGCCCGTTCCCATGTTGGCGGCCGTCACCTTGTTCCCCCTCCAGGATAACGATAAGGAATCCTGATGGCTTAAATGGGGCATTGGGGAAGGGTGCGTGCAGCCTGATACAGTTGGTCGTTCTGCACGTAGGAATACCTGCTCGCTCCTGTATCAGCGGATCACGTACACGGCTCAGCGCATGGCTCTTTTTAAGTGGACCCCTAGTGTCGCTTCTCTGACACAACGTGGAGAGAGCGACAGAAGAGAACGTCTAGGTTACGTATGTAACCTCCGTTCCCCGATGGAGGGAGCGAGGCGTTGTGTCTCCCCTGCCACGTCGCTGAGCCGAGCCCCTGTTGTGGCGGACCATTTCCGGCTCCTCAGAAAAATCCTGAATGAACTCCCATATTTGCGCCGCTTAAATACCCATATGTCCGGGGGCGGGACATGCAAATACTGGTTGCCAACTCTCATTGGCCTTTTTTCATAGTTCAGAAGTGAATATCGGCGCTCAAGAGAGACCCCTAGTGTCGCTTCTCTGACACAACGTCTCGTTCCCTCCATCGGGGAACGGAGGTTACATACGTAACCTAGACGATAAGTGATGTATTTTAAAAGTTGTCAGTCACAAACACCTAATAAATACCTATATTTTGTATTTTTCTGGCAAACAGCCATGAAAGGGAATGTAAATTACGGTATCTGTGCTACATTTTTAAATTGCAGCATAAAGTTTTTATTATAAAGGGGCATAGCTTTCGCAACTCTGTACTCAATACTCACTACTCATGATTACTTTTAAATGAGCTACACTTTTACTCTTACTTGAGTAGTTTTTTTAGGACAAGTATTTTAAATTTTTTTAAGAAGTAACAGTACTTTTGCTTGAGTATTATATTTCAGTACTCTTTCCACCCCTGGTGCTTTGTATCAAAAATTTCTGTAATACTTTACAATAAGGTTCCATTTGTAAACATTAGTTAACGACATTAGTAAACATGAACTAATACTGAACAATACTTTTACAGCATTTATTGATCTTGGTTCATTTTAATTTCATATATAGTAATACATTTTTTAAATCAAAAGTTGTATATGTTAAAATTATTTAATGCACTATGAACTAACATAATAACCTAATGCATTAACTAATGTTCAAAAATTAGTTAACCTAAAAATTACAATTCAGTCATTGTTTAATCACCCCTGTGATGTTATAACCCTATATGACTTTCTTTTTCTTAACTCAAAAGGAAAAACATTTTCAGAAACTGTGCTCAGTGATGTCATACAATGGCAGTTTATGGTGACCACCATTACAGAATAATTCAGAAGTCTAATTAATGATTCCATGAGACTCATGATTGTTATGAAAGCACACGATAAGGTTTGGTGAGAAACAAACCAAAATCGAATGTATTGGAGGGGTGGTGGATTAGTGGACTAAAGCACTGAACTAAATTTTACATGAGATTTAGTTTTGTTTCTCACCAAACCTTATCCTATCCTTTCAAAACAATCATGAGTCTCATGGAATAATTTATTAGACTTCTGAATTATACTTTTGCATTCTTTATATTTTTTTTTACAATCAAACAAAGCTATCAAAGGCAATAAAATTGCATGTGTTTGAGAAATGCTACTTTAACAGCATCCAGTAGGCTATGAAGAAGTTATAGATTTATGTCTCTCACCCAGAAATCAACACATCCCTGAAATGCACTAATGCATTCAATTCATACTCATAATGATTGTTCGATATTATGTCTCCCTTGTTAGCTTTGCTTGATTTCTTGTTTTCCACTTTATCTGCAATTGCAAATATTGCTGAAATTATAATTTCACAGTTACCTCTCATTATCTCCACCAGTTACTGATTAATTCCAACACAGTGTGCTTTAGGCTATACTAGGACAAGCTTCATTTTCATATCTTCCTGTACCGGTTCCATGGTTTGTTTGTTGTTTTGAAACCCCAACCCCCCCACCACTTATGTATCTGTTTCCTCCTGACTGGCACTGCTACCCTGGGGCCTGTCTGCTCTTGATATTGAAATATCTTGAGAAAGGGGATGCTGCCATCAAGAGGTCTGATAGCATTTCTGTGGAGGAATGAAATATTTAAGCTGCATAGGAATTAGTTGTCTTATGCACTGCTGTGAGAAGGAAAAGCTTTTGCAATCTGGATGTTTTTATACAAAAAAGAGCCAAGTTTGTGCTTTACAAGTTGCCTGAATGTATTATAGTATAATGCAACAAAATGGATATTAAGTGATCCAACATTTCAGCTTTTAGTCATCTATCCAAATGACCACAGTAAATATCTTACAGTAATATTCCAGAAATAATCTTACTATGATATGTATAACAAACTGACAAGCTTGTCACAACACTGTAAAAAGGGGTAACCTGTAATTCTTACCTTAAGGAGCTTTTTCTACCAGATCTAGGTCTTAAGGTTAGTTTTGTTGGTATAACTAATGTGTTCAGGTGGATTCAGTGATGTTAATGACTATTTTTGACAAATCACTTCAGATGTTACAACATTAGTAGGTTTCCTATCCGTAGTACTGTATTAAAGTGCCACTTGCCAATTGAATAAAATTCAATTAACTAATTAATTAAGTTAATTCTATGTATACCTGTCTGGACTACAAATGGAAGAATACACTGTATCTGTGCATGTATACTGTACACACACACACACACACACACACACACACACACACACACACACACACACACACACACACTAAACACTTTAATAGGAACACCTGTACACCTACTTATTCATGCAATTATCTAATCAGCCAATTGTGTGGCTGCAGTGTAATGCATAAAATCATGAAGATATGAGTCAGGAGCTTCAGATAATGTTCACATCAACCATCAGAATGGGAAAACTGTTATCTCAGTTATTTTGACTGTGGCATGATTGTTGGTGCCAAACAGGCTGGTTTGAGTATTTCTGCATCTGATCTCCTAGGATTTTCATGCACAACTGTAACAAAGCTCAATAGGCAATGACAGGCTGATGAAGTCGATGATGAAGTGAGAAACCCAAGTGCAGTTTATTTTCAATCGAGAAACCCTAACTATAAATGTGAACTAGGGCTGTAGGGATTCAATGCGTTAATTCAGTGCGATTAATTTGATAAAAAATAACGTTTTAAAAAATGTTATGCAATTAATCGCAATGCCCCCGGATTGTAATAAGGAAGATTCCTGAGAAATGCAAGCTTGTAGTACCATATGTTTACTACAGAGGGCATTAAGTGAAATTTCAGCTGTGTGGCAACGCACAGTTGTACAGTGAAGAAAACAACCATCTGGCAGACAACACAACACAAACAAGTAGTAGTAGTAGTAGTAGTAGTAGTAGTAGTCCTTTATTGTCACATAGTAAACCAGTGAAATTGGCCATCGACCTGTCCATACAAACGTATATGACAAGGGGGTATACAGGACAGGAAGACAGGGAATTAGAAAGAAATACAGCATGACATGAGGAGAGGAGAGGAGAAAAAAGGCAGCCCCCAGACTATGCTCCTTAAGAAGTACAGTGTGGGAACAGGAAAAAAACACCTCAGCAACATTAGCACATAATCAGTACACTCTACAACATGAACAAGACTTGCAACAGGGGAGGGATTGGGGGTGGAGGTGGCCCAGCACAGGCAAGCAGCCATCCGGACCTGCAGCCATGTTCGGCGCTGGTCACAGACCCGCCTGTCAGACTGGGGGTACAAAGCGTGGCGAGGGATAGGGTATCGGGCGGATGATTGCATATCTGTATATATGTGTAAGAGTTCATGTGTGTGTAGGCCTGGAGAGTCGCTATGCCAGCATCTAATCTAGGTGCCTCAGTCCGCAGGGTTGTCATAGCGATACACAGCAAGTTGCCATGGAGACAACCTTGATCAGGTCCCAGACATAGTCAACAATCACCAGGTGTCTGGGGAGTCGGAGAAGGAACGCAGAGTGGCTCACTGCAGTGCTCTTCCGGGGAGTTGTTGTTCCAACAGCTGCCTTGGCCAAGGCCAGTGCTGGTTGAGGGCGGCGAAACAGATACGATTGGGATTGTTTGGTCTTAAGGAGAGTAGCCGCATTCTAATTTACACGGCTATTCTCCTGGTCCATTTTGGTCTCTGAAGCGATCCATTTGCCTTTGCAAAGCTGTGAGCTTCTCCATGATGTTATCCGTATTTTGGTTCATAGACCCAGTCTGAGTGCAGACAGCTCTGCCCACTGTTTCAATCATGACGGGCAGCCTTGTGGGGCTTTGGACAGCTGTCACCGTCTTCTTAACTCCTCGATAAACCAGGGAAATGCCTAATCCAATCAGCAGAAGACCTGTTATCATGGTACCGAATAGGTAGATATCTTCAACGTCCTCCACGGAAAGAGCCGCCAGACACACGACCCGCCACCACTCCCACGCGTCCATCCTGTAGCCAGCTGTGAACGTTCCGTCAGGGCAGACAGGTTCCCCCGAACCCAAGCTTCTCGTCGAGAAGATGGTGTCAATTGCGTTGAGAGACCAGTTGATCAAATCCATGATGTCTTAGTTCGAAGAGCAGTGCTGAGAGAGTCTCTCAAGTACAAGACAGTAGACTAGATATGACGAGAGGAGCAAAGCAGGGAAGATTAGGGTAAGGAGAGGGTGAGAAAATGCGAACGCCTTCGTTGAGAGCCAAGAGAAGAGCAAACAAGCGTTACATTCTTGCGTTGAAATCATTTGATGGAGCGCAAATTTGAACTAAGGGATCACAAGATGTGTTCTAATTATTAAACTATATTTAACTTGACACAGTGACCTACAAATTTTAAGTTTATGACGCAACGCACCCGAGACGCTTCACAAGCATGTCTGACGCTTGTTGAAATTGACGGGTCCTTAAACAAGCCCTCATAATAAATCTCAAACTGATTGACAAATTCACTTTCGAAATGGATTGCTGTGAACTGTATGCCAATGATTGGCTTATGTTCAGTAATATGGTAGTAAACAATACATTGTATTCTAAAGCCGTTTTTTGCATTGACTCTGGCGTGGCTGTGACAAGGCCTGGAGCACATGGTGGATCCGGGGCAGAAGGTGGCGCAAGCTCAATGACCATGATGTGGAGCTCTGGCTCGGCGGTCATGACGTGGAAATCTGGCTCGCCGGTCATGACGTGGAACTCTGGCTCGGCAGCCATGACGTGGAAGCAGTGGATGGGGGAGTCCTGAGAGGCTCAAGGGGTGAAGCCATGGAAGGCGGAGCCATGGGAGGCTCGAGGGGTGAAGCCGTGGAAGGCTCAAGTGGTTCAGAGTCTTGCATAACTGGGAAACGACCTCTATGGTCGTGAGCATGGGTAGAGACTCAGGAATGACCTCTGTGGTTGTAAACACTGGCTGAGACCCGGAGACTACCTCTGTGGTCGTGAGCATGGGCAGAGACTCGGGAACAACCTCTGTGGTCGTAAACACTGGCTGAGACTTGGAGATGACCTCTGTGGTCGTGAGCATGGGCAGAGAATCAGGAACAACTTCTGTGGTCGTGAGCATGAGAAGAGACTTGCAAACAGAAGCCTTTCTTCTCCTCCTCCTCTGGTTAGCCGGCGTTGGCAACGCTGGGATGGACGAGAATGGCAACGCTGGCTCTGGGACGGACAAGGCTGGCAACGTTGTCTCTGGGACGGACGAGGCTTCCAGCTCGTTGGCCGTTGCTTGCGTGGGTGTTGGCTCATTGGCCGTGGCAGGCATGGGTGCTGGCTTGTTGGCCGTGGCAGGTATGGGCGCTGGCTCATTGGCCCTCTCCCCTACAGTGAATGGTGAACCACTCATCAGTAGGGCAAGGTCGATATACCGAGCAAGGCCATCATCACACCGACCGTCAGACATCAGAGGAAACCGGCTCATTCAGCCCAAAACGGAAACAGTCCTGAAACAATCCACCCTGCAGGTCAGAGCGCAGAATTCCTCCACATTATCCTCCAGGGGACGATTCCCCTGGTGCAGACGAAGGAGCTGAACCCTGATGATAACCTGAAACCCTAACTATAAACTTGAACAAATCATAAACTTAGACTTGGACTTTACATTAATAATACCTGATAAACTACAACATCAAACATTGAGCTTAATACAAGGACATGGGTAACAGGTAAACACGACAACCAATCACAAGACTAAACTATAAACAAGATAACAAGACAATTGTAGTGAACAGAATAGCATCTCAGAATGCTCAACACATCAAACCTTGAGGCATACTACAACAGCAGAAGACCACATCTGGTACTTTATTAGGACCATGTGCCTTATAAAGTGCTAAGTGAGTGTATATCTATCATCCTACAGTACTGCATATATCAATGTAATTAGTGGAAGCGACTCAGACATCTGTTGATGGCATATTTAACATCTATTAAAAGAATTCACACATTCCATTAAAATTTGACAAAAAGAGTGACAGCAAATAATAGCATTTCAGGCCTTTACAGGTTTTGCCAGGTTTAAATAAGATGTGCACAGGTAGTGTTCTCAGGTCACAACTGCTGGAACTGGCATTAGTTCAAGCAGGAAAACATTTCAGTCATCACAGAGGGTCTCCTGCCAGACTTTTTTTCCTGGGGTTGAGGCACACTGATGCATTGCCATATACAAATGCAGTCCTAAAAACCAGGTACTGTACGGTCATAACAAGTCATATGTGATTATTTTGGCTGCGTGTCATGAACTGTTTGTGTATGCACTAACAACCTCAAGAATTTTAATATCTTCAGTGGCTGGCCTAGAATTGATTTACTTAATGTGATATAGTGAACTAAGCAAGCTGCACAAATAAGAGCACTACATCTCTGTATTTAAGGGATTAGGAAAAGCAGAGAAAATGAGACTTAAATCAGTACGTTTTCTTTTTTTGCAAAAGCAAATTTATCAAAATATATGAAAAAATATCATCAGGCTCAAGAAGACCCACAATTAATATATCTTGGATCTGGACAAGTAGCTCAGCTGCAGAGGCCATACACATCCAGTCTGTTGATATGGGGGTTTATTTTATTTCTCCTTTGCTTAACCCCACTGGTTCCCTGAAGTCTACACATAAAGTACAGTTCTGCTGCATTTGCTCTTTCTTTGATTATCAGGAAGAAAGCAATATATATTGTGCCAAACTTCCCTGAATGGAGACCAAATCTGGCTTCCTCCACACAGACCTGCTTTGACTATACCCCTAGTGTCCCTTATAAAGGGCTCCTTGTTATCCGAGACTTGATGAGACTAAATTTAAAGGGGTCATGACATGATGAATAAAATTTTCCTTGATCATTTGACATATAAGATGTCATTGTACTATAAAAACATACTGTAAGTTTCAGAACTGAAAACTTCCTCAACATTTACTCACAAATTTATAGCCCTCCCATGTGTGTCGGCTGTAAAACCCCACGAACCAGCGAAATGCAAGGCTCAAGTAAAGTGAAAATAATGGCAACATAAACTGTGGGTTAATATGTTTATTATAGCTTATAGAAATTTAAAATTTTTAGAGGTTTTAAATTGAAAATAAAGCTATACTAGTTTACTCACCTACACTCTGTCTTCCTGGCATGCCAGCTGCAAAGTGTCACGTGACTACATAATGCCTTGTGATTGACTTGGATGGAATTTAGACATTTAATTTCAAGCAAACAAAAAAGCGCACGTCAGAAACAGTCAGAAATGTGTGAAATGGTTCATAGAAAAAGAGCATTTATTTAAACCAAGCCACAAAAATGGCTCATATGGAAATCATGGAACTAGCGACGACAAAAGGACCAAAAATATCTGCATATGCAACGGCAATTTTCCGACATTGCACACTTGGCCCCACCCATTGGTGCTCAGACACAGGTGAAGAGGAGATGGAGCCTGTCATGGGAGATTCATTCAAAGTGGACTTACACATGACACCTTCATGCGCCTGTCTGGATTTAAATGTTTTTCTACATAAACTTGCACAGACAGACATCTCTGACGGCTTGATACATATCTCGGGCTGCTTTTAAAAGAAGCCATGTCAAGTTACAACTCTGAAGAGGAGAAGCTCTCTGTCATTCAACTGCTGCCTCGCATTCTTTTGCCCATCTGTGCTATTTTTAGATGTTGTCGTATGGAAACATGATGGAATGTTTCTGGGAACTGGATGTGGATGTGTCCTCAGCCTATTTTAGAGTGGTTTATATGTTTGGCTCATATCATACCAGTCATGGTATGATAACCAGTACTGTTAATGAGGTATTGGGCAGTTAAAACACTTAGACGCGATCGCAAAAGCTGTGAGTAAACAGTTTCATTCAAGAATATTTCATACATCATGTGTGATAATTTATGTTGCTGACAGTGTATGGCTTGAGGCTGTCTACACGGGCGCATCGTTACAAACTTTCTAAACGGTTTATTTGTGTTGTTGGCAATAATAGAGCCACCGCATGCAGTGCAAAATGGAATGGGACATCTGTTTACTGTCGGCGCAATGCCACACGCAACAATGGACACTTCCATGGTAGATAGCATCATTGATTACACTGGGTTCTATTGCTTTTGACGTGACTCTTGCATATGGTGTAGACAGGGTGTGAGTGCTAACAGTTGTGCCTGAGATGAACAATCCAAATATATTTGGATTCAATGTATTGGATGTGTGTTATGTGTAAACCCTGACATTAATTTTATAATGTTGTGGGTGTATAACAGTGGGTGTTTATGTTGAAGTATTCAGAGGTGGGTAGGAACGCGTTACTTTTACTCCGTTACATTTACTTGAGTATCTTTTGGGGGAATTTACTTTTAGAGTAAGTTTAAATGTGGGTACTTTTTACTCTCACTCAAGAAAATTTCTAATGTTTTTTTTGCTTTTACTTCTTTACGATGTGTGACGTTACTGTCATTGCATTACTGGCTTTAATTTGAATTAATGTGTAATTTATTGAGAGATAACTGAATGGGACTTTTATGAGAGCTGAAGTTCACAGCTGCGTGCGATGAGACGCTCTCACTTGAGTGATGAGACTGTCACTCAAGTCATCAGTGCAGTAGCATCAAACTCTTCAAAGTGAAACACTTTCTTCACTCCACACAGTGGAAAAAAAGAACGGTTTCGTCATGCAATGCCTTCACTAAACACCAAGACAAGCTGATATTTCATTATTAAAGTCACAGCTCCAACTTCAGGCTGCACGCTGAGGTAAGTTTTGGCTCTAATTCTAACACAGGCTTTTCTGTGTAATGAGATGGTCATTTTCAGGGTGATTCTGTAACTGGGCTCTTATGAGATCAAGTGTACATTTTTAAATCAGAGCAGCAATATATCAGTGTGCTTTGTCCCGCATGTCATAAGCAGGATTTATGCATTTACTCCGTGCCCTTGCGGGGGTACTGGAAACTATCGCAACTACTTCAGGCGGATTAATGTATAAATCCATGTAACATCCAAGTGAAGTGTCATTCGTGTGATCGACAACTGGAGCACGAACAGACAGCATTTCTGCGTGTGCACAGAGAGGTGCGCGGGCACGAGGCAATCGTGGAGACGCACGTGTCTGCACACGTTCACTCATACACTATTTCCTATATAGTCAATGGCAGTTAGTGCTCTATATTTCACCAGTAAGTGAACGAAATGAGTGAATTCGTCACTTATGAACTTTTAAAATACTTGGGCCTTATTTGATATTCTTATTAAATAATATGTTAATACAATGAATCTTCATTCGGTTTGTCATTTTTAATATATAGTCTAAACACATTTGATCAAATAAAGAGTACATTTTAAAACATATCTGTATGTTTTGTCTCTGAAAACTGTAACTACACTGAAATAAGAATCCACGCAGGACTTTAGAATCTATGAAATAGCAAAAGAAGGCATAATATTTCAGCATTATATATAATGTCCTTGTGGGACATTTTCAAGTTTTCACTGTAATAATTACTAGAAATGTTTCCAAACCTCTCTTCTTATTGACAAATTCATCCAGATCTGACAAGACCCCTTATAGGGACAGTTCACCCAAAAAATACAATTCTCATTATTTACTCATTATTTACCTCAGGCAAACGTTCTGTCTAATATCTCCTTATTGTGTTGCATGGAAGAAAGAATGTCATACAGGTTTGGAACAACATGACAGTGAATGATGACAGAATTTCCATTAATAATAATATTTCTGTAATACATGTTAAATGTGTATTATGTAATGGAATATAGGGATTAAACATCTATTATGTAATTTGTGAAAGTAACGAGTTACTCGCTAATTTTACTTAGAGTATTCTTTTAATTGGATACTTTCTTACTCTTACTCAAGTAATTATTTATGTTAGTACTTTTACTTCTACTTGAGTAATTATGTTTTTGAAGTAATTGTACTTTTACTTGAGTAAATTTTTTGGCTACTCTAGCCACCTCTGAAAGTTTTAAGGAGGCACTTAGGCCAAAACCGAGCATTTCAGACAGAGACAGGGTGGAAAATAAATTACTAAATTCCTTTTTTTTAATTTTTTTTTATGCAAATAACACTAACTTTAACTTTATCATTGGTCCTCAGGGTATATAATAAATCTAAATTAGAAAAGACCATTTCATGACCCCTTCAAACAGCCTAAAAAGAAAATAAAAAAAGAGCATTATGTTTAGTCAAGTTTGTCATACACCAGAAAAATGCATTACATTCCTTTGTGAAATTAAAACAATTACATAGGATGCAGAAAGGGATGTGACCTTCAGTGTGGCTTTACAAAGTGAAACACATTGATTTCTGAAATACACTGCAGTGCCAGTAAGATTCCTATTGTACATTTGTTTATTAAAATAATTAATTTTTTTACTAAATTAGGTGTGATTTTGAACATTTTACAGCACAGTCACAATCTCCTTATAAAATATTACTTGTTTAAAAGAACACAGTTGGTTGGACTTACCAGGACTGTAATTAGAACTCTTCACAGCTATAGGATTTCTATTCAAATTTAATCATTATATTGATAACAGATAAGAAGGCAAAAACAAAGGGCCTCTAGAGGGCAGTGTTGCTTTTACGTAAACTGGGCACCAATTGAGTGGCAACACCTATGCATCCACAAGGGGAATGCTCCCTTTCAGGGTACATGTGCAGGGTCACAATGGTCCCTGAAATATACTGACAGACCATCAAGAATTGCTTGCTTCTGCTTCTTTTGTACTGTCACATTATGAAAATTTTAAAAATACCAATAATTCAGATGAACAGGTTGTGTTCCCCAGCTTCCTAAATTTGTCATGCGTTTTCAACTGTAGCATGGGCCTCAGGTACAAACATTCACATTAGATTGAGCAGAAATGGGCAATGGGAACCAAAAGAAATCTGATCTGTTCACTAATAACACAAACAGAACATCTTAACTACTGTATTTCTTTATTCAGTGGTCCTAAAAAGTATTTGGACACTTGAAAGGTTAGTTCACCCAAAAATGCAAATGCTCTCATCATCTACTCACCCTCATGCCATCCCAGATGTGTATAACTTTCTTTCTTCTAAACAAACAAAGATGTTTTAGAAGTATATCTCAACTCTGTAGGTCCATTCAATGCAAGTGAATGGTGACCAGGACTTTGAAGCTCTTAAAAGCAGACAAAGTCAGCATAACATAATCCATAAGACTTCAGAGGTTTAATTATTGTCTTCTGAAGTGATCCAGATGGTTTTGGGTGAGAACAGACCAAAATATAACTCAAAGAAAAGCATTCTCCTTGGCAATCAGGATTTCAAGCTCTATTCCACTTTCTATAGTGCCATCTAGCTCTTGGCGCAAGCACAAGGAAGTGTAGTCGAGCTTGAAATCATCATCCTGCCTAGAGACTGCAATGGCAAAATGTACAGTGAAAAAGGAATTACGTTGTGGTCTGTTCTCACCCAAATCTAACTGGATCGCTTCAGTCATGTGGATTATTTTTATGCTGAATTTATAAACTTTTTGGAGCTTTAAAGGCCTGATCACCATTCACTTGCATTGGACCTACAGAGCCACAACCCCCCTCCCCCCCTAAACAAAGCAAGGCCACATGGCGAAAGAGAAGCACTGAAGTTTGCTGCCATCGAAACATAGCTAAACTACTCAAACGATGACGTCTCAGTACATAGTGCAGAAGAATGGTAGACATATTGAACATATTTTTAAATAAACTGCTGATATGTTTTGTATGTTTGATTGCATAGCTGTGGACCATTGACTTTGCTTTGTGCAAGTTTTGAACTGTTTGTGCATGAAAGTAATGTGTCTATTATTACAGCCCATTTGTATTGCCAGATGGCACCACTTTATTTTGTGCAATTAATGCAAATAATGTTCACATGTGTTCAGGACAAAAAGTCATAGAAGTATGACAAACATCGTGCAAAAATATTATGCATTTTTAAGACATAAGCAATCAAACCTGCAATTTGTTTTTTGTGTCCACCCGGTACAGAGCAGAAATATTCTTCTAAAAATCTTTGTGTCATTAGAAAGAAAGTCAAACACATCTGGGATAACATGAAATTGAGTAAATGAGAATTGTAATTTTTTACATTTCTAAATCTAACCCTTTAAGTCTCATTAGATGAATGTCTTTGCATTATATCCTTTATTACGATATATCAAGCTAAGTGGAATTGATAGCACGTTTCACACATTTCACAAAAAAAAAAAAGTGTGAAAAGTGCTTTGGGTATTAGAAAAGTGCATTACAACTAAAATGTAGATTTCAAATATTTTACAAAATGTAGTTTGTTGGGTTTCAAATGATAAAACAATTGATATATTCAAAAGATAAAAATATTTAGACACTTTCTGGTTGTCAAACGTAGTAGAACATGTCCACAGTTTGTGATGAAATACACCTGTGTTTACTCTGCAAAGCAACCTGTATGAAATTGAGCAGGACGGACTTCATGATTGTACTAAAAAAAAAAAAAAAAAAATAAATAAATCACCTTGGGACCTGTTGGTTAAAAGCAACGTCAAAAATTGCTCAGAAAAATTGTTACATCAGGAGAAAAGCAGTGAAGATCTGCTTGGGATTTATACAGTTTCCAAACATCAGCAACAGAAACTGAGAAAAAGCTAAACTTTTAGGTTTCGCAGCAGTATTTGTGCTTCGAGGCTTTGCCATCAGAAATAAGATGGCCAGGATCGAGGCAGTAAAAACAAACTCACCTGTCCTCTGCACTTTTGGAACCAGATTACACCTCATTTTTGGCAGCCTGCAAGAAAACTTGAGACGTTTCTCTATCTGGACCGTCAACAACCCAAAATGGATTTTCAGCCTGAAGGAAACACACATTTCAGCACAAATTCATCAGCAACAACTGCAGCATTGTCGAGTGAAGTTAACTTCCATTCATTAACGTTTTCCAGCGCTCAAATTATAAAGTCTTCTAGTAGGATACATTTTTGGGGCCATTCAAAACAGTTGATCTTGCTAGCTACAATCCATTATTCAAAGAGAGACCTTTTCTCTGTGGCAAAGTTAATGAAAGTTAGTTTGACTGTTTTCAAGTGATTAGAAAAACACACACACACACACACACACACACACACACACACACACACGTGTTTCCATGTTTTATGGGGACTTTCCATAGACATAATGGTTTTTATACTGTACAAACTTTATATTCTATCCCCTAAACCTACCCCTACCCCTAAACCTAACCCTCACAGAAAATATTCTGCATTTTTACATTTTCAAAAAACATAATTTAGTATGATTTATAAGCTGTTTTCCTCATGGGGACCGACAAAATGTCCCCACAAGGTCAAACATTTCGGGTTTTACTATCCTTATGGGGACATTTGGTCCCCACAAAGTGATAAACACACACACACACACACACACACACACACACACACACACACACACACACACACACACCTTTTCCACTGCAAAACAGGCATCACAAAACGACAGTTCAAAAGATATCCCTGACGAGCCCCCAATTGTTATATCCCACCCCAGCCTAGGGTTGGCGAAGAGTAACAAAATTAAAAAAGGTTTGGGGTTCCCTTTCTCAGCACTCAATGATCAAAATATTTCATGATCAATATTTAATCAAAACAAGAAAGTCAAAAGGCTTCAGGAGGTGGCGAAGGCCAAAATAACAAACAAAACTTAAATATCTGTTGGAGAGTCAAAACTACCTTACTTAAAGAAAAAGTGCAAATAAACATTAACTTCAGTTCCTCCCTCACTAACAAATATACTGGAGAAAAGATAAAAGGTTGAACAAAAATGGCTTCGACCTCCCTACAGCTTCCACACTTAACTAGTATTTACACAATGATTAAGATGAACTTTAACAAGTTACCTTCAACTCACTATTTACAAAAATAGACGACGACGACGACGACGACGAGTACGAGTACGATGCAGTGCAGTACTGATGCAATCTGACAGTACGATCAGTACGAGTAGCAGCAATACATCAACCACAACTGTCTGGGATGGATGGGGAGAGAAGTTCCATTGCAGTGAAGAGCTGCTTGGGATTTATCCTGTTTTCCACTCCTCGCCAACCAATCCAGACAGGGGAGTGATTGGTAATCATCATTGCAGACACCTGATGTTAATCACCCTGCAAGGAGGCCGGAGGAAGAGAGAGATATCTGAAGAATCTCTGATTCTAAACTCTTAGAGGAACAGATACTGTAAGTCACAGGACACACTATAAAAAATGGGGCATGACATTGATTTTATTGGCTGACAGTCTTAATATAAGTGGGTGCTCTGTTGGCTCCATGCTATTCTTTGATGGCTTGGCTGCTCTCCCATGGTCCTTCACCTTCATCGTGTAAAAACAAAGCCACTATTTTTCACTCAGCCACTGTCCACAATGGTTTATGTGTCAACGTGTGAAAAAAATAAGTGAAATCAAATACCTCCTCCAAACAGAAAAAAGGTCAGAGATGACGTGGACTGTGAGGGTTAGCCCCTTTCCTGACCATATCATTAAGCAGCCCAGTTCTATAAGCAGCACCTTGTGTTGTTTACCCTTGGCGAAAAACTAGCACCCACATAAACACCACGACTTGGATGAAATCATGTCATCACAGTGTATGATGTACACACTGCACAGTGCCCTTATGTATGTACTGCGCAGTCAGCATTCAAATTTACAGAGCATATATTACAAGAAAGAGCAACAAATACACAGCAAATCATTTATTTGGTTAATAAAACTTCTGGTGTGGAATAATTGATAGTGTGGTTTGAAATGCTTCCTTGCTTTGCATACAAACTTTATAATATTGTGCCAGTGCTTATAGTTCTCACAAATGTAAAACCTATGTGTAAAACATATGCCAAAAGTAGTATTACCTGTGTTTTCTAAGGGAAAGCATATTAAATTCATATGGTTATGAGGGGTACAATATTTTGAGCTTCATAGGAAATGGATGTTAGTAGTTCTTGCACTTTAAATGCATACAATAAAATGCAATAGTAATGAAGGTAATTAATAAGGCTAATGAAAGTGTTCTAAAATGATTCTTTCTAATTGGAGCATATTGCAGAATTAAAGCAAGATGCATAAATTGTAAGTATAAAGTACTGAATAGCAATGCCAATACACACATCATTCAAATCAAGAACAATGTCATCAAAATGACCCAATGAGTTATCGAGCCTTAAGAAAAAATAAAAATTGTAACAGATGAGATAATAGTAGAGCTTTAATCTACTGAGACCCCCCCGTCCACATGTGTGGACATTACATTTCGGCTTTGCTATAGGCTATGCATAATTTAATTTAATTTAAACCAACTGATCTCAGTTCAGGAGACTTTAGGTTATCATTAAAGGGTTAAAATTTCGATGCAACGAGTCATGTGATAAAACAACATGGTGCCAATCTCAGTTAAGTTTGTCTTTAGGAGAAACAACAACAAAACTACATCTTGTAAGAAAACTCATTGGGTATTTAAATTAAACTCAAAAGAGTTGAGTCTCTAGTTTCATCACTACACCATTAAAAAAATGTCATAGAAAAGGCATGCTGTTAAATACAATGACCATATACATGGACTATAGGGTCATCCTTAAAATATCCTATATTCACTGAGCATTATCACATTGAGAACCATTGGATGCATCCAAAAGCTGAAAAAACTTGTTTCAGTGCCTGTATACAGAGTTAGAATGAAAATAAGGTGCATTTCAAACTGTTCTGAGACCAGTGCAGACAGACAGCACACTGGAAGTTAAGTCATACACTAAATAGAGAGCAAGAGAGCATCCAATAGCTTTCCTATACAGCCAAGTGCCAACTAACATCCGGTCAAAAGTTTTAGGTTAGGTTGCAGATCATGTTTGGACTACTCAATATGTTTGGCAGACATGGGACAATGGTAATCAGTACATAGATTCAGAATATTTCACGTGATTGGATGATGCTGGCCATAACCAGGGATGGGCAGTATTTCAGATACAGGTATTTGAAATACATATTCAAAATACAAAATACTATTTTATACTTTGTAATCGAACATAATTTGTATCTAAATACATTTAAGTGCAGTATTTATGTATTTTCAAAATAAATAAAATACTTTTTGCCAGTCAACCTTTATTATGCTTCTGATTTCCTGTATCAACTAGTTCAGGAATGCCCCCCAACCTAAACTATGATGCACGTGAGCTGCAGATGTCAGAGAGAACGGCTCCATCTAGCATTGTTTGAGTGAATGTTCTGCAAATTGTCTGTGTTCCTGCAAAGAAATATAGATTAAGACAAGGTGAGTAAGTGATGGTTGATTATACTTGTTGCAAAAAACAATGCAATGCATGTCAACAGTGAGGAAAACAAAACTAGTCAGCAGCCAGCTAGCGAGCTAGTCTAACTCGAGATCACTTGATATCGTTAGCTAGATCGCTAGATAAGAAGCCAAAATGGAACATCATTCAGATTTGCCTTCAGATAACATGAAGGAATAAAAGAGCACTGGCAAGGGGATTGTGACAGGGTGGAAGGTGAGGTCGGGTCGTGATTATACACACCCGGTCCCTTATCACGCTAATTAAGCCTCCGAGAGGGATAAAGGCTGACTGCGGAAGGTGGTACGAGGATAGAGAGATCTTTTACGGTCAGCTGACCGTTCTATGTGTGTTTGTGTCTTTTGATTCAGTTCTTTATTAAACTATTATTTATATCGTCAAACCAGTTCTCGCCTCCTCCTTTCCATTAATTCCCTTTACAGGGGTAACTGTGTTAGCACTAGCACTGGCCATTAGCGCTAGCTAGTCTTGCTGGCTAATCAGTTGTGGGTGTTAAGGCTGCATCTCACTAGCTGATTTTTCCAATGATTTTCAAGTGTTAGCTTCATTAACATAATTACAGGCCAGTCAGAGGGAGAAAGAGCATGCATTAGTTTCTCTCAGCAGGAGGTGTTAACCACTTGACTGTCAGGAGTCCCTGAGTTAATGGATTCAAAGGCTGAAAAAACACATCCATTTTGTTTGAAAAATAATTCTTTCTCTGAGTCTTTCTCAAGTCTTGTGTTCTTGTCAAGTGACCAATGAGATTCTTCTTTTACTGAAGAACGGTCAAGACGCTGATGTTAATGTTAATCATCTTGCACTAAAATGAGCCACAAAAGTCTGTTTTTATTTGATGCATTTCTTAACTCACTGAAAGCTTCATGTGGACAATCATGCAATTTCACAAGGAAAAGTTACTCTATCTTCATTATATCTTTTTTGTATTGCAATTTGTGGCAGAAAAGACACAAGAAGTGAGAGAGTGAGCTCCATGACTGTGAGAACAGGTACTTTTCAATGCAAAAATAATGAAAAAGCAACTAATGACGGATAAAAATAACCACAACATAAATGACACACTATGAAAAACATTTCTGCTACCCAGATATTTGCACAACATTAATAAAATGTGTAAAATCTTTTACATTTAATTCATGGGTCTTATATTATTTTATATAAGGTAACACAAGCTTATATAATACTGTATCCAATAGTGATACTTCATTGAATGGCCAATTTTACATGTATTTTGTGTATTTTCAAGATATAAAATATCTTATAATAGCACAGTATATGGTATTTTATTTTGATACATTTAAACTGAGGTATTTTGTATTTTTATTTAAAATACATATTCATGTATTTGTGCGCATCATTGGCAATTACTTTGAATCAGAATGAATTATGCAAATTTCTGATGTTATGTCTGTAATGTTTCAAAAACACAAATAACCAACACTCCTGGAAACATAATAAAAACATTTATTTTAAAAACTTTCTATAGCTTGGTATTATTTAAAATTTCACAACTTATTCCCACTGTCCACATATGTGGAAATACATTTTTAGGAAAACTATTTGGTTTAAAAAAAAAAAAAAACACTGCCTCATTGGCAGGGGGTTTATTTATTTTTTTTATTTTTTGGCATGTTTCTTAGGGGTTACTACAATTCTGAATGCAGACTTTGGTGTCTTGGCAAATCTGAGGAGCATGGTTTGAGATCTCTTCTGAAACTCCTGAGATACTAGGGTCTTCAAAAAATAAAAACAAGATGTGTGAAGGAGACTGAACCAAAACTCTTCTATTTTATCTCATTGCTATTTAGGAGAAATAATTTAGATATTAAAGAGATTTCATGTGTGATTTTTCTTTGCAATGGGTCTCTATTTGGGTTTACTTTACACAAGCAGACAAAAACTGTCCTCTGACACAGACACTAATGAAGCAAAATATAAGTTTTAATTATATACATAAATATTAAGATGAAAATAGTAGGTTTGGTTGTGTGCACTCTACTCAGGTTAGCGACAGGAGGGCACCAAGGGCTTGTGCCAAACTTTAGCATGCCTATTTTTGCCATGCCGGAAAATTTTCCTTGGGTTCTTCGAGGACATACAGTGGGGGTACAGGGGAGTGGGCAGAAAGCTCTTTGGTTTATTACTTCTGTGTGAACATTGAGAAAACTTGCACAACCACCACACTGGCACAACCTCTGTGTGTGTGGGATCTTGACAAATACATCTAAGTACACAGCCAATATCCCAACTGGGAGGGTAAATCGCAGAAGTTTTAGGGTACTGAGAAAGTGGAGTGTTAGTAAAAAATGTATGTCTGTTCATGGGCAAAAGAAAAAGAAAAAACATCTAAGGTGTATTATATTTCTCCATGGCCTCATTTAAAAAACTCTGATATTTTACATAGAATAAAGCTTTCTTTGTGTTTTGACACATATTACAACATAAATGAGAAAACATGGACCTATATAATCATAATGACCCACATTTACCACACATCGTTCTGGGCATCAACAGCTGCAAACAACATTTTGCTCTTTAAAAGTGTAACTATAATGTGTCAATAGTCTCAGATCAGGTTACTGCTTTTTTCCTGTAATTCTGTCCCATACATGCCCATGCACAATATCTTATTTTCATAAATACACTTAAAAAAGAATAAAAACATCTGGAAACAGACACTTCTGTGGGATGTGAGCTTTAGCTAGAGTGGATATTTATGTATGTAAGCACTGTTAAAAATATTCCATTATCATTATATAAAAAAAAATTGTATGCAAAGAAAAGCACCCTCATTGCAGAGTTCCTGCTGTAAGTACTTTAAAATAATACTCATTAAAATTTGCTGTGGTAGTACTCTCAGGCTGCCTCTGCATGCCTTTATGTGAAGGTATGTATTGTTGACCACATACACATCATATAATTCCACTCAAACTCCAGCCACTTGAGCTTTTTTTGAGGAATTCAAAAGAATTTGTGAGTCATTTCTAGAAAATAACTTTAAAATGCTGTTACGGTATGCTGATAATATTTGGTGATGTGATGTTAAAATTTTGGAGTGATGGTTTTATAGGACATTGGCTATGTTCAGTAAAGAGTACTGCATGAAATACCATATCCCACAATGCAATGTGCTTGACTGTCCATTTCCAGTGTGACAACTGATTTATTGATAATATCAGCTGCATTTTTGTTAAAATATGATCACATGTGAAATCGACATGCTGCTACAGAATGTTTCGGTACCCTAATATCGACTCCATTCTGCTGAGTTACTGACAAATGCCAGCTCCCATCAGACATTTTTGCATCAATTCCAACATGTTTACTTTTTCCTGTGGAGCTACTGAATTGCACAAGCAACCTCCGAGACTCGGATTTTGGTTCTGTCCCATACAGAAATCTGAGAAATGGTCATATATGAACATATAATATATATATATATATATATATAAGATTATAGTTCATAAATTTGAGCACATACAGTACTCTGCAAAAGTTCTTAACAAGTAACTTAAGATGGTTAATATCTTCAGCTTTAGTGTATAAATGGGAAATGTAAGTTTTAGACTCCCAAACATTCCTTTTGCAAACAGAATAGAATAAAAGAACAGGGAGCTCTGCAACAGATGGCATAGCACCCACAGAGCCCCCCACTAAACATAGAGTCAGTCTGGGATTACATGAAGAGACAGAAGCAATTTTAGCCTAAATACATATAAGAACTTTGATGAATTCTCCAAGAAGCTTGGAACATCCTATCTGCCAACAACCAAGAGAATTGGTGCTGTTTTGGTGAGCATGATTTGGAGATACTATTTTCCCTTAAAGATTACTTTCTTACTCCACTAACAGTTAGAGTGGTGGTTTGTGTTAATTAAATTAACGGTTAATACATTTGCATTCCTGTTGACTGTATTACATCATTCACAACTAAAAATATTGACTTTTGTTGCCATTCTGTGGACATGTCATCCAGAAACTAGAGTTCATATGTCCCCATACATTCAACAGCACTTCAAGCTTCAGCCAATGGGGCAGTGGTTTGAGTTTTGGAAAACACAGGCCAGATTTAGGCATGGGCGACATCTTGCCTGAGAGTGAACATGAAAGTGGAGATTTATAGTAAAAAATAGGACTTAACTATTTATCTGTTTCTCACCCACACAAGTCACGCTTCTGAAGATATGGATTTAACCACTGGAGTCATATGGATTACTTTTATGCTGCTTTTTGTACCTTCAGAGTTTTGGCCACCATTCACTCACATTGTATGGACCTACAGAATATATTTCTAAGATTTTTGTTTGCGTTCTGCAGAAGAAAGTAAGTCATACACATCTGGGATGGCATGAGGGTGAGTAAATGATGAGAGAATTTCCATTTTTGGGTGAAGTTTCCCTTTAAAATGCAAAATAACCATATTTCTTTCCATGACAATTGGAAGCCACTTACTGAATTAAACGTGTTACATGATGAGGACAACAATGTATATGCCTACTTCTATTTGAGACATGACAGCTACAGAATCAATTTTATTATTTGTTTTTAAATCTCTGAATGGTTTAGCCCTGTTTTACCTTTCTATTCTACTGCAGCTGCATAATCCCACAAGGTATCTTATGTCCTCTGAACAAAGAACTTTGATTGTTTCCAGGTCCATGTTAAAGCAATAGGGTGACAGGGCTTTTGCAGTAGCCTCCCCAAAACTCTGGAACAGCTTACCCTTGTAAATAAGAAATGCCCTTTCTTTATACATTTTTGAATCACTGCTGAAAACTCATCTTTTTTCTGTGGCATTTGGTCCAACAGAGTTTAGTTCATTATTAGTATTTTACATGTTTTATTGTTGTATGTTCATTGGTATTATCCTTACAGTGTTTTATACTTGATTATTGTATAGCACATTGGTCAACAGTCTGTTGTTTTTAATCATGCTTTATAAATAAATTGACATTGACATTACAGTAGATGCCTACTTCTGTTTGAGACATTTATTGTAGTTTCACATAAAAATAATTGTTTAAATAGTAGTACATGTAAATATAGTAGGCTAAAGTATGATAGGCTATATACTGTGCAGTACACAGCAAGTAGTTAGCCAGACTTCCATTTTCGCACATATCCATTTATGCTTATGGGCTGTAAACAGGAAGTGAATATTTGACACCAATATTTACAATTCATCTTTGACCACAATATGAACCACCACTACTCTTCATCACTGTTTATAAGCAGCCAGCCAAGGCTGCTTTGTGCCAGCATAAAATATAAGGTCACACTGTTTTCAGAATTTGGAACTTTACCAAGAACACATAAGCATGTGAAACTTGTGCAGCTTCACACTCACTGCCCACGGTTCAAACATCCACAACAGAAAGTATATAGAGAATATATCCACATATCTCCTGTAGGAGATATGAGTTGTCAATATGTAAATTAATGTACAAATAAAAAAACTTTGAACACAATAGCATTGTGTTTTCTATTTACAATGCAACATGTGCAGGATCAGTTTGGCTGTTGTGCCGCCTCAGTGTCTGAGCACATCATGTCCTTATCCCCTTCCAGCTCCTACTTCTGCCACACTGGCCTGTGAATTTTGACAGAGCTCTGATGCATACCTCTTCTCTTTAGAGACCATCATACAGATCATCTCTCATTCCATTAAAGCTCTACCAGTCTTTTCTCGGAAGTTCCTTTCCTCTTCTGTACACAACAGGAGATGTTAGGCAGAATGTAAGGAACAGACAGTCTCAGTCACCATTCACTTTTATTGTAAGTAAAAACTACAATGGAAGTAAATGGTGACTGAGGCTAAAATTCTGCTTAACATCTCCTTTTGTTGATCCACAGAAGAAAGAAAGCTGTACAGATTTGGAACACGATAGGCTCACGATTCACTATCTAAATAAAAAGAAATATTTGTTCACAGATTGGACATCGCTACAGAGATGTTAAGATTTTCGGTGAATAATAACATCATTTTGATGTGTTCCTCACACCAAGCACTTGTATGGTTTCAGAAGTCTTGAAATATAGCACGTGTGTCAAATGAGCCACTTTTATGATACTGTTACGGTGCTTTTGTATTCTTTAAAGCTTGAAAGCTCCAGTCACCATTCATTGTAATTGCAAAGGGGGAGGGGGGCATCACCAGAACAGTACAGTACAAAAGTAAATGGACAAGATTGAGTTATATAATATACTACGTGCCTCAAATACTTCAGTGAAGGTACTGTATGTGTCAGCATTTTTAGCTTTGTTTTCATTGTGATTTCACAAGGCTATGTGACAGTGACATTTTTAATAATGGTTCTTAAGTGCTTCAAAAACACTCTCATCTTACAAGTCTAAGAGTGAGAAAACTTATAAATCTAAATATGACAGCAATGAATAAGGAGAAAAACACTTGCGATTTTGTAATAAACTCAAAGGCCTCTTAGCCTGAAGGTAATGATCTTGAGATCAAGTGGCTAAAGAGAGGCATCTGAGAGGAGTCTGAGAGGCCAGACAGGAAATGAGAGAGGTCAAGGTGAGTGACAGAGAGCCTGTTACTACCCGGTTAAACCACATCTGTGCCTTACATGGAGGAAATGCACTCCAGGAAGTGAGATTGAAATCATAACACTCACACACACTAACATACACACAATGTCCCTCTTTGTCTGTGGTGCCGGCGAATTGCCAGCATAAGCTGAGAGTTTTAACATGAGGCACGTTGGGTTTTCATTCTTCAAGGTGCAGAGGTGCAGAGTCTTGGATTTGAAACATCCACACAGCTGTCTTTAGTGGAATAGCTAAGAACCACAGTAATTCAAATACATAATACCTTAAAACTGGCCATTATGAGTGAACCATTGTAATACATTTAAATACAATATGATATAAGAACCTCATAGATTACATTAACAATAAAAGTCAAACCACACTGCAAAGAAGTAGAATATTAATGATCATTTGTCTAAATTATATCATATCTTTATTGTAGATTGCATGATAATAAATATCACAGAACAATGTCTCTCCACTCTCCCATATGGCTCCTTTTATGGAAAATGTTTCAAATTCTTCTGAAGCTGTGAAGAATTTCCTGGCCTGCCAGGTTTTTACAGTATCAAGATATGAATGTGTTAAAAAATATTATATAATATATAGTAATAATGTTTACAAAAATAAAGCTTTATAACTGTAATATATGACATGTTCTACAAGTTTGGACAGTAACACTGTTGTGTTTGCATGCACAATCCCCTTTTTTGTCATTGCAAGAAATGTTAATATTTATGTGCAAATAAAATAACTGGAATGCAACAAGCAAAATATAGTTTTTATAAAAACATACAAGACAATTTCTAACTAAAGTAATGAATTCACCATATTTACAACTTGTATATACATTACATGTACAAGAACACAAATAGAAAATACTGAGACTCAGGACCAGATTGTGTCAAAGTCAATGTCTTTTTTTTCTCATTTGTGGAGATTTTTCGTGACAGCATTGGCCTTAAAATGCAGCTCAGCAAAACCAGCAAACCAAATGCTCTGTAATTACTCAATGTTATATTACCAAGAGCTCTATTTGTTTGAATCCGTCCTTGGAGGATGGTTTCAAATGACCGCAAACACTCTGAATGCTTTGCCTCCTGTGGGATTCTGTAGGCTAAATAGAAGAATAATTGCCAATATTAATCCAAATCCAGCAGGACAGAAAGATACATGATTTAAATATAGAATGTTCATTAATCACCCTTAAGATACTCATGATACCCTCAATAAAATATGTAGCCATGCAAAATAAAAACATACCGTGTAGGTGGTCTGGTTTTATTTTACAGAAACCCAAAGTCTTTATGACTTTGGTTCAGCCACCCACTAAATATAATGATTAGGTTATCCAACTGAGCTTATAAAGAGGGATAATAGATAATTAGTCAAGTGAGTTACAAGTCCAAGCTGAAGCCAACAAGGAAAGATTATCGAACTACAAAGTACATGGCAGCAGTGACTCTGAAAAGCTGACTCAACACATACCTCTCTGAGGTAATTCCATTTTGGTAGGAGCCCTTGTATTGCCTCCTCTTGTCCACAGGCATTACATCCAGATAACCTCCTGAGTCACTCCGAATCACCCCTGCGTGGATAGCTGCCCTGCATATACTTGACTTCTGCGTGGTGGGACACACAGAGAAAAAAAGGTCAAATTTTTCTTCTGTAATTGTCACAGAACAGTGACTTTTAATAGTTGTAATAGAGCAACCCAGAAGAAAATGTAATTGTTCAGACGTTGCTCTTTCATAGCTCAAGAGTATTCATTGAGTAATCGGTTGTTTAATTTAATGAGACAATTTTTGACCTCTACAAGAGTTAAAGGGATAGTTCACCCAAAATATACATTTTCTCATCATTTACTCATCCTCATGCCATCCCATATGTGTATGACTCTTTTCTGCAGAACACAAATAAAGATTTTTAGAAGAATATTTCAGCTCTGTAGGTCCTCAGAATGCAAGTGAATGGGTATAAAAAGTTTGAAGCTCCAAAAAGCACATAAAGGCAGCATGAAAGTAATCCATAAGATTCCAGTGGTTAAACCCATATCTTCAAAAGCAATATAATAGGTGTGGGTGAGAAATAAATCAATTATTAGGAATATCTTTACTATAAATTTTCCTCACTGCCTGGTAGGTGGTGATCTGAACGAAGCCTGCGAATTGCCAAAAACAAAAGAAGAAGAATGTGAAAATGAAAGTGAGGATTGATCATAAAAAAGGAATTCAATATTGATCTGTTTCACACCCTCACTTATATCGCTGCCGAAGATATGGATTTAACCACTGGAGTCTTATGAATTACTTTTACTCTGCCTTTATTTGTTTTTTGGACCTTCAAAATTTTGGTACCCATTCACATGCATTGTATGGAGCTACAGAGCTGAGATATTCTTCTACATTTACATTTATGCATTTGGCAGACGCTTTTATCCAAAGCAACTTACAGTGAGTGCCCTTATTACAGGGAAAATCCCCCCGGAGCAATCTGGAGTTAAGTGCCTTGCTCAAGGACACAATGGTGGTGGCTGTGGGGCTCGAACCAGCGAACTTCTGATTAACAGTTATGTGCTTTAGCCCACTAGAGTTTTGGTCACCATTAACTTGCATTGTATGGACAAACGGAGCTGAGATATTCTTCTAAAAATTTGAGAATTTTCATTTTTTGGGTGGACTATCCCTTTAAGAGCTATACAATTTATATAGATAACATACAGTAGATCTAATTATCTTGGAATAATTTAATACGAAATTTAACAGAGCAAAAGTTTGAGACATTGTTGAGATCACTTCTGCAACTCTAGAGAAGACACATGTTACAGTATGTTACTGAGGCCTTCTTCTGAGAAGCAGCAGATTTAATCAAAAGTCTAAATTAATTTTTTTCTCTTGCTTACTTTTAATATAATTTCTGTCTCGGAAAAACACTTGAGATATTAAAGATATTTTGTGATTTTTCTTTCCTATGGGAATAGTTATACAGTAGACCTAATAAAGCAATATGTAACTTCAGAATAGTTGTAACAGGGCAGTGACAGAACAATGCACCTATATTTATGATTTATGCATTTTAATTGTATGACAAATTTCCATTAAATTTAGTTGAGTAATCTTTAAATAGTGTCCATATTTGGAGTTCAAAATAAATGTGTAGAATTTAAATAAAATTTATAAGGAATTTGAACAAAATACATAAGTCATAAACAATACAGTCTGGTAAATGGCAACTACATTAAGAGTATTAATTTAATAAAATATGCACAAAGACTTACATCTGAATAATAGCGGGATCCAATTACTCGAGCAGAGCTGTCATACAAGCAGTTACGTGAACAATACAACCTGAAAAAATAAATCTTGTTAGCTGTTGTGTAATAAACACAATTTAAAATTATATATATTTTTTTTATTTACCACCTGGTATTTTGTGTAATCTGTCAATATTATATCTGTGTAACATCAATTTACCTTGGACAGTGCCTGGCTGGTTTCTTGAAAGGACAGAATTGTGCCACAGTGGTTTCACAATTAACAGCTTTCACTGGAAGTCACATAACATTTGTAATTACATTTACTTTTCTGAAATCTCCAGCAACTTTATCTCATAAAGGATGATCAGATTGACACACTTGCACTGACCTGGGACATTTGATACAGTGAAGGCATTGGCACTTTGATTTTTCCTGAGGAATAACATGAGAATAAAAAATAAGAGCAGTGCTGAAATTGTCTCTAGCAGCATGAAACATGTGGGCTCTGTGACATACGCTAGAGTCTGAACTCCATTCTTGAAAGACTTTGAGAATCGTTGCCTTCTGCCCACCCTGGTGACATCCATCCAGCCTCCATCGTCATTTATTATTCCAGCATGCAAGCCACTTCCACAGACACTGGATTGCTGGAAAAACAGCAACATTAATAATGAGAGAGACCCTGAACTGCCCAAAATCTATCCATAATAGCACAGTATTTAAATATGTAAACATCAACTTGTAAATTTGATTTGATTTTGGGATGCAGTGCCTAAATTTGATTAAAAAAAATGAAGTTAATCATACTTACCATTTCATAATGCCCTGATCCAATTACTTTTCCATAGTTGTGCAAGCAACCTGGTGGGCATTCATACCTGTTCAAAGATGTACCAGTCATTAAATAATTCATAGTACCATGATCCAACCACATACTTTTGTAAACATCAACATAAGAGTCAACCAATTTACCTGTTACATGTTGTTCCTTTGCACTGATCACGTAATCTAGTATTACATTCTACATGCTGAGCTTAAAAAACAAACAAAAACAAAATATAAACAATTGTGTTATGCAACGTTTAGTTACCATTTGATTAAACTCACAGTACAGTCAAAGTAATGCCTAGGGTAAAAAAAAGAAAACATTGTACTTTAGGATTTCTTAACATCTTCTCTGAATTTAACCCATGAAATTGAATAACATTTAATCTTACACATCTGGGAAGTGCTGATGACCTCATTCGTCTCAATCTTCTCAGTGGTAGAAGGTGTTGGAGACTCGTCTCTGTATTGAGGGTCATAGCTTCGGACCGGCTCTGGTTCTGGCTCGATGTAGTTACTTTCTTCTGTCTCAGGGGTATAATGCGAATGACTGCCATCATCTGAAGAGAGTATGCTTTTATTAAATTTTTTAAGAGATCCAGACTTGAGCCATCACAAATGTCTTTTAGCTTACTAATAAAACATTCTGTATGCTATTGATTTATTAATTTAATACATTTTCTACCTTTATAGCAGAGATTGTTTTGGCAACTTCCCCCATAGCTGGGGGGACAGGCAGAGCATGGGGTTCCATGTTTGTACGGTGCATGTCCCCACCAGTTACCTCTGAGAAAAAGATGCAACATTAAAAAAGCTAGGAATAACACATGTTTAGAATTATGTATATTGCAATAGACAAAACAGAGTTGCGTGTTCTTACGGAGGAGAGTAATTGCAAACCAAGTACACAGCTTTGGTCCAGATCATCCCCCAAACATTCATGTTGTAGCACACATTGATGGCACAGCCAATCTTATTGCTTGTGGCCCAAACAAGCTGCGAACAAATCATAATACTGTATTACTGGTTGACTTTCTTTCTACCATGGAACAAAATGTTAGGGACTGACAGCATCATTCACCATTCACTTTCATTATGGAAAAAAGATGGAATGAAAATGAATTGTGACTGAGGCTAACATTCTGCCTAACTCATTTTGTGTGTCACAGATGAAAGTGTCACACAGGGGGGTGAATTGTTTCTTTAAGAATACATAATACTGGGTGCAGATTTTTCATGTTTTTGGAAGGGTGTTGTTGAGTTGGTGACTGCGGTTTTACTTGTGTGTAATGTGTGCAGACAGGTCCGGAGCATCTGTATGGGCAGTAAGGGTTACACTCCTGTGGATAGGGGTAGCTGAAATCTCTCACCTCATCATACCAGGCTTGGACATGAAATGTTGGGGGCCTGTCTCTAAAGATGATTATATTGAAAACAGTAACAGTTAATATAAGGGCTGAGAATTGACAAAATGTGATGCAGTTTTTTTGTTTTGTTTTAGAGATAACATTAATCAGGAGTGCTGTTTTAGATAGTTATTCTGGTACAACTTCACTATCCAACAAGGTGCATGGAAATTAAAGAGCATTAGTAGAAGGTAAAACAAGCAGCAATTATGTATATGACAAAATGAACTTTATTTAAACTAAAGTGTATCCACTCCCAGGACTGTTTAACCATTAAGTTCATGGGTGTTTTGCCAAACATTATTACATACTCTGATCTTTTGAGACCTGGCACGAATATCTATCAAAAATGGATCAATAAAATGCCCTATTAGTGTCAAATAATAATTATTTTTTTAAGTCAATTAGAAAATAATCAAATAGAAAATATATTATATTTTGATGTTTTATTTTTCAAAAATTAGAGATGATGCAATAAATATAGAACATGATTCATTACTTCCACACTGAAATTTTTACTAAGATGCAACTGGCTGAGCTACACATAACACATAAGCTACACATACAACATTTCTCAGGCATTTTATTTTCAAAATAGATGCAAAACTTACATACTTTCATTAGTACTTTACACCCAAATGACAATAGTCATACAGTTCATGTGATACACTTACTAGTTTACTTCCACTTTGCTTCTTCATCAAATATCAATGTCAAGTGAAGTCAATCGCTGACACATTGAGAAAGACATAGCATGCATAATATGTATGTGCACACACATATGGAATACTGATAATTCACCATTGTCAAACAGAAAAACAACGTGATATAGTAGTCATTTGTATGAATGTAGTGCTCATTTGTCTTGCAATAAACAAATATATATTTATCATGTGACAGTAAACTTATATAGATGAAAATTTTATGAAATAATCATAAAAATATGATTTATGGAAACACAAAATAAATAAATAAAATAAAACAACTCCAACACTAATACATATCTAGGTTCTGTAATGACCCTATAGACTTTTGGTTATTAATGTCCCTAGACCTGAGCATGACTGTTGAGTTCATTTTCCATTTCCCTTTTTGATTTGAGAATAGTAGCACCTAATAAACAAGCAAAAAAACAAACAAACAAAAAAAACAATCTAGAGCGAATAGTTTTCCTAAAAATGAATGTCCACATATGTGGACAGCGAGACTACGATGTGAAATCTAGTTATAGAAATATTTTTTCATCAAATAGTTTATTATGTTTCCAGGAGTGTTGGTTATTCATGTTTTGAGACGTTACAGACATTACAGCTGATTTTCTGTAAAGCTGAATAAATAATTCTTATTTAATGTAATGTCCAGCATCATCCAATCACTGCCTACCATGTAAAATAAAATCTAGCATTATACAAATCTGAATCTATGTACCGATTACCATGTCTGCCAAACATTTTATGTGGTCCAAATTCTCAATGTGAAAATGCACAGTAAATATACACCAATCAGCCACAACATTAAAACCTAATGCCTAATATTGTGTAATAGCATTCTGAGATTATATTCTTTTCAACTGCCTCTCACTGGTTGTTTTCTGTTTTTGGCACCATTATGAGTAAATTCTAGAGACTGATGTGTGTGAAAATACCAGGAGATCAACAGTTACAGAAATACTCAAACCAGCCTGTCTGGCACCAACAATCATGCCACATTCCAAATCACTGAGATCACATTTTATCCCCATTCTGATGGTTGATGTGAACATTAACTGATGCTCCTGACCTGTATCTGCATGATTTTATACACTGCACTGCTGCTACATGATTGGCTAATTAGATAATTGTATGAATGGTTGTTGGTGCCAGATGGGCTGGTTTGAGTATTTCTGTAACTGTTGATCTCCTAGGATTTTCATACAAAACAGTGTTGTGGCTGATTGGTGTATGTGAATGCATAATGAACAGAATCGTATTGAAATAACTAAATTAAACATAACAAAATGTAGATTCAAATTACGCTAAATGACCCACAGGTGTGTTAGTGTTGAAAGTTGTAGCTAACATGTTTTTTCTACTTTTGAGGAAATGATGTGCCAGTGTCCACATATGTAGACATAATGTTTATCAGCGTGTTGACATACGAAATATGAACACACACACATATATATATATATATACGTATAAAGTTAGGTTATCAATACAGCACCTGCCCCAGTGAGCTCCCAGGTTCTGGCCAATCTGTGTCAGTAGGTGAGAGGGTCCATGTTCCCACAGACAAGTGTGTGCCCAGTGCTCAGCACTACTCTCCAGTTCAGTGTCCCAAACCTGTACCACACACAGCACAGAGTGAGGCTTATTAATGTTATTTAAGGTAACATGATTGCTGTATACCTGTCATACTTTTTGCATTAAGTAAAGGTAAAAGATCCAAACACTTAAACACAACAGTAAATAATTTTAGGGGTAAAACAACCTCTCAAAACAACATTCTGATAAAACATTTAGATTACATTTTTAGCAGTTGATTGAACCCGGTCCTGCCTATGTACGTCAATGCATGGTTGATTCTGACCAGTAGGTTGATATGGATCTAAAAGTGGGCCAGTTGAAGTTAAAAACCATAAAGAATTTGTGTTTCACTAGCTTGGGACAAAAGACCTATTACAATAACACTGTGTTTATGATCTCCACAGGTTTACCTGGGGAGTTTAAATGTTTTTTTTTTTTTTTTTATAAATATAAAAGAAAAGGCTCAGTGTACTGTTCTGCACAGGGTTCTGATTATTTCACTACAGAGCAGGCTTAATTTAAAATTAAATTAAGTAGTTTTCTGCTCTGTGTTCCTGTAATCTGTTCCATGTGTGCATAGCTAAGGTGCATTCCATTCTGGCAGTCCTCAACAAATATTATTTTTGAACTACCATGATAATTCTCATCTTTTATATTACACAATGAATGACCTGAAAAAATAGAATAATTTTTATTTGAATCTTAACTAGAAGCCCAAAATGGTACGGTATATACTATTTACAGTACAATGATTATATTAATACAATTGTAAATTCTAATTGTGTCTTTCAATAGCATGACTACAGCAGGAACAGTACTGAGTAATGGCCTGTGATTGTCATCAACATGTACTCTAAATGTTTGCCGTAAAAGTATATACGGTGCTGAAGACCATAGCAAACTTACTGCATCTGAGCTGAATGTGCAAAGAGATGCAAAGACCTGTCTTATCATTGTTTAGTTGTTGTGATGCCTAATTTGCTGTTACACCAACCATCTGAGTGCATTCCTAGGGAGATGTGCATCGTCTGTGACTCCCTTCTCACTTCCTTTTCAGAGTAATTACCCAGATGACTATGGAGAGTGTAGATAGATATGTCTCCTCCCCTACCTGGGCCCCACACAAAGACACATTCTGTTAAACTTTGCTGTGGGATACAGGGTTATGGGGGGTTGACAGATTAAACACTGAGTGTCCCAGAGTGCTGCAGATGATATCAAGTCAAAAGTAATTGACTAAGAAGAATGTTTTGAAAATGTTCTTTTATAGCTGATTGCAAGCAATCATATGGACTGATCCATGTGCAGTCATGGAAACTGAATAATACATTTCAGGATTAAGGGAGAACCACTGTTTAGTTACACATTAAAGCTGGGCCTAAGAACTATGAAAAATGAAAGTTGTAACTGCAGTGCGACAAGAAGATGGGCTCTGTTAGCATAATGATGAGGGTAAAGCCAAAACACATATTTGTTGCACTTTTTTAACATTTGCATATTTTGCAGACACTTAGGGTCCTATTTTAAGAGTGCTAGCTGCAACCCTAGAGCAATGCCTTAAGTCATAAGCACAAAGTCAATGGACATGGCCATGAAGTTTTGGTATTTTCGTGCAAGCATGCGCTAAGTCTAGGCGCAAGTAAGGTTGGTGGAAACGCATGTGCAATGCGCAAAAAGGCTGGGTGGTCTGGACCAAGTGCAATTTAATTTTGAGGTTCTTCTCTGGTTATTCCAGCTTCTGCATGCAGATATATAGTCCATTCCCTCAAGCACCAACGAATTAAATAAAGACAGCACATTAATAAGAAGTTGGTAATGTAAATGGACTGCATAAAAATAATGAGAGGAATTGAAAATAACACTCTTTTGTGCATTAACTACATCCTTGATGAATGTCAAGCATATTTCTATGACAGTGACAAACTCCTTTTATATGCATGGAAAATGTGATTCTAGTCAGTATTTGGATGTATGCTCCATTAAATTAAGTAATTATTATTAATAATTTTCATCTATTTACACACTATTCATGGAAAGTATTAACAGCGATTGTATCCACGTGGTCAATTTTGATTTTTGAAAAATTATATTCATTTACTGAAAAATGATACCAAAAATATTTCTAAATTCTAGAAAGCATCGAGCAATTTTGTCTGGACGGACGATGAGGTTGCTTTATAAGTGACCCTGGACTATAAAGCACACCACCTTTTAAGGACTCCAGCTGATCCAATCTCATGTTGGTCTGTTCGCCCTGGAGGTAAAGACAAATTCTTTAAGTTCATGCCTATAGACTGCACACGTAATACGCCTGCGCATGACATCATCTTTTTCACAAATTCATGTTTTTGCATGTTTACACGGAGACGATAATGGCATCATTTTCAAAAACTTGCACTTTGAAACCTGTTTTCAAAGTTTGCGTTTTCAGGCCCCAAAAAAGCATTGTCTCTGTAAACGAACAGCCAAAACGCATAAAACGTTTTCCGTTGTTAGTTGAAAACATTGTCATGTAAATGGCCCCTAAATCCAATCATCTTACTCTCTCCATCTTCTTCCACCGGCCCCTTTTGCCGTGACTTAAAAATCTAAATACAACTGTAAATGTACAAGAATAATAATACATATAAACATACCAACAAAAATTATAATAATAATTTGAAAAATAAGCCATGACCTCTAGAAAGTTTAAAACAAATCTCATAATTTGTTATTTTAACAAACGTATTCATTTGATATTCTGTACTTTCAGAATTTGGAGATAAATTTTATAACTCTATTCGCCTAGAATTAATGGTCACGAAAATCGGATAAGACCTTGCACGCTGTCGTTGCGCTGCGAGTAGCGCTACAATTTGCGCACTCACGAAAATAGAGACCTTTATCCAAAGCAACTTAGATAACTAGCATGTTCCCATTACAAAAAATTTCACTATGATGCTGCGCTTTGCTAAGCGCTTTTGGGAACAATCCTGCATTTTGACCAGCTGTGAATTTGTGTGTAACACGTCAATGAACATTGACCGGAATTTATAACCTCGGCTGGTGAGATCATTAGATGCACCTGTGGCCAGGCTATAAATAGACGTGTCATCAGCGTGTCGTCAGATCCGTTTTCTTCAGAGCATACTGTGCTGTGTGTCTCACAAGCCTGTCAGAAACTTTCTTTCCTCTGCTAGGATTTAGAATTTGTTAGGCAGTGTGCAGTGAACCTTTTCTCCTTTCCCTCTTTCTCTCTCTCTCTCTCTCTCTCTCTCTCTCTCTATATATATATATATATATATATATATATATATATATATATATATAAAATAGAAAAGAAAAAGGTGGAAAAATGTCAGAGAAGCAAAGCAAACGATGCGCGTTTCCCTGTCAACGTTCTATGACTGTCAGGGACACGCATCAATTTTGTTTTGTTTGTTTGGGGGAAGAGCATGCTGCTCACGCGTTGGGGCAGGGCGAGTGCGCGAATTGCGACATACTTTCGGGCGAAATGCTTCGTGCTTGCCTCGCTTACTTCCGGGAGTCAGTAAGCGACTCTTTCATCGTGGGACTCTTGCATATATATGGCTGAGGAGCAAGAGACGGGTCGGTCCCTATCGCTCGCTCTCTCCCCAGATCCAGCTGAACCTTCTCGTAAGCTGAAGCGTGCCTCAGCGCCTCTTCGTTTCATGAGGGGGGCGCTGAACCTCTGTACATTTCACGCATAATAATAAAGCGGCTGAGAAATTACTCAAGGTGGTTACTCGGGCTGTGGCCAGACTACAGCTATACTGGCCACGCGAACAAGAGACCTCCTCCTCCCAACGCTCCAGGGTTTATGTGGCCGACATTTCGGATTGCCATGCCTTGATGGACGGGGGTGCCTTTGGGGAGGCATCCCATACTCGCTCGCGTCATTCATGGAGCCATGCGACTGAGGCCTCCTGTTAGGACCAGAACTCCTTCATGGGACTTAGCAATAGTCCTGGAGGGTCTGGTTGAGACCCCCTTTGAACCTCTAGAGTCAGCGTCTGACAGACTTCTGACTCTCAAGATGGTCTTTCTTACAGCGATTACCTCTCTTAAGAGGATTGGGGATCTACAGGCTCTGTCTGTTTTGCCGGCCTGTTTAGAATTTGCCCCAGGTGTGGCCAAAGCTATTCTGAATCCTTATCCTGACTAGCTTCCTAAGGTGCCTTTTTCGACACTACATCCTGTCACTCTGGAAGCATTCTGCTCCCCGCCGTTTTTAATGCCGGAGCAGGAAAGACTTCACGGACCCAGTCCGTGCCCTTCAGACTTGTGTCCACCGCACTAGCCAGTGGCATAAGTCAGGGCAATTATTTGTCTGCTATGGGGGCCGCAACAGGGGGGCGGCTGCTACCAAGCAGACTATGTCACATTGGGTGAGGGATGCTATTGCCCTGGCCTATGAGGCGCACGGTCAAGCTTCGCCAGTAGGTGTCAGGGCTCACTAGTTCTTGATGCGGCAGGCTGGTCCTCTCCGCACACGTTCATCAAACTTTAAGGGTTAGATGTTTTTGCTACTACGAACTCTTACGTCCTTGAGTCGACATCTCAAGCTCACGTCTGAACAAGTTTGTGATGTGGCAGGCTGGTCCTCTCCGCACACATTCGTCAAATTTTATGGTTTAGATGTTTATGCTACACCGGGCTCTTACGAACTCTTATGGCTCTTACGAACCATAGGGGTCCGGACAGCCCCAGTGCGGCGGCGAAAACGCAGCATCATAGTGAATATTTTTGTAAAGGGAACGTCTCGGGTTACATGTGTAACCCTTGTTCCCTGAAAAATGCGGAAGGAGATGCTGTTCTTCTTTGCCGCACTGGGACGTCCCAGGACTGTTCTTTAGAAAAAGATATCTGACGACACGCTGGTGACGCGTCTATTTATAGCCTGGCCACAGGTGCATCTAATGATCTCACCAGCCGAGGCTATAAATTCCGGTCAATGTTCATTGAAGTGTTACACACATATTCACAGCTGGTCACAATGCAGGATTGTTCCCAAAAGCGCTTAGCAAAGCACAGCATCTCATTCCGCTTTTTTCATGGAACAAGGGTTACAAATGTAACCCGAGATGTTTTAGCATGTAGCTAGGGGTCGCTAGCATTTTGCAAAGGATTGTTAAAATGTTGCTCAGGTAGAATATGTTCTTCTGTTAAAACAAGCTAGATGCAGCGCAACAAAAAAACATAATACAGGTGTCTCGAGACATGTTTTTATAAGTTAATGTTCTTTTTAACCTGACATAGTGTCTATGCGGGGCAATGCTCAAAGTTGCGGGGCAATGATCAAAGTTGTCCATCTGACATGTATGCATAGAAAAACAACTGAAAAACACTGCTAACTGACGCAAAAATGTGTTTGGTATGAACAGTCACTTAGAGTGTATTTAAAGTACACATTTTACCAGTATGTATGTTCCCTGAGAATCAAACCCAAGATGTTGATATTAGCATTATACTCTACTAGTTGTGGCACAAGAACACAAGGTTACATTCCATTTTACTCTTTAATTTCCAAGTCAACATTTGCCTCCATTGTTGCCAACTACATTGCAGCAAGAAGCAGCTGTAGAAGGTTCTAAGAATTATCAGGTCATATTTGGTGAAGGCCCACTGCTCTGAAAGCAATGAGAGGTCTGGCTGAGTGCCTCGAACAGTAGGTGAGCCACAGTACGTGGGAAGGAGAAGCTGCGTTTTGGCCTTCATGATGGATTGTTTGTTGTAGACCACAAACTTGACTGTAGTTCAGTGTTTCTGAATGCGTCTGTGTAAAGTATACCTCATTTATCATGATGCAAAACTCATGTACCTTAGTGTGGTAATCAATATTGTTTGGCAGTGCCCTCCATACATATAAATAATTTATATGAACCCTCATGACCTCCTCAAAAAATGTAAAAGAAACAAAAGCCTATAATTCAATGGGAAATGTTTTTTTCTGTGCGGCTTTCAGAAGATGTCAGAAAAAATGGTGAATGCAGGTAGCACTTTTTCTTCCCTACTTTTTTTTTCTCACTTTGATTTGACTTTGACAAAAGTTTTTGACAAAAGTATGACACCTAATAAGAGGTTTTCATAACATGTGCAAACGTTTTTGCGATATATTTCATCTATCAATTCTGTGCATCTCATGTAGCTTATTAATCCACCAATTATTTGGCAATTTCCAACATAGTGTCCATATTTTGTCTCTAATATATATGTAAGTTATTTCTTAACATGTACAACTTCTAATTTAATAAATGTATTAGTATATGATAGAATTAACGTTAGCCAAGATTAATAAGTGGTGAAAAATATTGTTTATTTGTCATTTAAACTAATGTAGTTAATTAATTTAAATATATAAAAAATACAAAAAATAATGTCAAACTAAGTCTGAACCCTATTTCTTGGAAGATCGGGCAATCTTTCAAAGTTACATCTTTCGCCAGCTCCTTGTTCTATCCTCTGGTGTGCTGGGGTAGTAGGGCTAAAATTGGAGAAGTTAAACAGCTGAATAAGCTCATTTGGAGGGCAGCCTCTTTCATTGGGGTTGACCTGGACCCTCTGGTGGTGGTTGCTGAGAAGAGAATAATGTCTACATTTCTGACCATCATGGACAATATATCTCACCCACTATATGGCATGCTTGATGAAATGAGGAGCACCTTCAGCAATAGGCTAAACCTTGGTGCAACAGAGTGCTACAGAGGGTCATTTGTGCCTACTGCCATAAGATTGTACAATTCATCCACCATGTGCAGAGGCACCACTGACTTTTTGGTGAAGCTGCTGGTAAATTAGCAACCCCACCCAACCTACAGCCAATGTATGTATGTATGTATGTACAGTATCTATCTATCTATCTATCATTATTCTGCAACAAATCTATAGTACATTTTATCACTTTCATTTGGCACATTTATCACAAATGTTTCATGTACATTGCTTTTAAAAGGTCAGAAGTGGAGGCTGGCCAAGTAAGTACCACTATGATTGACTAATATTGTGACTGAGTACCGGACAATCATCTTACCATGTATTCCATATTTGAGGCAGGGGGGTACACTTGACCCCTCAGCTTATTATGTAGGTCAAGGATGAGCTGCATATCGCTTTGTGAAATTGCTCTCTTGCCCCTTGGCTTGGATTGCCACCACGCCTCATCCTTATCCATGTATTTTTCCAGCAAAGCCTCTAAGTGTGTGGCATTGGGAATCACCATGGAGACCACAGTTTGAACACTCAGAAGCAGCACAAGGCCACAATACCAGTATTCACGTCCACACTTCATGCTTCCTTTAACTATCAGTGATGATATCCAACGCTGTATTTCTCCTATGCCTGTGAAACCAAAAGAATTGTGTTTCAAATGTAAATTTAAATTGCATTTACAATCAAAAAATTTTAATATATGCATTATATATAATATTATATATTATATAAAATATGAATGCATATATAATAAATATTATTATAATTATATTAAATAATTGGACTTCAAATATATTTATACAATACATAAATAAGAACTTTATATGACAAAATGATAATTATATTTATATTTAAAGAATGCTCAGCAATAGATCAGTTCATCCAAGTCTAATTGAAAAGTGCAGTGTCAGCACTTTCACATCTAAGCTGATAGTTTTCCAGTTGTGAAAGACTTGAGTATGCCTTTTGCCACACACATGCAATATTTCATACGGTCGTGTCCTGCATTAAAACTAACCGCAATAAGTCTTTGAGGTCTAAAGCATCTCTTCAGCTGTATAAGAATAATTCTGGACTTATGCTAGATAAATAAATATGATCATTTCTGGAGTTAACCCATCATTTCAAACAACTACATATTTTACGGAATATGTTACATTTTCTTCTTTACACTGAATTAAAGCCAAGCAATTTACCTTAAGCGCCCGGTTCCGTGCGTGGATGTGTATTCAAGGTCCGGTGTTTAATTACTGAAAAGATGATTCGCTACAGTTTGAGGATTATTTAAAATAGCCTAAACTTCTCCATCTAATTTCTTTCTCAATTTGAAATTATGAGTCATCATTAGTCATTGTAAATAATGTGCGTTCAAATGTTTAAACTTATGAGGCTGCTTGTCTCATTTATACTCAAGAGTTGAGTTCAGAGAGGCGTGACTTCCTAGGCCACGCCCACTCATGGTGTATTTTTCCCATTGCAGTCAGTCAGTCAGTCTATCAATCAATCAATCTATCTATCTATCTATCTATCTATCTATCTATCTATCTATCTATCTATCTATCTATCTATCTATCTATCTATCTATCTATCTATCTATCTATCTATCTATCTCTCTGTCTATCTATCTATCTATCTATCTATCTATCTATCTATCTATCTATCTATCTAACTCTCTGTCTGTCCATCCGTCTGTCTATCTGTCTGTATGCATATATTTTATCCTTACCTGACATATTTTTATTTGTTAAAATCTATGCTTGAGTTGTTGGAATTGTTATTTGAGAAAGTGTATTCTGCTTTTGGAATAGCATAAGAAGAAGTAATGATACATATAAGAACTGGACATGATACACATTTTTATAGTTCTCATCTGCAGTCAACAATAGCTGCAAAAACCCTTTCATTGTGTGACCATATCATAACAGGTGTGACTTTCTTCTGTAGGACATAAAAGGACATGTAAGGCACAATGTTACCATTAGTCACCACCCACTTTCATTGCATCTTTTTTTCCATACAATGAAAGTGAATGGTGACTATGTCTGTCAGTCCCTGGCATTCTGTGTAACATCTCCTTTTTTGTTCCATGGGGTAAAAAAAGTCATACATGTTTTGAATGATAGTGTCTATAATGTGTGTTACAAAAATGCATGGGGGTCATTTTAGACAAAGAGTTTTATTGGGTTTAGATATATGAGCTATATTCATCAGTAATGTTCACAGTATAAGATACATAAGAAATTGAAATAGACCAAATCCATTTTTCATCCTGTCATCCAATTGTAAACAAGGGAAACTTTGTCTTAAGTCAAGCAAAGACTAGATGGCAGCATTGAGTAGCTTTTCCAAGTCCTTCACCACCTGCATGGAAACAAATTTTGAACTCCCATGTTCTCAGAATCAGAAAAGTCACGAACATTAAATACTGGATGATAATATTAAATACATATTAAAAACAGATCTTTCAGTACAGAGAGAGTGAAACTCCCCATTAGAGGTATACTTTACAATGTACACATCTATGGAAAAAGTCATGCAACTGGTAATGTAGGATTTTAAGGTTGAAAGGCCTTTCAGCAGGCCCAGTTAATGTACAGTATGCTGTGCTTTTGACCTATATTTTCAGGAGAGAGCTCATTTATTACATTTGCTATTAGGTGATGGTGAAGGTGAAGTTTTTCAGTTCTTTTCCCTCTGATCCATTGCCCAGTTTGAGGGTCTGTAAAATTGGAAAAACAAGGTTGTGTTGTTTTTTCCAAGCAAGCATACAATTGGTTCACTATTTCTCATGTTCCAGCTTGATCAACATACAGAACAAAAGTGCTGATCATGTTTTCACCAAATGAGTCTTGCACAGTGAACAGGAATATTTTCTCGGAACTATTTGAGGCATGCAGTTCCGATTTGTTCCAACTAAAAGAATGGTTAGAATTAACACAAGCTGAAAACAGAAGAAGAAATAAAACTAAATAAAATCTCTGGAAAGTGGACAAGGAGAAACTGTGGAGAACTTTCCAAGAAAACTGGAGCCATTTGGCTGGACTAAGACACAAATATAATGACAGAATGTTTACACAATCATTAAACGTGATGTATCGACCTCTGGGAGAAAAAGTGAAACAACAAGCTGCATGTGCCAGGAAAATCTTAGATATGTTTATGCAAATTACCACAATACATTTCTGATCTCAAAGAAATGTAATTCTGCTTTAGCAAAAACTATGCTTAAAGTGTCATTTCAACTTTAAATTAAACATACCTCAAACATATTTTAACAGCAAGTCATTTCAAACACATCCAAAATACACGTATGTATAAGTAAAGACTTCTTTATTGTTATAATTTAGTACACAACCTCTATAAGTATTTAAACTATATAAACTGCATTTTTGGGCTTAAATAAATAGTCTCAGTGCAACATGTGCTATAATTAAAGAAATAAGAATAAAACAATACTATCCTACTATTTTCTTGGAATTTAGAGGTGTTCAATAAATGTCAGTTAAAGGGTTAGTTCACCCCAAATTATCTCGTCATTTACTCACCCTCATGCTATCCCAGATTTATATGACTTAATTTCTTGAAGATGTTTAGAAGAATATTTCAGCTCTGTAGGAATCACAATGCAAGTAAATGGGTACCAAAATTTTGAAGCTCTAAAATGCACATAAAGGCAGCATAAAAGTAATCTGTAAGACTCCAGTGCTTAAAGCTATATCTTCAGAAGTTATATGAAAGGTATGGGTGAGAAACAGATCAATATTTAAGTCTTTTTCTCCTCCCTACCCAGTAGGTGGCAATATGCATGACGAATGAGGACTGCCAAAAACAAAAAAGAATGAGAAAGTGGAGATTTGGACCAACAGTTTTTAACATATTCTTCTAAAAATATTTGTTTGAGTTCATCAGAAGAAAGGAAGTCATTAACAACTTGGATGCCATGAGGGTAAGTAAATGATGAGAGAATTTTCATTTTTGGGTGAACTATCCCTTTAAATAATCATCTCAATGGGTTACTAATTAAGTTTGGTAAGATATGCTGGTACAAAATCATGTTCATCTAAATGTTAACAAAGATTCTATACTTGCAATATATCTTAGCAGTTTGTGACATTACAAGCTTAGATGTACTTTCTCTCCTCCAGAGAACTATAAAACAGACTAGGATGTTGGGTTCGGGAAGAGGTCACAATCTGAGATCATGTAGTGTAACCAGAACAATGTTACAACAAAGATTATGTGAAAGAAAAAGCAAATCACATTCAGAGTAACAATGTTTGGCATAGAAGAGCACCATTTCATGATAATTTATCATGGATTCCCAATCTAAACAATGAAATGTAACACACAAAGACTTACACTAAAACTTATCAAAACAGAGGTATGAGAACTTTACTTTGTTTGCTTTCTGATAACCAAATAAATGTGCTGAAAATACATTCGAAGTTATCCTTACAAAAACCTCAGTATGGCTGTTGCAACTGAAACAACACTGACAGCTATAATTATGCCTTTCCATTCACTACTTTGTACAAGGTTCTGATCATTAACAAAAATCTAGCTTGAAAGTCTTTTCTAACCACCTTGGGAAAACCTTGACTGTAAAAATGCACATGAAAAGTGGAATATACAGTAAACCTTGTTGTATAACCCACATAATGATCAGAAAATGTAACTAATCCATGAGCATCAATATGATTGTTGCTACTTAAAGGGATAGTTCACACAAAATTTTTAATTCTCTCATCTTTTACACACTCACTCACATACCAAATGTCTTTCTTTTGCTGAAAATAGATGAAGATTTTAAGAGGTATATCTTAGCACTGTAGGTGCATACAATACAAGTGAATGGTGACCAGAACTTTGAATCTTCAAAAATCACATAAAAGCAGAATACAAGTTGTCCATAAGACTCCAGTGGTTAAATCCATACCTTCATAAGCTATATAATAAGTGTGGGTGAGAAACAAATCAATATTTAAGTCTTTTTTTTTTTTTTTTACAATAAATCTAGACTTTTACTTTCACATTCTTCTCCTTTTGTTTAGTTTTTTTTTTTTTGCCAAGTCGTATTCTTCATGCATATCCCAACCTACTGTTTGGGGCTGGTCAAAGGTGAAGATTTATAGAAAAAAAAAGGACTGAAATACTAACCTGTTTCTCACACACACACTTATCATATCGCTTCAGAAGATATACATTTAACCACTAGAGTCTTATGGACAACTTGTATTCTGCTTTTATGTGATTTTTGAAGATTCAAAGTTCTGATCACCATTCACTGATTTGTGTTCTGCAGAAGACAGAACATCATACACATCTGGGATGGCATGAGTGTGAGTAAACGATGAGAGATTTGCATTTTTTGCGTGAACTATCCCTTTAAATAGTCAAGTTAAGATTGCATTGACATTAGCACCATTTCTGGACTCTGTAGTAAAAGTACAAAAAGCTACATCTGCTGTACAAAATGAATAGATATTACATTAAAAAGATTACACAGTAAGTCACTGTAATAATCCAATCACTTAATAGCATTAAAGATATGGCAGGCAGCTTATTTAAACCAGTACATGAAGTTTGAGTTGATGGCAGGAAAGCACATGTTGTTGTTGCATGAACCTCCATAGCTAGGAGGACAGGTTGAACATGGTACACCAACTCTATAAGGTGCTTCACCAATCCAGTTGCCCCTGTAAAATAGGATTTGTTAAAAAAAATATATACCACTAAAGCCTTTTTGTTAGATGAACATGCATAGCAACTTAGTCATGTTCTGGCATTCATCAGACTGGAGAGAATGGTACACTCTGTGCTCAAAATAAGATTCTGTACTTCATGTGCAAGATCTAGATAGAGTTGAATTAAAAGATAAAAACATGACTAACTTTGGTGAATAATTGCAGACCAAGTATGTTGCCTCCCTCCACACAGCACCCCATACAACCATATTGTAACAGGTTTGAATGGCACATCCAACTCTGTTTGTTGACGCCCACACCATCTGTAACAGAAGTTGCATCTTACTAAAATGTCTTACTTACTGTTGACTTAATCGGAGTTATGAATGGCAATCAAACTCACTTGTGTGTAATGTGTGCACATGGGTCCATAACAGCGCATTGGACAGTGGGGATTGCAGTCACGTGGGTATGGAAATGCATAATCTTTGACCTCATCATACCAAGGTTTAATCAGCTGAAGAATGGAGCGGTAACTGGCAAGAGCAGAAACAATTTGGCAGTAGCTCAGAAACTGAGAAAAAAAAAAAAGAAATATGGGACGATCCACTGGACTGCATCCAAAAAAGAAAATTCTGGTCTGGCCCATCGCCTTAAATCTTGTTCAACGTTTGTAATTCAATAATGCTACCAAAGTGACATTTAAAGTCTTAAATGAGAACAATTCCTCTTTATTCTAGGAACAATAAAGATCTGTGAGGATGCTCTATAAATGGCAAACAACTGTTCACCTCAAAACACTGCAATACTTACTTGCCAGTTCGGACTGAGAGGTTTTGACCCAGATATCGGAGAAGGTATCGAGGTCCATGTTCCCAAATACAGGTTGCTGCCCAAGCTTCTGCAGACCTGGCCAGGCCATCATCCCAAACCTTTTCAGTAATAAAAGCAATTATGTGCAATGAATAATAGCTATTTTTATTTGACCACTCATGTACAAATTATGAAGATTAACAATGAAGGAAAGCATGTAAAATAGGTTCACGTCAAGATCCTTATCTACTTGGCTCTTACAATAAACACACCAGTTTATTAAAAATAGCATTGACTCCATTGTAAATTACTTTCAAAAGGTATAAATGAGAGTACTTCTCACCCCAACAGTTTGCCGACAACTAGGTGTGATTCTGAGACCTTTTGTTTATTGAACACGAGACTGTATGAATGCTCTGTTTAACCTTGTAAGGCAATGATGATACACATGGCACCAATTAACAGCAGACTATTAGAATAATTATTCATCGCATCCAGCAGCAGGAGCTCTCGAATTAATTTACCATAAACGCAGAGACGCGTATCATTCTAATCCACTGCATATGCAGTATATAGTTTTGATATTGAGTGGTAAAATGCTATATATATATATATATATATATATATATATATATATATATATATATATATATCATACCTACATACATATATATATATATATGATGCATATTCAGAGTTTGGCGCTCTATTACACAAGAGGAAAATGATGAGTGGGCTGCTTACCATGTACTCCATGTTGGCTGCAGGTGGGAAAACACTCGCTCGCACCTTATTGTGATATTCCAGAATAGCTATCATGTCACGTTGCGAAATGTAACGTTTTCGCCTCGATTTTGGCATGGATGTCAATCCATTATCCCCCACTTCCGATTTATTGATATTGGTGATATTGGCTCCAGTGAGCGTGTCAGTCTCATTGTTGACAATCCACGCGCTCGCATCACTTGCAATACAAACAAGAAGCAAGTCGGTAAAAAAGTTGATTTTCTTCATCTCTCTTTGGTGACTAATCTTTTATTATCTGCAAGTAGAAATAATAGACATAAACATTTACAACTTTGTCAGCAAATTGTTATTAGGAAAGCTATTAAAAAAAAAACAAAAAAAAAAACAACTCACATCCAAAATGTATTATTATACCTTTAAATTCTCGCTGAAACAGCAGCTCTGTCAGATGTGTTGTGAATCTGAGCCTGTTAGTTATCCTGACGGAAATCTCCAAATCCCATCCAGTCCAATGCTGCCTCTGGCTTTTATACTGTGCTGTGATTCATGAGGCGAGCGCAAGGTGCTCAGCTTCCCGCCGGTCACCTGAACTAACAATTTTTCCCGCCAACAACAAGCACAAGGGTACGTCATCAGCTTCTGTACTTATTTTATACTCAAATGGTTAAATTCTCTACTATGCTGAACACGTTTTCCATTTCTGAATTCAGTCTTTTTGTCTAAATGTTGTAACCGTTTGGAGACAGTAAAAATGTAAATAAATTGAAATGATTGAAAAATAAATAAATGTTGGAATAAGAGGTTTGGGACAATCTTTAAGCAAAAATTTCTTTTAAAATAGCATTCATATTTTAAAAACTGAAAAAGTCAGGTGGGTTATAGATAGCATTCTCACTCATATGATGAAAAACAGAAGACAAAGTTGAGACTGTATGTGATTTTTATTTTATTAAAATGCTCATTTTGTTCAAGTCAAATGGAGTAACTCTAAGAAAACTCAAAAATAGTTTTCACATTGAAAATTATATTAAAAAGTTGTTGAAATGTATGATTAAGTTGTGTCATGTATTTAGGAAAAGGAAAGTATTACTTTTAAATTAGCTTTTAATAATAATAGATTTTAGTTGGTAGATGGTTCCACCACATGACTTGAAAGGGTAGTTCATCCAAAAATGAAAATTCCCTCATTATTTACTCACTCTCGTGCCATCCAAGGTGTGCATGACTTTCTTTCTTCTACTGAACACAAATGGCAACCCATGCTCACAACGATATCGTAAGAATTTGTTTGACTTTGTATAAGGCTAATTCGTATGATATTATATGATGACTGCACTCATATGAATTCTTATAGCTTTCACTAAAGCCATTGATGTCGCTGTACATCGTTTCCATCTAAATGTGTAAAGGATCTCCTCTTTGGGTTGCTATTCCCCTCCAGACCAGCAGGGGGTGCTTTCCTTGAGCCTTCCATGCCTGCAGATGGCACTTATACCTTGAGCTCTGTTCTCTCCACTCCTGCAGATGCACCAATGCCCCTAACCCTGTTCAACTATCTGCTTGTTAACCCTCATTCCCTTCATCTGTGTCTAGGCCTTTATAAGTCTGTTTGTTCCCTGCCTTTGTGTTCAGTCTTGAACCTATGTATCCTGTGCCTCCAATGATCAGTTCTCTAGCTAAGTATTTTCCTTATTATACCCTTTTTGACCCTTGTGTCTATTTTTGTTTCTCGGTTTTGTGGAAGCTCGGCTTTCCTTGTTTATTTGTACTTTGCTTTATATACAGCAGCCTCATTACAGCAAGACTGAACCATGGAAGCGAGCCCAGCGGAAGGGTCTTTATCAAACGTAGAATGGATTATGTCAGCCCTTTCAGATCAAGCTGCAACCATTCAGAGGCACGACAAGGCTCTGTCAGAGATCCTTTTCCTTCTGAGTCACCAGTCTCAAGCCACCTCATCCTGAGACCCACCTCCCGACCTTTTAACTATACTTTCTTTACAGTCAGAGCCCAGACTACCAGCCCCTGAATGATTTGATGGCAGTCCTGAGAGATGTAGAGGTTTCATTACCCAGTGTACCCTGGCCTTCCAGCTCCAGCCCAGCAGCTTTCCCGCTGAAAGTAGTAATGTGGCCTACATCATTATCCTTCTCACAGGCAAGGCATTGGACTGGGCCTCAGCGTTATGGGACCAGAGATCTCCACTCACAGCCAACACCAAGACTTCATTTCTGAGATGAAGAGAGATTTCCTCCATCCAGCTAGTAGGGGAGATGTGGATCATCATTTGCTTCATCTCTCTCAAGGTACCCGGAGTGCAGCGGAGTTTGCTATCGAGTTTCGCACCCTTGCCACGGAGAGTGGATGGGATCAACGAGCCCTGAGAGCTACCTTTTACCATGCCTTGTCTCCTGAGCTCAAGTTGGCATTCCGAGACCCTGCACCTGATCTCCAATCCCTCATTGACGTGGCCATCCAGGTAGACCATCGCCTCAGAGAACGCCAACAGGAGCGACAGCAGGAGATCAGATTGCTGGAGTCCACCAGCCCTATTAAACTACCTTCATCTCCTAGCGACACGAGAAACCAATGCAGCGGGGTAGAACCAGGATATCCCAAGCAGAACGCAACCAATGGATGAGGGACAGAGGCTGTCTCTATTGTGGCAAGCCAGGCCACTTTCACTTTGCGCATCCTGAGTTGTCGGTAAAGCCAACTCTCTTCCAGGAGGAGGGGAGCCAGGGCGAGAATAGGAACCATCCCCATCTCTGCGACCTCTGGTTTGACCATCCATGCCACCCTTACTCATGGCATTCAACATCATCAAGTTTGTGCCTTTGTTGACTCTGGGGTTGCCGGGAGTTTTATGGACTTTGAGTTGGCCAAGAGACTTTCTATTCAGCCTGTGACCCTTCAGAAACCCCTTAACATTACGGCAGTTTATGGCAGTCCTCTGGGTTCCGGACAGGTTAGTCAGTGTACCCCACCTCTCCAGCTAAGGGTGGGGCAACACCAGAAACAGATACAGTTCCTTTTGATTCACTCTCCTAAGCTTCCTCTAATTCTTGGCTTCCCATGGCTGACCATTTCACAACCCACAAATTGACTGGTCCCGAGGGGTTGTTAGAACCTGGGGAACCAACTGCCGTGTCTCAGACATCGCCTTCTGCTGTACCCCCAATCTGCTAAGATCATTCCCAGAACCTTTGCCAGAAATCTCCAGGTGGAGTTGTACCTCTGTTCCTAAGACCCTGTCCACGGAAGTCATGGCTTCTCAAGATGGAGCCGGCGAAACCCAAGTCTCTAACTCATCTTCCCGAGTTATCCCGAGTACCCCCGGAGTATGCGGTCCTCAATGAAGACTTCAGTAAATACAGAGCTGCCTCACTGCCCCCTCATAGATCTTATGATTGCTCTATTGAACTGCTTCCTAGTACCTGCCCACCTCGTGGGAGGCTCTACTCTCTCTCTGGCCCTGAAAGATTAGCCATGGATAATTACCTCAAAGAATCTCTAGACGGTGGATTCATCCATCCTTCCACCTCACCTGCAGGAGCCGTTTTTTTCTTTGTTGAAAAGAAGGATGGCAGCCTCCGACCCTGTATAGACTACCAAGGTCTAAACCGTATTACCATCAAGAGCCGATACCCTCTCCCCCTCATGACCACGGCTTTTGAGATCCTGCAGGGTGCCACCATCTTTACTAAACTAGACCTTCGTAATGCATATCACCAAGTTAGAATCTGTGAGGGAGACGAGTGGAAGACAGCGTTCAACACCCCGACGGGCCACTACGAATACCAGGTAATGCCATTCGGCCTGGTAAATGCCCTAGCCATCTTCCAGGCCTTTATTAATGATGCTCTCAGAGAGATGTTGATTAGATTTGTGTTTGTTTATCTGGATGACATACTCATATTCTCCCACAACTACCAAGAACGCGTTCAGCATGTTCGGCAGATCCTAGTGCAGTTGCTGAAGCAAACTCTTTGTGAAGCTGTAGAAGAGTGAATTTCATGTTCTGGGATTCTCATTCCTCAGCTTCTGTGTGTCCAAGGGCAGTCTCCAGATGGATCCTGGCCAGATTCAGGCAGTCTTGGATTGGCCCTGTCCAACTTCAGTGAAGCAGGTACAGCGTTTTCTAGGCTTCTCCAATTTTTATGGGAGATTCATTAGAAAATTCAGTTCTGTTGCAGAGCCTCTCTGCGCACTCACTAAGAAGTCAACCAGACAGTTTGCGTGGACCAGCAGAGCTAACCAGGCCTTCAATAAATTGAAGCGACTCTTCACATCTGCCCCTATCCTTACTCTCCCTGATCCAGAGATGCCCTTTGTATTGGAGGTGGATGCCTCAGATGCGGGGATAGGAGCTGTCCTGTCACAGAGGTGTAAGAGTGATAATAAGCTTCACCCATGCGCATTCTTCTCTCGTCGGCTTACCCCAACTCAGAGGAATTATGATATTGGGAACTGGGAGCTGCTGGACATTAAAATGGCATTAGAAGGAGGGGGCCAAATACCCTTTCCTCATATTGACGGACCACAGGATCCTCACTTACATCCAGGAGGCAAAGAGGTTGAATACTCGATAAGCCCGTTGGTCCCTCTTTTAACCGATTTAATTTCACTCTTTCCTGTTGCCCAGGTTCCAAGAATCTCAAGCCAGATGCACTCTCGAGACCGTTTGAGCCACCAGAGGGGGAGTCCTGTCCAGAACCCATTCTCCCCACTTCCAGGGTGGTGGCCCCCATCCAGTGGGATATTGAGATGGCTGTCAAGAGGGCCCAACTGCAGCTGCCACGACCAGGTAATGGCCCTCCAGGGTGCCTCTTTGTCCCTAACTGTCTGCGTTCTGAGGTTTTGCAGTGAGCTCATGCCTCCCCTTCTGGTTAACCCCACTTTTCATGTTTTACGGTTAAAACCTGTTGTTTGCTCCACTCTGTCTCCAGTTAGTAAGCCTACCCCAGTACCTCGTATCATTGATGGCCGGCCAGCTTACACAGTCCGCAGACTGCTTGATTTTCGCCGGGTCCGTGAGAAGACTCAATATCTGATGGACTGGGAGGGCTATGGCCCGGAGGAGGAGACCTTGTTTCCTGCTCAAGACATCCTTGATCCGACTCCACTCAGAGTTTCACCGAGCCCGAGTGAACTGACAGGAGAACGTCAGGAGCCGTTCCTAGGGTAGGGGCTCCTGTAAAGGATCTCCTCTTTGGGTTGCTTTTCCCCTCCAGATCAGCAGGGGGTGACAAGTTCTTTAGCTAAGTTTTTTGCTTATTATACCCTTTTTGACCCTTGTGTCTATCTTTGTTTCTTGTGTTGTGGAAGCTTGGCTTTCCTTGTTTATTTGTACTTTGCTTTATTTTTCAAGTAAAGATTATATTTTTTCAATCGTACTTTGTCTGCTTGTATGACTGAAACTCATCATAAGAAAGTATTTCACCCCTGTTCAAATGCACTTTGGATCGCATCATTTATATGTATAAATGTTTTCCCTCTGAAAGGACTAAATATTCAATGAAATGACAATAAAATGCAAATTAATCTCTTCAGTATTCAAAATACTTTTTGAATGTAACTGTATTCTAAACATCAATTATTTAAATTGTAACTGTAGTGGAATACAGTTACTTATATTTTGTAATTTAAATACGTATGCCTGCTACATGTATTCCATTACTCCCCAGCCCTGCTGATCGGTTAGGTTTAGATAAGGGGTTTAAGTAAGGGCATAATATTAATAAACATGTCCTTCACACAAGGAACTAAAAAGCAGATAAAAACAGAATAAAAGTAATCTATAAGACTCCAGTGGTTAAATCTATATCTTCAAAAGTGATATAAGTGTGGGTGAGAAACAGATCAATATTTAAGTAGATACTCTGCTTTAATGACTTTTTAATCATTAAATCTTATTTAATCTTTTTAGAAAATGCTAAGTCAAGTCATTTTTATTTGTATAGCGCTTTTCACAACACTCATCAGTTCAAAGCAGCTTCACAGGAAATCATCCATCCATCCATCGTCAACCGCTTATCCTGTGTACAGGGTCGCAGGAGGCTGGAGCCTATCCCAGCTAACATTGGGCGAAAGGCAGGGGACACCCTGGACAGGTCGCCAGTCCATCGCAGGGCTACACATAGACAGACATACACTCACACTCACCTCCACATCCACACCTAGGGCAATATTTTTCAGAGACACCAATTAACCTAGCCTGCATGTCTTTTGGATGGTGGGAGGAAGCCGGAGTACCCAGAGAGAACCCACGCAGACACGGGGAGAACATGCAAACTCCACACAGAAAGGCCGGGGCAACCAGGGTTTGAACCCACGACCTTCTTGCTGTGAGGCGACAGTGCTAACCGCTGCACCAGGGTGCTCCTGTGTAATATTGTGTGGTTTGATTAAATATGATAGTATATTGTGTATAGAAAATAAATAAGGTAATTATTAATTATATTTAGAACCCCAATGAGCAAGCCGAAAAATAACCTTGGGAGAAATCATGCTCACTGTGGGGGCCAGTTCCCCTCTGACTAACATCATAAATATAATGCCAATATTAGTTATTTGTGTGCTGTGCAAGTAATGGATTAAAATTATTAAACTAAGCGTTAAGGGTCAGTGTTTAAACAAAGATTTTGTATGAACTGTAAGATTAATGACTAATGTCTTTGAAGTCCATCCTGACTGCAGAAGTTCACATTGATGAATTGTACTTTGTTAATTGGCTGATGAAAGCTTTTGTTGGCAATTAAATGATAGTCTATGTATTCCATTTCAAGAGTGTAGTCCATCAATAAATAAAGGTGATTTTCAATAAATGTATGTAACCAACAGAGTTAGAAAGATTACATTTCTACAAACTTGACATGTGTTTTAAATAGATTTTTGAAAGATTTCTTATTTCATCACCTCGGACAACCTTATTTGTCAATAAAATGAAACTCTAATTGAAAATGTAATGTAAAAATGTAAATGTAATTGTTAAAAAAGGAGAGGATGGCACGGTAAGAAAGTAAACTTATTGTGTCAAATCTTGTAATGATATATGCTAGTATGTCAGATTAAACAGGGAAATGTGTGAATGTGTCAAAATGATGGACCCATGCAAATGCATGCTGTCTTTTGGAAACCTTACAAACATTACAAATGTGAAGTTGTGATATACAGTAGAGTGTATTCATTCTTTGAGGAGAATATAATAATCAACATAATAAGCTTTCTAGTGTAGCCAGTAATGCTAATTTAGTCGTAGAAAGTAATTTTCAAGGCAGTGAGATTGATATATAAGTGTATTTATTATACAGATACACCTGTTCAGTGTTTGAGTCCAAATAGCTCTTTTGCCAGCATGTGTGTGGAGCCAAGTTAAGAAGCCCTTCAGAGGCATATAGTTTTCTTTGGCAAGTGGAAGCTGAGTAAGAGCAACGTGACGATCATATGACCCCATTCCCCCTTCAACTTTCCTTTCCACTTCCTCTGACCTGTGCATTTGTAGGTTTTCTTGGAATTTATGTTATTGATTATGTATTCTTTGGTCCTGAGGGGATTTTTTTTTACTGTGCCCTAAAGGTTATTAGCATTAAATAGAAGTTTAATTTTAGAATAAACTATCTTTAAAAAAAAAAAAAAAAAAAGGAAGAAGAAAAGAAATAGAAAGAAAAACTTCAACCAATAGCTGGCTGGTATTATACCAGAACTCATGCACTTCTTATCCATGAACAAATACTATTTTCTTTCTGTATCAAAGAATAAGATTAATACCCAATAAATGGAGAGAATGTATCTGCAAACCAGATACTGGAGCATCTTTCTTAGATCTGTAGTGGGCAACTTTATGCCTCTTACATTAAAACCTCCAAAGTATGTCAGAGATGAAGGATGAAAAAGTGTATAAAATGATGATTCTCTATTTGTTTAGCTTCAGAACCCAGATTTTACAATGGACAGGAAGTGTGAACCAAAACAGTACCAACATTGTTTATCTGCAAAAGTAAACAAAAATGTCCATAATTTCAAACATTGAAATAATGCATAAGCCCAAAAATATAAAAATGTGTGTGTTTGGTTTCTATGTCTCTGATGGTTTCATACTCTCAGCAGCTGATAATTCATAGCATAAAACACAATGTCAGCACAAATCATGTTTATCCTAGCTGCAAGTGAATCCATATTAAACTTTGATGTCAACAACAAAAGTTTGTTGTTCTCATCTCTTTTAACAGTTGAGAAGCCTATTTATTTTGCTATATTAACTATGCACTATTATATGTTTGGTTGCTTTTTATTATTTGCATTTAGCATTGTTCTTTTTATGCTGCTACACTATCAGACAATGGCTGTGGCCAGTTTGTGGGTCACAACCCTCCAGTTGAAAACCATTGGAATTGAATCATTAGACAAAAGGCATGATGACATAGGACACCAGATGAAAAAGGATCAATTTAATTTTATTTCACCTTTGCATTGTATTTGTCTCTCATAGGTAGAACCATTTTGGCTGTTTTTAGTTTAAGAATTAATTTCACACACACTTAGTTCAGTAGAAGTAATGTGATATAAAAATGCAAGCCTTAACCCAGTACATACCTGTTAAATTAAATTAAACCCCTACATCCCCCATTCAAATGTAATTCATAAACATTTGATAATGTGATGGTGCATATTCATTTGGTGAACTGGTACTGTACAGTATGTGCAGAAAATAGCTGGGAAGATAAATCCAAGTCAATGTTTTGCGTTTGTGTGCTCCACCCAATGCTGTTCTTTCAAATTGGCAGCTCATAGTCACAGAAAAACAACTTCCTTACCCTGTGCTCCATTTAAGTGGTAAATTCTGTCGCAGTGAAATGACAAACCTGTAATCAAGGGCCTAGTTCACTAACGCCAATGACTCCTATGTATAACTATTGTTTGTATTCAAAAGTAGTAGAACAGCCTACTTGGCTAGCTTTTAATATGTGAATTCAGTAGTAATAAAACAGACTGTCTAGGGACTATGGATAGCCCTAGAAAAATATTTCTTTGCACATATGTTTTTGTTACATAAACCCAATATCCATTTTATACCCATCGTTTACCATGTCTTAAACAATCAAAACATATTCGCACACGGCACACCCAAAATGGCTACCTTTTCAGTTTAAAAAGTCCATTATTGAAAACACAAAACTTAAATTCTAATAATAAAATTAGCATTTAATACATGCAAGAGTTTTGTGTTTATGCATTTAGTAGGGTTGTTGAATCATCATGTATAACTACTGAATTACCAGGGAGCTATGAAAAACTAATGCAGGAACAGTGTTCATTTATATTCCATTGCATGCAGAACCAGGCAGTATCTGCTCATTTGCATCCATGATATAGCCCATAAAAATTGATAGACTTATTATCTGCCTTTCTTGTAGATCCTGTTATTGCAAGTTGTTTACAACATTGATTCAGTAAGGAACTACTGAATCTATTGTTAATGTAGTTTAAAATTTACCAAAGTTCCATTATAGAATTCTGAATTGTTGCTTTTTTTTTTCTTCTCTTTTCTCCCAATTTGGAATGCCCAATTTCCACTACTTAGTAGGTCAATGTGGTGGCTCACCTCAATCCAGGTGGCAGAGGACAAGTTTCAGTCGCCTCCGCTTCTGAGACCGTCAATCCGCGCATCTTATCACATGGCTCGGTGTGCATGACACCGCAGAGACTCCCTGCATGTGGAGGTTTATGTTACTCTTCTTGATCAACGCACAACTTACCACGTGCTCCATTGAGAGTGAGAACCACTAATTGCGACCACAAGGAGGTTACCCCATGTGATTCTACCCTCCCTAGCAACTGGGCCAATTTGGTTGCTTAGGAGACCTGGCTGGAGTCACTCAGCACACCGTGGATTTGAACTCGCGACTCCAGGGGTGGTAATCAGCATCAATACTCGCTGAACTGTAATTCTGAATTGCTAAAACTCCATCAAAGTCTCAAAAATCTGTAGTGTTCTGCAAAAGTGAACAATTGGGAACCAGTAAGAAAGTAGAGATAACAGCCGTTGCTTTGAATAACAGCCTGGGACTAATGAAAAATGAATGAATATAGGCCTTCTAATAATTGTGAATAATGCCACCTAATATCCAAAATGCAGTATCATGCAGAGCTACGTTACAAGTCACTGCATAGGAATTATTGGCTAAATAACCATTCTGAAAGAAATGGCAACAGACTAGGGAATGCTGTCTGTATTCATAGTTTATGGTCAAACATCTACACTCCTGACTGACAAAGTATGTGCCCTTCAAGTGGAGTCAGAAACATGAATGACAAAGCAAATTCATATTAACGAGTGGTAAACTCAGAATTCTAGATAATACCCGAGTTACTGTGGGTTGGGACATTGGAAGGGGCATGTCGACATGTAAGATGATGGGAAACAATGATTTTGCAAAATATTTTCAACTTCTGTTCTTTGTTTCAATAATATTAATTTGTTAAATATGACAGTCAATTATGTTTAAGAAAATTAATTAATAATTTGTTAGATTCTATTTATTAATAAATCATATAAGTTGTGATGCAGGTTTATTCACTTATGTTTACTCACTGATGCAACAGAAAAATAGCTTTTGCTCTCGTTCATTGTGTATTTGTTTAAGTTTGGCTTCTTCCGTATTTTGTTTCCTACTTGAATGCGTGAAATGTTGTAGTACTGAATGCCCAACTCAGAGGTACAAGCTTCCCAGGTCCACTTGAAGGCAGCATTTATTCAGACTGAGCACACTGTGCATTGGTGAGAGGAGTTTAAAATTCCCTCTGCGGAAATGTGCGCTTAACGAAATTTGAAGCACTGCCCTTTGTGGCCGAAGCTATAAGTGTGCTGAGGATTCACGTCCTTTGAGATGCTCCAGCATGGGAGCTAATGAGGCATAGGATGGAATGGGAGGGATGATCAATGATCATTAATTTCAACTAACTATTTTATATGTGCTTTCTTTAAACCACATAAGGAGATACATTTGTATATAGTTGAAAAAGTAAGCAAATCATTTGCATCTCAAAACTGTCACATAATTGAATAACTTGTGGGACAAAATGAAAACAATAAGAACAGATTTTTGGCACACACACACACACACAAACTTGTTTTTATATAATTGTGGGGCATAGACTTCCATGCATGCTATTGATTTTATACAGAGCTAATGATAATTTATATCCCCTAACCCATAACCCTAAACCTAACCCATACAGAAATCTTTTTGCATTTTTACAGCTTCCAAAAAACATTGATTAGTATGACCGCTGGCTAGGCCCCACAAGGTAGGTGATCTCAGGTTTTACTATCCTTGTGGTGACAGTTGGCCCCCACAATGCAGTATAAACACACACACACACACACACACATCTGCATTCTAACAAGGGCATTGTGCAATCTTTTTCCTTAGTTTGACTTGCATTGCCTTTGACTAAGTCAAAAAATTAGATGCCCAAATACAGGTCATTTGAATGGTTAATGTCATGCAAAAGTAAGGCTGCTTTTACTGTAAATGCATTTATCAGAATTAATTAATTATACATCTGTTACATTCATTAAACAATATTATATTTGTTATCATTTTTGTTCTGGGCATAAAAATGAATCTGCTGTCATTTAGCTTTCTGTATCAAAAAGTCAAGACTCTTCTTGAATACATGCACTATGCTTTGTGCTTCATAAAAACTTTTAGTGTTTCTTTATGACCAAAAGAGAAAGCTTTTAGGACTTGGAAAGCTCCTGGGCATCTGGCAAGCCACCAAAGATGAAGACTATGAGGATATTGTTTTAGATTTTACTTGGGTATTATGTCAGACCCCACATTACCATGGTCAGTTTGTGATTCATACAATAATTGAAATAAATCCAATGATAAATAAAGTCTTACTGCAATGGGTTCAGATATTTTTGTTAAATGCAGGTTGACTTCATTTGTTTTGAAGAAATACGTCTCATTATAATATAAATGGGATAGGGTGATGTATTTCTTTATTGTCAAAAATGCAGAGATCATCCAGAATGCATTTATATTTTAATAGATTAAGAGAGCTTTGTTTTGTACAGTTAGGATGGGTGTTTGGTACGGTTTGTGCAAGTGAAATAACAGAGTTGAGCAACACTTCTGTAGTTGGATTGCCAGAAATACGTATTAGTTTAAAACATGTGCAAAATTTTTTATATTTTTGTTGACCTAGTATATGAAAAAAAAGGATGTAAATGCCCTAAACATGTCAAATAATTTTAACATTATGATTAAGAACATATTTTAGTAATATCTTATATATTTGTAATATCTTATTATATGACGTATATTCAATGTAACTTACACATGACTTCTAAATAGAGTAAACTGCATTTCTACAAATAACATAAATACTGTAACATATTGTGGAGTGCTATAAATATCTGTATATTTAGTTTCTGTGCATTATGTTTCATTTTGGGGTTTGTATGTACGTAGCCCAGTGGTTGACTGGAAAGGTGGTAGGTTCAAACCCCACAGAACTATCACCATTGTGCCGTGAGCAGGGCACTTAAGCCCAGGTTGCTCCAGGGGGGCTGTTGCTGTAATAAGTGTACTTTAAATAGCTCTTGATAAATTAGTTAAAAGATTGTAATTATTTGCTGTTGTTTGTTTAGTTCTTGTCTGTATTTTGCCTTTGTTCTCTTCTGCACAGTTGTAAAGTTGCGATAAAAGTAATTTTAGATAAGGCAAACCATCTTGTGTAACATCTCTGCTTAATCTCAATTGTGAGTGTTTTTTCTTGGAACTGTCGTTTTCTGTTGCAGAAGATGACATCACTCCTTGCTTCATCGTTCACTTTCTTAGAGGAGCTTATCAGTTTTAACTGTGCTTAAATGGTTGACAGGGAAACTAATTGTAATAGGGAAATACAGGTCCTTCTCAAAAAATTAGCATATTGTGATAAAGTTCATTATTTTCCATAATGTAATGATAAAAATTAAACTGTCATATATTTTAGATTCATTGCACACCAACTGAAATATTTCAGGTCTTTTATTGTTTTAATACTGATGATTTTGGCATACAGCTCATGAAAACCCAAAATTCCTATCTCAAAAAATTAGCATATCATGAAAAGGGTCTCTAAACGAGCTATTAACCTAATCATCTGAATCAACTAATTAACTCTAAACACCTGCAAAAGATTCCTGAGGCTTTTAAAAACTCCCAGCCTGTTTCATTACTCAAAACCGCAATCATGGGTAAGACTGCCGACCTGACTGCTGTCCAGAAGGCCATCATTGACACCCTCAAGCAAGAGGGTAAGACACAGAAAGAAATTTCTGAACAAATAGGCTGTTCCCAGAGTGCTGTATCAAGGCACCTCAGTGGGAAGTCTGTGGGAAGGAAAAAGTGTGGCAAAAAACGCTGCACAACGAGAAGAGGTGACCGGACCCTGAGGAAGATTGTGGAGAAGGACCGATTCCAGACCTTGGGGGACCTGTGGAAGCAGTGGACTGAGTCTGGAGTAGAAACATCCCCGCATTCCCCAGGTCAAGCCACTTTTGAACCAGAAACAGCGGCAGAAGTGCCTGACCTGGGCTACAGAGAAGCAGCACTGGACTGTTGCTCAGTGGTCCAAAGTACTTTTTTCGGATGAAAGCAAATTTTGCATGTCATTCGAAATCAAGGTGCCAGAGTCTGGAGGAAGACTGGGGAGAAGGAAATGCCAAAATGCCTGAAGTCCAGTGTCAAGTACCCACAGTCAGTGATGGTCTGGGGTGCCATGTCAGCTGCTGGTGTTGGTCCACTGTGTTTTATCAAGGGCAGGGTCAATGCAGCTAGCTATCAGGAGATTTTGGAGCACTTCATGCTTCCATCTGCTGAAAAGCTTTATGGAGATGAAGATTTCATTTTTCAGCACGACCTGGCACCTGCTCACAGTGCCAAAACCACTGGTAAATGGTTTACTGACCATGGTAGTACTGTGCTCAATTGGCCTGCCAACTCTCCTGACCTGAACCCCATAGAGAATCTGTGGGATATTGTGAAGAGAAAGTTGAGAGACGTAAGACCCAACACTCTGGATGAGCTTAAGGCCGCTATCGAAGCATCCTGGGCCTCCATAACACCTCAGCAGTGCCACAGGCTGATTGCCTCCATGCCACGCCGCATTGAAGCAGTCATTTCTGCAAAAGGATTCCCGACCAAGTATTGAGTGCATAACTGAACATAATTATTTGAAGGTTGACTTTTTTTGGTATTAAAAACACTTCTTTTATTGGTCGGATGAAATATGCTAATTTTTTGAGATAGGAATTTTGGGTTTTCATGAGCTGTATGCCAAAATCATCAGTATTAAAACAATAAAAGACCTGAAATATTTCAGTTGGTGTGCAATGAATCTAAAATATATGAAAGTTTAATTTTTATCATGACATTATGGAAAATAATGAACTTTATCACAATATGCTAATTTTTTGAGAAGGACCTGTACCATTGAAGGGTTAGTTAACCCAAAAAGGATGAATGTTGATCCTTTTTGTTTTTTTCTCCATACAATGAAAGTAAATGGTGACAGAGGCTGTCAGAAACTAACATTCTGTCTAACATCTCCTTTTGTGTTCCACAGGAGTAATATAGTTAAATGGATTTGGATCAACATGAGGGTGAGTAAAATTATGACAAAATTGTCAATTTTGTGCTAACTATCCCTATAACAATTAAATCTTTGCATTTGTTTTATTGAAACATATCATGTCAGAGTTTGGAAAGAAAAGCATTTCCCCTCCAAGCACATCAAATCTCTCAGTACTCCATAAAAGCACTTGACTGCAGCTCAGATGAGAAAAATGGCTTCAGATTTACTTGGTTTTAGTGTGAATTCTGTTGTTATTGCAATTTTCACACTCTGTTTTCTCTGAATCTGACCATAGTAGAGCCAAACCCACACATATTAGATCACAGTCTAAGACACGTTATTTCAATCATATCAATCAAAACAATAGCTTTTTGGCTGAACTGGATTACATTGTGGACAGTGGTTCCACGTGTCTGCAATGCTTTTTTTTCTTCTTAAAATTACTATGTAATCCCAACAAAAATACTTTGTGTAGAAAGAAACTAGTTAAAATATTTAGACCCAACTTAATTAGACATGTCAATGTTACTCAACTAAATCTCTTTTATTTATTTATATACCAACTAGTGACAGTGAATGCTAAGTACATACTGCTTGGATGCACGAAATAATGTAGTTTAGTAACTTTGCTATAGTGAGCACCAGAGGTGGGACCAAGTCATTGTTTTCCAAGTCACAAGTAAGTCTCAAGTCATTGCATTAAAGTCCCGAGTCAAGTCCCAAGTCAAGGCAGGCAAGTCCCAAGTCAAGTCCCAAGTCAAGGCAGGGAAGTCCCAAGTCAATTTACAAGTCCTCAACTTTTAGCTTCAAGTCTTAAACAAGTCATTAGTGCGCTTTGCCCAAATTAGTGTCAGAGTATTAATTATTATAGTAAATTTATACAAATTTTATCTAGAAGTTTCTCATTTATAATCTAATTTGATCTTTTTTTTTTTTATCGATATCTACCTGTAAAGACCAAAGAGGTTAATAAAGATGATACATGGATCTTATCTTTGGACACACATTAAGGCAAACCAAACTTTTACTCTAAACACGCAGTGAAAAGACACTGAACATGATGAACTGGTGAGTGAAATCTGAAATATTACCAGGCAGTGGCTAATTGCAGACATTTAACTTGCATATACCAGTTATATACTGAAAAGGGCTGCGAACAGAGTAAATGATCGGTTTTGTGATTTTTAGAACCATAACCAATATAATTAAATAAACTATAGGACCACAGGTTCTACATGTTGCAGTCCTTTTCTTGCCTTTAACGCTGTATTCAATATATCCCAATTATATCACCTTTGGTATAATTTTTGCTGTGTCCTAGTCCTTAAATGTGCGCCGCGACCTTCAATCTTGGTCCAGCTTTCGTGGAAGCTGATTAGTTGGTTGTCTGATTGGTTGAATATGGAGCATTGAAATGCAGATTTGAAAATCAAATGAATCGTTTATTTGGGAAATGAATCCTTGATTTACTGCACATTTTTTAATTATACAACTCTTATCTTTGGTTTTAAAAAGTATAAGTATTTCCAAGTCAGACGGCTGAAGTCCAAGTCAAGTTGCAAGTCATTGCTGTCAAAGTCTAAGTCTAGTCGCAAGTCTTTTTTGATTCTGTCGAGTCGAGTCGCGAGTCATCAAATTAGTGACTCGAGTCCGAGTCAAGTCCAAGTCAAGTGACTCGAGTCCACACCTCTGGTAAGCACAGAAACTGCTGAGCAATCAGTGTGTCATGCTTCATCATAATGGTAACCCCCAAAACTCCAAAATAACAGAAACTCTTCTAAATCTCAACATAAAAAAACATTAAACACTAACACGTATCCCCCTTTCATATTCATCTTGCACAAAAACGCAATGCATTTCATTTGAACATTTACTCTTACTATTGAGCCCCATGCAAAGCATGCTGGAAAATGGAAATTCTCTGGCCTATTTCATTAATGCTACATTAACAACACAAAACATATTCATGCAATTCCAGCTCAAATGGATTAAGTACACTTCCATTTGACAATTTTAATGCAATGAAATCAAGTTGTGACAATATGTTCAAAAATTGTGTTGCTTTAGTTCATTTTAATTAAGTAAATTAAACAAGTACCTAATTTCTGAGGTATGAAAGCACAGTTTACACGTAATGTGCAAGATTTATGAGCACATTGGATGGACAGTGTAATGAAAACAACTGTATATTAAGTGAAGAACATGAATGTCTCTGACTGGACTTAAGCCTGTGAACTCTGTTGAGTTATCACACAGCCTGTGGAGTTTCTTTTGACAAAATTCATTAGCATATATTTCAGTCAGGACCACTTCCGTCAAATGAATGCTTGAATAAATACTTTACTGACTTGTAGACAATTGAAGCATCTGTTGGTGTTGTGCAATATGGCACAATAGATCATGTTTTTTTTTTACTTTTTTATGACAAGGACCAACAAATATGACAATCACCTTACGAGGGACCTCCTCCAATATACAAATGTTGCTATATCAGAATCAGAATCAGAAATAATTGTAAGTTTTCACATACAAGGACTTTGCCTTTGAGTTTGATGCATACAATAACAATAAACAATAAACACAGTAAGATAAATAATAAACTATATTTAAGATACAATATATAGAGAAAACTGACTGGTTTTAATAAAGGAGCTGTACAGTTGTGCAAAATATGTGCAGTTGTGCAGGGATGTGCAAAATATGTGCAGAATATGAACAATAGAATGTGCAAATGTTCAGTGTTTACAGTTGTTCACAGTTCAAAGAAAAGTTCGCATTTTGAGTATAATAAAAAGTGCAATAGACCAGTCAAAGGTTCTTTACGTTGATGCAAGACAGACATGGAAACTATATTAATGTAACCTGCAGTGTCTATGTAGGTGGGTTAAGAGACAGTGTCGGGGGGTCCTAGGCCTTGTTTATGCCAGCTGCAGATGGGAAGAAACTTTTCCTGTGGCATGAGGTTTTGTTCCTGATAGACTGAACAGCCTCCTCAAATGAGTGTCTCAAAGAGATTGTGTCCTGGGTGGGAGGGGTCGGCCACAAACTTTTCTGCCCACCTCACTGTCTCGGAGGCATACAGGTCCTGGAGAGGCAGCCAGTCAGATCGCGGCAAGTCACCTTCTCAGCAGAACTAATGACACGCTGCAGTCTGCTTTTGTCCTTGGCAGTGGCAGCAGCGTACCAGATGTGAAGGAGGAGGTGAGGATGGACTCAATAATGGAGGTGTAGAAGTGCAGCATCATTGTCTTAGGCAGGTTGAACTTCTTTGTGTACAAAATGTATTAGTGTGATATCATAAAGACGATTTACTGTAAATAATTATCTTTTATATTGTTATGGTACGAACTTATTATTAAAATATCATCCATAGGGATGTACCAATGTAACAGCCAATTATTGACTAAACTAAAACCATTGGGGATAACCATTGAAATAAACCGCCAATATCAACTACTGGTTTTTAATATCAGCGTCTTCATGCTTATGCATAAGCATGAAAACACTGATATGAAAAACTGATGGTTGAACTATAATTAATTACATACATTGCATTGTATTACGTTTATAATCATTTCTCTGTGTAATATAAAGAAACATCTACCAAAATAAATGAAATCCAAAAAAGTAAAGCATGATGAACATAATAATTCATTATATGAATTTGTAGAATTTTATGAATTTTGTCCTTATATTTAAAATGTGAATTGCATTGTTTAGAACTGCAAAAGCAGAAGTGCAAAAATGTTTTAGAGGTGCAAAAATGTTTTAGAAGTGCACAAGGAAAAAGATCTGTATTGGTAGACATCATGATCAGCTGAGCATCAGCTGTTTGCAAGCTTGACTAAACTAACGTGAATGTGGCAGCGGGGGCGTGGTCAAGCGCCCGTCCGGGAGAGAAAAGCGGTAAGGGCGCTCACACCTGAGCTAAATGATGACTAACACCTGTGTCTGATTGCAGTAACATGAGGAGAGCGGCATAAAAAGGGCAGGAGCGACGGAGCACGGGAGAAAAAGAAGAAAAGACTGTCTCTGCATACCCTTTAAAGAAAAGATTAAAAAGACTTACCCTTTAAGTTGACGCTGGTTTCCTTGTACTGTTTTACAGTGAACTAACCTGAACATGCCTGAACGTTATGCTTGATTTATTAAAGAGTCATATGGTCCAATTTGGCTCGTTCAGACTAGTACTGTGATAAAGCATCTGTTTATTCTTGAGTCCAAATGTAATCCTAAATGTACTTTTTTGTACTTCAGCCTAATATCAGTGATGAACCTCAGTTTCAACCATCACCTCGTGACCACCATGATGCAGTGCAATAAGTTTTTTTTCTCATCAGGATTTTAATGGCAAATGATTTATAAGATGACCTTCAAACTCCCATCAAAAACACATGTGGGAATCTATAATCAAATGAAGAGAACTAAGTACTGTATAGTGTCAGCTATTGAGGTTGATATAGCAATAAATAACTTTTTTGAGGCTTGGCAATCTAGTTAAGTGTCTTAGGCAAGCCCAAGATAAAGGATGTCCAGTGCAGAGAAGGATTACACACATTAGATTTATTTACAGAACATTCACTATAAACTCAATGACCCCAAGTAAAATCTATAGCCCAGATACATTGGTTAAATGAAGAAATAACATCTATGCTAAATATACTGAAAATAATATTGATGCCATCCAAATACTGGACACATCACATTTCTGTGCAAACAAGCAGTCTAATATGTGTTCCTACCTTTTCATGATTGCCATCATATACAGTGTATGACTACATCAGAAGAACTATAATCAAAGAATAATCACAGCTCATTTACTTTCCTTAACAATGTGCCAATTAAAAAAAGAGAAGCCAAAGACCACCAAAAAAATATTGCTGGGTTAGTTCAACCCATAATTAAACTTATGTTCAAAAGGAGATGTTAAAAGGACAGTTCTTCCAAAAATCAAAATTCTCTCTTCATTTACTCACCCTCATGCAATCCCAGATATGAATCATTTCTTATCAGTGTTGAACACAAATTAAGATTTTTTTAGAAGAATATCTCAGTTCAGTATGTCCTTACAATGCAAGTGAATGGTGGCCAGAACTTTGAAGGTCCAAAATCCAGATAAAAAACTGCATAAAAGTAATCAATGAGGTTAAATCCATATCTTTAAAAGTGATATGATATGTGTCAGTAAGAAATAGATGAATATTTTAATATTTTGTACTATAAATCTCCACTTTAACTTTCAGATTTGAAAGTGAAACTAAACAGGTGCAACGTGTTTTTTTTTTATTTGAAATTGAAAGTGGAGATTTGTAGTAAACAAGGTCTTAAATATTGATCTGTTTCTTACCCACACCTATCATATCGCTTCTAAAGATTCACTTGCATTGTACTGGCCAACAGAGCAGAGATATTTTTCAGAAAATCTTCATTTGTGTTCAGGCAGAAGAAAGTAAGTCATACACATCTGATGGCATGAGGGTGAGTAAATGATTAGAGAATTGTTGGGTGAACTATCCCTTCAAGCAGAATGTTATGGACTGACAGCATCATTCATCATTCACTTTTATTGTATGAATAAAAAACTTGAAATGAAAGTGATTGGTGACTCAGGGTGTCAGTCCCAACATTCTGCCTAATATCTTCTTTTGTGTTTTCTTTTGAATTTGGGTGAATTGGGTGAACAGTCCCTTTACATTATAAAAGCACCATTAACACCAATGTCTACATGAAAGGGAAAATTAGGAGAAAACTGTTTTAGTCAAGTGTTGAATGTCCATTGAATGATCTTAAGAACTATCCAATCCTGTTAAAAGCAAAGGGAAATAGAATCATAAACTGTATTTGGTGCTATTCTGATGAGAGCGCTGTTCAATGGAAACCAGAGCAAGCCCTTTAAATAAATGTAAATTATAGTGTACAGCATAGAGTAGAGAACAAGCTAATGTTGAATGTTGTAAAATGTCATTTTGGTGTTGCATATGTGGTCTAGACTAAATGGGACAGGGCTAGAATTTTTTACAGTGATTAAAGTGACCGTGCACTGGGCTGGTCAGTTGTCTGGTTTCGACGGGAAGTGGTAATGGCTCAAGTTTTCACTGTGGGAGGAACAGATGGACATTTATTCTAGGGAAAGCTTTACCTAAAAGACACTTGTAGAAGTTGCAAAGTTGCTTTGGACAGAAGCATTTATTAAATGCATGAACATAAATATTCACTATTACTACAGTATATTCTAATTATATATCTAGACCCTTTGAGTAAAACATAACAAAGGGTTGCAATGTACATGATTTGATGAGCAGGATTTGTGTTTTATTTGTGTGTGTGTGTGTGTGTGTGTGTGTGTGTGTGTGTGTGTGTGTGACAATTCTCTCTACATTTCAACTTTTTTCCCTTCCTCAATTCACATATAAGCCAGAAAACAGAATAGCTCTCAGTACCATATATATATATATATATATATATATATATATATATATGATATATATATATATATATATATATCATATATGCATATGCATATATGATATATATATATAGAGAGAGAGAGAGAGAGAGAGAGAGAGAGAGAGAGAGAGAGAGAGAGAGAATTTTACTACAAAAATAGAATTAACAGACAGCATTTACAAGCTTTTAATGCAAAAGACTATTCCTCGGCCATATCATCATCCTAAAACTGTTTCAAACAATCTAATGACAGATCTTGTATATCAAATCTATCAAATGAAATGTAATCCTCACTGTCTAACACTTCATCAGTGAAAGGAAAGGGAAACAGTCTAGTCCTTTAAAAACAGTTTGTTTTAACAATAACCACTGACATAATTACAAGAACTCATGTTGTCCTGGTTGAAATCATAGTTTTAAAAAGGAGATGATGTCATGCAAACATGTTAATTCAAGGGCTCTGATAAGAAGCAGGGTATCGAATTGACCCCTCCATCTGAACAATGCACTAAATCAGTACAACAGCAATTTATAATTAATTTACATGTAAAGTAAATGACCCATCCTCACCAGTTTTTACTCTCTTTTCTGTGTATAATGTCAGGTCCATTGTTAATTTCTGTAAATGTAATGCACATTTGAATTGGTAAAACATGACTTGACTTGAAAAAAAAGCAACACTAAGAAGAAACAAACTATTTGGACAGTTGTATACTGACCAACTTTATAGAGAAATAACTCTGAAAGTGATTGAAACAGAGTGAAAAAGAAAGAAAGTGTGGTGTACATGTGTGCTCCTTTGTGTGTTTATATCAAAGTTGTGTGTAATTTCAATACAAAGTCAAAAAGTAGCGTAACATTCCATTTTAAAATCTTATAATCAGTAACCGTTAATGACTTTCAATTAAGGTAAGTACTTTCAAGTACATTACTTGGGTTAAACTTTTCTAAAACTATTTATGGAGAATGCATTAAAAACATGAATCATGTTCATATGTACGTCTGTTTGTGTTATATAGAAACGTAATTTTAAATTAATTGAGCGGAAAGTAAATAACTTAAAAAGTAATTAATAATTAAAGCAATTTATAAAGTAATATGATCTTAATTTATCTGATAAAATAAAGAGGTAGTCAGCCATTTGTAGTTGATGAATTTTTTGTGTAACTTACAACACTTGGTGTGTATCTGCATACAGTACTATGATGAACCAAAACATTATGACCACCTGCCTATTATGCTGTTGGTCATCCGCGTGCCATCAAAACAGTACCGACCAGCCGAGGTATGGACTCTACAAGATGCTGGAAGGTGTCCTGTGGTATCTGACACTAAGATCCGTCAATCCTGTAATTTGCAAGGTGGCACAGCTGTGGACCGGACATGTTGGTCCAGCACATCCCACAGATGCTCAATCTGATTGAGATCTGATGAATTTGTAGGCCAGGGCAACACCATGAACTCTTAATCATGTTCCTCAAACCAATCCCGAACAATGTGTGCAGTGTGGCAGGGCGCATTATCCTGCTGAAAGAGTCCACTGCCAACAGGGAATACTATTGCCATGAAGGAGTGTACCTGGACAGCAGCGATGTTTATGGAGGTGGCACGAGTCAAACTGACATCCACGTGAATAGCCAGACCCAGGGTTTCACACTGCCTCCACCGGCTTGTCTTTTTCCCACATTGCATCTTTGTGCCATCACTTCCTCAGGTAATCACTGCACACATACACGGCCATCCACGTAATGTAAAAGAAAACAGGACTCATCAGACCAGGCAACATTTTTACACTACTCCAAAGACCAGTTCAGACAGTTGTGTGCCCACCCCTGTTGACGGTGGACAGGGGTCATCATGGGCACTCTGACCGGTCTGCGGCTATGCAGCCCCATACACAGCAGGGTGCGATGCGCTATTTGTTGTGACACATTTTTCCCGTAAATCTCATTAAAGTTTTTGTGAATTGTGCCAAAGTAGACCTTCTGACGTTTCGGACCAGATGGGATAGCCTTTGTTGCCCTCACGCATCGATGAGCCTTGGGCACCCAACAACCTGTCGCCGGTTTGTGGTATGTTCCTCTTCAGACCACTGTCAGTAATTACTCACCACTGCTGACCAGGAGCACCACACAAGCCTTGCCATTTCAGAGATGCTCAGACCCAGTCTTCTGGCCATAACAATTTGGCCCTTGTCAAAGTCTCTCAGGTCTTTGCTCCTGCCCATTTCTCCTGCATTCAACATGTTGACTATGAGAACTGATTGTTCATTTACCATCTAATCCACCCAGACCTTGACATGGCCTTGTTAGGAGATGATCAATGTTATTTGCTTCACCTGTGAATGATCATAATGTATTGGCTCATCATTGTATATTCATAGAGTGCATGCGTGTGCTTGTTCACGAACACAGAGTACAGTAAATCCACGTTCACTCAGGAAAGTGTATGCCAACTGCACAGTATCAATTACGTTGTTTTTGAAAGGAAAGAGAACAAGTTAAGCACTTTTAGTGTTTTTCTGAGATATCCGAGTACCCGATCTTTGACGTTGTTTCCTTGATGAGGGGTTACATATGAGCTTTGTTGGATTGCTTGGGAAAATCCACTGCAATGTGGCATGAAAAAGTAGCCACACGTCTTAGTATGTCTTGATAAGACTGTTTCATAATGCTTAACCTGCCCATTACACAATATAAAGAAAACAAAAACACATATTTCTTCAGCAATATTTTTTAAGCACAAAGGATAGCAGGCCCTTTGTCTTTTCATTTCTTCCACAAAGAATCAATTGTTTTTACACAGAGCGTTGTCTAAAGGAATATAGCCTAGCTTTGTGAAGCCTCCTGTGACATGGTACTGGCAGCACTGTTTTCTTTCTTTGTTCCATCTTAGTGCTTAGCAAGTGTTGTTGTTGTTGGCTTGCCATTCTGCTGCCTTCTAGTCCGAGAGCTAAGCCTTCTGCAGTGCCATTAACAAATACAGAGCGCTCAGCCTTTGTGAGAGAGGAACCATTGCCCAGAGAGGCGTGAAGCAGGTCTTACAAATGATCAGTTAACAGCAGTTGGATTCATTGTGCTTTATTTTGTCAGGTGGCCATGCTTATATTAATAATACTGCATTGCATAACCATGTTGCCCACCGTTGGATAACCATGATGCAACCGATTTAGCTCCTGGTATGAACATTCATGATGGTCAATGTAATTTGTCAAGTGATTAATAATTGTCATGTTCAGATAAATCTAAAGTTAGAAATTGTAATGATTCTGAGAGGTGGCTGTTGGATAAAACCTTAGAAATATTTATACAGTATGTTCTTATCTTAAAATATACAGTTTTTTAAATAAATAAAAAAAATATACATTTTGTCCTTATTAATTTCACTTGAATCTCTGTAACCCATCAAGGCTAGGTGCAAGCATTTGGTTCTGTTTTCTTTTTCTTTTTGGGATTGGTTCTGTCTCATCTCGTTTATTTGAACACAGCTGCATCATAACCACATTTGCCCAAATGGAACCAGCGAGAGGCCTTCAATTCATATAATTATAAAAACAAGATTGGAACAGTCAGTTGGACATGGCAATAAACTGAATGTGAATTTGGAATCAGTGACAAAATAAGGCACAAGAAGGGAAATCCGTATTTACAGATTATCTTGATGCCTTTTGAGTGAATTCAATGAACAATTTGAAATGTACCTAGCACACACTGACACCTTGTGGTAAATTAGGGTAAATGTCTTCGAGCTAACAGTTGCATGTTTTATGGGGGATATAAAGAAATAAGGATAGCACTACAGTAAGGTTCTGTACATGGATATTATTTTAACGTCAATACAGTATGTATCAACTAACAATGAAAAATTATTTTTAAACCAAAATGAATCTAATGTTACAGTTTGTAATTTAGAATTTTTATTTTAGTAAAAACAAACACTTATTAAAATCACTTGGTTACGTTAAGCTTAAAAGAAAGCTTTAAAAAAATCTTTAAAAAAGCTTAAAATAAAACAAAAAGCTTTTAATACAAAAGCTTTTTGTATTTAGAAATTAGCATAAACCAAGATATAAATGCATGTAAAACATTTTTGTTCATTGTTAATGTTAACTATTGAGTTAACTAATATTAACATATACAAACTTATTGTAAAGTGTTACTGAAATAACTTTTTTCTTTTTTTACTTTTAAAAGAACAACTCATGCTTCTTTTAATTGATTACATTTGTAGATTAACACGTGTATTTTTCTAGATTAACATATAATAATATTCTGTTATTTGCTATCTTGCTTTCTTCAGGCATTTTTTATCACAAATGTTATACTGGTCACACAATTTAATCTTGACTGAAATCTTACCCAACACTGAGAGGAATTTTTTTATCAGCCTTTAATTGGGTAGTGAATTGGGGCATTGAGAGGTGCATCAAGACTGCACAAACAAGAAGAATAGTTACTATTCGCATTAATAGTTTTTTCTGACATGACTATGATTTTTGTGTAAAATCTGAATGCTCTAGTTATCACCTGGTCTCACGTGGATTCTCAAGTCCCTAGTGTTAGTTGTAGGTTTTCAGGTATACACTTACTACAACAGTTGGCTATGTACCTCTGCTTTCATTGTATTAGCGTTGTTGTAAACTACTGTCCACATGGATCTGAGTTTCTATTCTGAGGACTGATGACGTTCTTTGTCACCTTTTGCAATGTACAAGTTCATTCATCTTTCATCAACTGTCTGCCATTATCTGTACTCAGTCTTTATAGAAACTGAGCAGGGCAACATGGGTTTATCTTGAGATATGATAGACTTTTGCCAGCTCTGTTTCCTAATAGGACTTTATAGATTTTGGTTATTTATTTGATATTTATGTTGCATGTGCCTGTATATATATATAGCCTACTCCCACTCAGTATTTTACATTGGATAATATCTAATAAGTCAGTTTTAGATAAGTATTGTCTATTTTATTATTTAGTATTAGTAAGTATTTATTATTTTAGTCCTCATTGTTTTTTCTTCTTCTTTTTTAAACAGTAAATACATATATATATATAACATAGAGAGATAATGCATTTTCAGGATCTATTTTTGGTAACTAGTGGAGTGGCCAATCATTACCACCACTAAAGCTGTTGTAAATCCATCAGAGGCAAATCTGGCCACATCTGATCATGACAGTGGCCGACAGTTTTGTTATGACAACATTGCTACTGTTTTCTTTAGTAGTTGCAGTGTTACAGTGCAGTTATGCCCCAGGTAATGCAGCATAATTATAGACTTAATTGTGGACTGGTGGTCCAAACTGGCCTGCCTGTTGGCAGAAGAACAGTAAAAGTCTATGCCAGATCCATAAATCTCAAGGTCCTCTTGCTGCCCATTTTTACCATGACAAAATGTATTTTGCAATTCGCTCAACATAGCTGTCAACAATGTGATATCTAATCTTTTCTACTTAAGTACCTGAGATATGTTTGACTGGCCTCTATCTGTCTGTCTCTCTGTCTGTCAGTTTGTCCCTCCCTCCATTCGTCCCTCCCTCCATCCATCCATCCATCCATCTATCTATCTATCTACATTTGGTCATTTAGCAGACGCTTTACAAATGAGGAACACAGCAAGCAATTTGTCATACAAAAATCAACAATATCTGCAGTATCACACTGCCAACTTCTCAATGTGGCTGAAGTAGTATAGAACCTAGCAGCATAGAAGAAAGAAGTATATATATATATATATATATATATATATATATATATATATATATATATAGTTAAACAGTAAGATCAATTAATTATGTGAATTGGTTAAGTGCTCGTGGAACAGATGTGTTTTCAGCTGGTTCTTGAGTGTTGATATGATATCAGCAGATTGTGTGGAGGTTGGAAGCTCATTCCATCATGAGGAACAGAGAAAGTAAATTATAGTGCCTCTTAACGATGGGACCACCAGGCGCCACTCGTTCATTGACTGCAGAGAGTGAGTTGAGACCTAGACCCGGAGGAGTGAATTGAAGTAAGAGTGTGCCAGGCTGTCCTGAAGGCCAGAGTCAAAGCCTTGAATTTGATGCAGGCAGCTACAGGTAGCCAGTGTATTGAAATCAAAAGTGGGTTGACATGAGCCCTTTTTGGCTGATTGAAAACCAGAAATGCTGCAGTGCTCTGGGCCATCTGCAGTGGCTTAATCATGCTAGCTGGGACAGAGCATTACTGCAGTCCAGTCTTGAAATGATTGGACCAGGAGCTGGTTAGCATATTAAGACAGGAAAGGTCTGGTTTTCCTGATTTTGTAAATAGCAAACCTGCTAGCTCGGGAGGCTGATGAGATGTGTGAAGTTAATTTGGCCATCGACCATCACTCCCAGGTTCTCGGCTGTCCTGGTTGGCGTAAGTGTAGTTGAACCGAGATGAACAGTGAGGTTTGGTCTACAGATGGGTTGGCTGGGATCACAAGGAGTTCTGTCATGGCAAGGTTGTGCTGAAGATAACATTCCTTTCATCCAGGCAGGCAGATATGAACTGGGACAGTGGGGTCATCAGGCTGGTATGTCATATCTATCTACCTACCTACCTAACTAACTAACTAACTAACAAGCTAACTAACTAACTACCTGTCTGTCTGTCTATCTGTCTGCCTGTCTATATTTCTGTATGCTACAGTTTCTTATGATTATCTAATGATTTTAGATTTAAGATTAACTTTCACTCACCCATTATGTGCAACAAATGTGAATATGGTCTAACGCGAGGGGCGTGGTTGTACAACTGACGTCAGCAACTGGGTGTCTCTCGCCTGGCTTTGGGCTGCTGTCTCCTCTCTCTCTCTCTCTCTCTCTCTCTCTCTCTCTCTCTCTCTCTCTCTCTCTCTCTCTCTCTCTCTCTCCTGCGAAGCGAACAGGGGGGAGAGGATCATAAAAAAGCCAGGAACGGCGACAGTGACAGCGAGCGCCTGTGGCTCCGGCGCCTGTGCGCGATCCTCCCTCTCACTCACCGCCAACACTCGCACCAATGCGCGCACTAAGCCATCACCACCAGATACCTCCACATCGCATTACCGCGTTCGCATTGTGACATTTCTCTCTTTATTTATCGTTCAGCATCCGAGGTACGACCGTCGAGACACAAACACTTTAATTTCAACCCTTTATCTGAATGACGGGCGGACGGTTTGACTTCGACGATGGCGGCACTTTCTGCGGTGGATGGGAGGATGGAAAAGCCCACGGACACGGCATCTGCACCGGCCCGAAGGGCCAGGGCGAATACTCCGGGTCCTGGTCCAACGGATTTGAGGTAGTCGGGGCGTACACCTGGCCCAGTGGGAATACGTACAAGGGCTACTGGGCACAGGGAAAGCGACACGGGCTCGGCGTGGAGTCGAAGGGGAGGTGGCTGTATCGCGGAGAGTGGAGTCACGGATTTAAGGGTCGGTATGGGGTTCGCCAGAGTCTAAATACACCTGCCAGGTATGAAGGCACATGGAGTAATGGATTGCAGGACGGATACGGGGTCGAGACATACGGGGATGGGGGTGAGTTCAGCTAAACATCTCTTGACCTATTTAATGCTCTGTAAATACTTATGTATATGACAATGTGGCCTAAATAATGTAGAAGGCACAGTTAATGCGTTATTAGTGCAGAATGATCATGGTGGAGGAAAGGAGGTCTCGGTTTTGTGAAAGGATTTCATTTTTTTTTTTTTTTTAAGAAAAAGATGTTGTTTTTGGCTTTTTTAACACACTCACTCACACACACACACACACACACACTTTCTCTCTCTCTCTCTCTCTCTCTCTCTCTCTCTCTCTCTCTCTCTCTCTCTCTCTCTCTCTTTCTACTTTCTAACTATTACATTTAGACCCTAAATAATAAAGATTTATTAAGTAGTTTACTCGTGCAAAGTTGATTTGATGTATGACATATAACTGGACTGGTCAGCAGTAGTTGCTCACAGAGGTCATGGCTAATAATAGTTACATCTGCAACATGTCAAATTAAAGCTCTTGTCAACAAGACCAGCAGACAAGTTCTTGTGTCTTTTTTTATATTTTGTCAGAAAAAAAATTCTATAATAAAAATTGTGGCACCATTTTCATTAATGAAAGTCAAAAAGAAAAATGGGCATATATTTGGAAAATAAAATAAAATAATCCTTGTTTTTGTTTTTCAGGCAGTGTGAAGTTGGAAAGTGTAGACTGTACCACCTCTTTCTTGATAGTTTACTTATTCACATTACTTAAATAATTAAATATGAAAAAACAGTGAAAACAGTATATTATAGTCAAAACAGACCAGCATACAGCAAGAAACTGGTTTATTAAAATGTAATTAAAGCATTTGTCCATTTGTACAGAAATGGCATTTGAGCAAAGTTATTATGCAACATCATGGGAATAACATTTTGATTTCATAGTAGGCCTATATTATGAAGTCTTTTAAAAAATGAAAATTTAAACCCAGATAATTTAACATTCAGGCAAGTTTTGGCAGGAACATTTAAGTTCTATTGGTGGCATCAGAGGCCTGGTGTAGAATTTTTAGAGAGTAGGGTCACACATTACCACTTACTCATAACTCACTTTCATCTTCTGCAAAAAAAATCCTGAAAATAGGGTTGCTGAGACAGAGGCTCTTTGTTACACCATATATCATAAGTAATTTCCATTTGGCCTCTTTACCTAAGCATTACCTTTGAGGATATGACATGTGCAGAATCAGGAAGAACGAGTGGATAAATAGGTAAATAAATAAATAAAAGTTATGTTTGGCTGGAGCCAAAACTTCACAATGTCTCAGGTTACTTCTACGTTTTAAAATAGTGCTGGCTCTGCTGTTGAAGCTGTTAGGTCTGACAGATTGGCAAATGAGATATAGGAGGGAGAGCTATTCACTTTGTCACATCTTTGTCATAACGTGGATAGGATTACACACAGGCATAGACATATTACTACTTAGACAATAAAGTGTATTAAACTTATAATAGGGTAAATCTCACCAAAACATGTACAGGTTGTGTTTCAGCCTAAAATCAAAAAAGAAAATAAATCCTATTTTTTTTGTATTGTGACATTAGTATAATGTGGTCTTATTATTATTATTATTATTATTTGTTATTTTTTATACACATAGTATTCTCAATTATTAATTCTCATTACAATCTCATTACTGTAATACATTAAATTTGTTATTTTTTTTATTATTATGTAAATATGCAAATCTGTGGAAGTATAATAGATACAACCATGATGTATAAATTAAAGTAAAAAATGTTACATATATACTTTAATATAAATGTGAGTAGTATGCTAATTATAGAATTTCAATAATATGCCATAATTTCTATTTTGCATTACAGTAATTAGAATGAGATTTTATGCATTAGGGTAATAAGAATAGTGTGTGTATTGTCATGATAATAATGTCACTTTGCAAAAAATCTTAACGCTCCTAAAATACACTTTATCAATTTTAAGCAAAATATGATTTCTTATTTCTTTCTTTTGATTTTGGGGTGAAATATGACCCGGAAATATTTCCTTTCCAAAAAGGGATAGTTCACCCAAAAATGAAAATTCTCTCTTCATTTACTCAATTTCATGCCATCCCAGATGTGTATGACTTTCTTTCTTCTGCACACAAACAAAGATTTTTAGAAGAATATATCAGCTCTTTAGGTCCATAAAATGCAAGTGAATGGTGACCAGAACTTTCAAGCTATATATAATAAAAGTGTTCATATGATTTCACAGGTTAAATATATGTCTTAAGAAATATAATAGGTGTAGGTGAGAAACAGATCAATATTTAAGTCATTTTTACTATAAATATCCTTTTTCACTTTCTGAAAGTGAAAGAAGAGATTTATATAATAAAAAGATTGAAATATTGATCTGATTCTCACCTGAAGTGATTGCATCACTTCAGAAGACATATATTAAACCACTGGAGTTTTTTGGATTACTTTTATGCTGCCTTTATGTGATTTTTGGAACTTCAAAGGCATTTATCACCATTTCTGTGTTTTAGCTGAACTATTCTTCTAAAAATCTTTGTTTAAGTTCTGCAGAAGAAAGAAAGGCATACACATCTGGGATGGCATGAGGGTGATTAAATGATGAGAGAATTAAACATTTGTACACTTAATTCAACCCCATACTACCGAATTACTAACAATCGTCATCATGTGATCAGTCTGGATTCTTCCCTCCTGTAAACTGTCTTTGTGCTTAAAGTCATTCAGTCTTTCCAGTAGAGTACATTTTGCAATTTAAAAGACCTTAAATTAGGAAATGGAACTACATTACCATTGAATAATTTGACATTTTTCAGTATTCATGTATGCAAGAAGTGTTTTAGATTTTAAAAAACTCATTGTGATAGTGCTTTCTCTGATTCAGAAATCAGCCTATAACCTCAATGAACAAAAACATTGATTAAGAACATCAAGCACCCAGACATGTTAGTTCCTCTGGCGTTTGCTTTTGTTTGTTATCCCTGTATTATGTGTTATGCAATATCTAGACTGAAGTCTCCCTAATCCCTTTGCCAGGTACATACCAGGGCCAGTGGATGGGCGGCATGCGGCATGGTTATGGTGTACGTCAGAGCGTGCCTTATGGCATGGCCACTGTCATCCGCTCCCCACTCCGCACCTCACTGGCTTCCCTGCGCAGTGAGCAGAGTAATGGGTCCGTTCTGCATGACCACATGTCAGACAGCCCAGCTGGCACCCGTGGCGGTTTTGTCCTGAACTTCCACAGTGACAGCGAGGTGGGCTCTGGCAAAAAAAAGGGCCTCTTCCGACGGGGCTCACTGTTTGGCAGCCTCAAACAGCTGAGGAAATCTGACTCCCGCTCCTCCATATCCAGCAAACGCAGTTCAGCGCGTAGTGACGCCACTATGAGCCGAATCAGCTCCAGTGACGCAAACTCCACTGTAAGTTTTGGTGACGGAGAGGTGGCTGACGAGTACCTGCCAGCAGAGGACAACGTCGATGCCACCACTACCGAGTCATACAATGGCGAGTGGAAGAATGACAAGCGGAATGGTTTTGGTGTCAGCGAGCGATCCAATGGGATGAAATACGAAGGGGAGTGGTTGAACAACAAACGGCATGGCTATGGGTCCACAATGTTCCCTGATGGGACAAAGGAAGAGGGAAAGTACAAAAATAACGTTTTGGTGCGTGGCATCAAGAAGCAGCTCATTCCCTTAAAGAACGCCAAGACAAGGCAGAAAGTGGACCGTGCTGTGGAAGGAGCCATACGAGCGTCTGCCATTGCCCGAACAAAAGTTGAAATTGCCACCTCAAGGTTAATGCTTCCCCCAGATCAATCCTACAACACTCGATCAATTCCGTTATACAGTGGCTACAAAATGTTATTGCATTTAGATAACAAAATATCAAACCAAGTGGCATCTGCAAACAAATGGTTTTATAGCTTTTCAGAATTAATTTTACTTTTAAATTGTGTCATGGTAAACTGTGTCATGAATGTTCACAGGTGTCCTAGCAGAGTAACCACAGGGGCTTATTGTCAGATTAACTGTGGACATATTCCATTAACATTTGACAACCAAAACAAATCTTCAAATACTTTTTTAAACAAAATATCTACTTTTTTATCATTTGAAAAGTTTGCTTGTACTATATTTCTTTCAAATAAATGCCACTTGGAGTGATGTCTTGTTGTATATATTTATATTCAAAGACATTCATACACATTTTTAACTGTGGTTTACAACCTGTTGATACTCTCAAAAATATTTTGAACTGTTAAACCTGTTGTAGCTCACTGACCTCACCCATGGGCCTGACTTCACTTTACTTAAAATAGTTCACATTTACTATTTAGTGTACAGTTCAAAAAGTTTAATAATGTTGACAAATATACAGATGTATCATTTGCCAACATTATTAAAATTTTGGACAGTAGACTATTTAGTATATGTGAACCAATGTATGCAAAGTAAAGTCAGTCCCATGGTTGGGGACCATGGGACTGATGAGCTTCAACAGGTTTAAAAGTCCAAAAAAATGTTGGGGACCATTGTATATTTACAGGACAACATCTTGGCTTTTTGTTGCATGTCTCATTCTCTCTCTCTTTCTATTTCTCTTTCTTTATGTTGAAAATGAACCCAGCTTTGATTGACATACAATTCTTAATCTAACCTATCACTCACAATAATTACATTCCTCCAGTCAACATAGCCCATGCATGCTGCACATTAAGAGCTGCAAACCTTCTCATTTGCCTCATGTGAAAAAAGGATTTTTGCAGGTTGTTCACTTAATTAAAATGAACTAAAGCAACACAATTCTAGAACATTTTGTCTTAACTTCAGTCCATTACGTTAAATTCAATTAAATTAGTAAAATTTAAGTTTACTTAATCCATTTGAGTAAGGTCGACATGAATAGGTTTTGTAGCATTGATGAAACTGGCCAGGGGATTTCGATTTCCCAGCATGCTTTGCAGGGGACTGGATGGTGTGAACAAATGTTGAAACCAAGTGTTATTTTATGCATTTTTGATCATGATACGAACAGGATGAATTCTGTTCTGTTTTATAATTTTTGAAAGTTGTGTTTGTTTGGCTGGAGTTTGGGGGGTTACCATTGTGGTGAAGACTGGTGCTTGTGCTTTGGTTGAGGAGGGACTTGCACTGTCAAGTCATGTTTGATTTGATTGTTGCTTATCTCTTTAAGCAGTTTTTTATCAATCTGAGAGTACAACAGTTTCACTGTCTTTGCTCTTGCTCACCTGGCATATATTAATGATTATAAAAAAGAAAGTAATTTGGACCAATATAAAACAATTATTATTTAAATAAATCTAAGGAAATTTATAAAATTACATTAAACCAACTTGAAAGTATTATGTTTGACCTAATCCATCTAAATTATGTTGGTTTAATGAAATGAAATACTTTAGAAATAACTTAATTAAATTGCTTGTAAAAACTTTCTTTAATTAAGTAAAGGTACTGAATTCGTTTTTAGACCTCAACACATAGAAGTGATGTGAATAGTGAAACAGGCGAGCAGCTATTGTGCAGTAGAGCCCTGTATGAATAGTCTTTTTGCATGAGTGCCATCATATGCCCCCCAGCCATAACTCTTATCCTGATCAAATAATCAATGCAGGGCCAACGGGATGTGCTGAATGAAGTCACAGAGGAATCAGGGGCTCCAATCATAATGTTTATAATCGTTCAAACATTTTTAGAAGAATGTTTCACTGGAATTTCATTCCCAAATACTTTTATGCATTACTGTTTCTTACAAAAAAGAAAAGGGCCTTTATTGTCCTGAGAGAAGTTTTGCACATGTTAGGGTAGGGGTTGGTCATATAGTGCAGAGGAGCTGCTTACATAACTACGTGATGTTGTGTTATGTGTAAATCAAATGCCAAATGTGTTTTCAGAGAAGAAGCAGTTAAATTGCAGTCAGTTTTTTGGGTCTCCATGACTGTTCATATTTAACACAAAGTTGCACATGAACTAATGAAGGAAATGTCCAATGTTATTTTTTAAACACAACAATAGGCATTTTCTCACTCCATAAAACCACAAAATATGATTTATCTTGTATTTAATCTACACAGATGGCTGAATGAAATGTATACATTAATGTCTGCAAGCTCAAGCAGGTAGTAAAGATAAGGGTGTTAAAGTGACAATAATGTTTCCATCTGAACCATCATGTACCTCTGGTTCCAGTGCTACATTTGTATAAATTACCATTGAACCCTTACTCTGAAGTGGCAGAGGTTTCTCACCTTATTTAATTTGAATGTGCTTTCACTCTGAGGCACATATTAAATTAGATTTAAGTTTCATAAATTTTGTTTCTTCAGATGTTTCTTCTCTCTAAAAATTACCCCACACTTTTTTTCTCACACTAAAAAGTTAACTTGCAATTATTACCTAGAATAGAATATTAGAATAGTTTACCCAAAAATGAAAATTCTCTCATCATTTACTCACTCTCATCCCATCCCAGGTGAGTGTGAATTTCTTTCTACTGCTAAACACAAACAGAGGTTTTTAGAAGAATCTCAGCCCTGTAGGTCCTCACAATGCAAGTGAATGGTGGCCAGAACTTTGAAACTCCAAAATCACATAATGGCAGCGTAAAAGTAATCATATGACTCCAGTGGTTAAATCCAGTGCGTCCTTAAAAAGTGATATGACATGTGTGGGTGAGAAACAGATAAATATTTAGGTTTCTTTTTCATTTAAATTCTCATCGCTGTCCAGTAGGGCTGCAACTAATGATTATTTTGTACATTTAAATTTTGCATTTGGCAGACGCTTTTATCCAAAGCAACTTACAGTGCACTTATTACAGGGACAATCCAACAGCAACTTGGATTAAGTGTCTTGCTCAAGGACACAATGGTGGTGGCTGTGGGGATTGAACCAGCGACCTTCTGATTACCATTGATGTGCTTTAGTCCACTAACTCCATGTAACACCGGGGTGTTTCCTTTAAAGTGCTCCAACTCATTAAACAAGAGAGCGCTTCTGTATTTATTTTTGCATTATAATTCCCTCATACTTTGCGATCTACATTAGCTACAAGCTGTAAAATGTAGAGTGCATCTGAACTGTGAGTTGTGTTTTCTTCCTCTCCTCAGTCTTGCCCGAACTGCAGTGCTGCTCTCGCGCATCATCATTAGAGTTTAATGTGATCTCATGTTACATTAAATGACATCATAAGACTATTCGACAATGAAAATATTTGCCTTAATTTTTTTATTGTTGATGTTGTCGATAACGTCGACTAATCATCTCAGCCCTACTGCCCAGTAGATGCGATATGCACGGAGAATGCGAATCGGCCAAATAAAAACAAGAAGAATGTGGAAGTGAAAGTGGAGATTTATAGTAAAAAAAAAGGACATAATAATAATTGTAAATAATTATAAATAAATAATTATAAATATTATATATAATGAATATAATTATTAAGATAATTGAAGTATACACTGTGAGATGCTGTGACAAGTTCAATGTAATTTAAAGCTTAGAAAAACACATCTTGAATCCCCTGCATTCGGAGTTGTACTTTTGACCAGTTTTGTTTGAACGCAAGAATGCATCCTTGGGATTTATTACATTATGGTAATGAGAATGGGGTGGGAGTGCTTAATTGTCATGAACATTTCAGAATCCAAACAATTGTAATGGTCCTACTCTGTAAAAAGGTGGCAACCTGTAATTTTTACCTTAAGGGGCTCTTTCTACCCAATTTAACTCTTAGAATTGGGCTTGTTGGTGTAACCTAATATATTCAGTTTGATTCAGTGATGTTGAAAGTTAATTTAGATGTTACCACATGAAGCACAAGCACATTTTCTAAGTTAACATTTTTGTTTTTCAATGTAGGCTTCATTAAAGGGATAGTTCATCCAAAATTGAACATTTTCACATCATTTACCCTCATGCCATCCCAGATGTGTATGACTTGCTTTCTTTTGCAGATCACAAATAAAGATTTCTAGGAAAATAACTGAGCTCTGTAGGTCAATGCAAGTGAATGTTGACCAAAATGTTTAAGCTCCATAAAGCACTTAAAGGCAGCATAAAAGTAAGACTCCAGTGGTTAAATCCATGTTTTCTGAAACGATTCACAGTTTTTCACTGTTCATCTTGACATTAGTAGTCTCCTTAGCAAGCACGATTTCAAGCTCGATTAAACTTCCTATAGCACCATCTAGTGCTCTGTGCATGCGCAAAGCACTAGGAAGTGATATCAAGCCTGAAATCATGATCATGCCTGGAGACTACAATGGCAAGATGTACAGTGAAAAATTAGTTATATCTTGGTCTGTTCTTACCCAAAATTGTATGACATACTTCAGAAGACATGGATTAAAACACTGGAGTCATATAGATTACTTTTATGCTGCCTTTTTTTATGTATTTTAAGCTTCAAAGTTTTGGTACTTATTCACTTGCATTGTATGGACCAACAGAGATGAGATATTCTTCCAAAAATATGTGTTTGTGTTCGGCAGATAAAAGAAAGTCAAACACATCTGGGATAGCATGAGAGTGACTAAATGATGAGAGAATTTTTTGGTGAACAAACCCTTTAACTTTAAGCAAAATATAATTAATTTTTTTATTTGTGTATTTATTTTGCTATCAATTTAACATTCCTTTACCCAATAATTGGTAGGCTTGTGCAGGTTTCCTTTAATGAAGTTATTTCCTTCACTCTGTCAGCACAAGAACCTTGCCCCTTTCCTGTTGTTTAACAGAACTAATTCAATAACTTGTGTCTGATTCTGATAGAATATTCATTTTAATGAAAGCTTTCTATAATGAGGGTTGAACAGTCCATGTAGCTAATGAAATAGTAATATGTCCCAGAGCTAGAGGATGAATTAAATATCTCTCAGTGCCTTTGAAGATTGGTATGGAGAGAAGTGATACGCACTGTGAGGGCCCAGGGAATGTGTGGAGAGTCGGAAAGGGCTTTGGCTTGTCTTGAAGGAGTCTTGCAAAAAATGAGAAGGAGAGAAAGAGAGAGAGCGGGTTCTCAGCTGTGTGCTCTTTCACACATGTGTCAGTGTGCAGTGTGACTAAATAAGGCAAAGCAGGAGTTGGCTTCTCACCAGAGACAAGAATATAGTCTTGCAGCCGTCACAGATACAGTAGCCAGTGTGCGTCCGTTATCATCTGTTAGAGCACTCAGGTTTAATGTATGTGTGTGTTTATCATATGCTTTAAAGCAAAAACTAAAATTAAGATCCAGCAATATACCATAGTTAACCCAGTCATTGTTGTTAAAACCATAATAAATTGATATAGGATCTCCATGCAGTGTAAGATTCTTTCTGTATTTTTTTTATTTTGTTTTGTGACAATGGTGGCTAATACCCAGGCACCACAGTTTAGTAAAAAAATACAGTAACTGTTGTAACAATGGTATTTTGACAAAAAAAAAAACTCACAATAGTAAATTTTGTAGTTGTTTTAATTTTATAATATGATAACACTTTTCAATAAGGTTGTGTATGTTAATGTCAATGCAACAGAATTAACAATGAACAATGATTTTACAGCATTTATTAATCTAAAATGTTAATTTTGATTTACAGTAAACAGTACACTTTTTAACATTAATTACTCTAAAGGGTCACTGGCTGTATTTCTTGCCCTGCGGAGGTTTCTTCCACTGATCCGAGGCAAGCACGTCTTGATCCGTTCAGACAGCACTGCGATGGTAGCGTACATTAACCGCCAAGGCGGCATGCGCTTTCGTCACATGTCACAACTTGCCGCCATCTCCTCCTTTGGAGTCAGCAACGACTGAGGTCGCTGCACGTCACTCATATCCAGACAAGGGCAGCGGACGTGCTGTCACGAGTTGGTACTCCCTCAAGTCGGAGGCTCCTCTCGGGACAGATGCGCTGGCACAAAGCTGGCCCTGTGGGCTGCGTAAGTACGCATTTCCCCCAGTGAGCCTACTTGCACAGGTGCTGTACAAGGTCAGGGAGGATGAGGAACAAGTCACTCAACATAGAGAGAGAAGAGGTAACAACATAGAGAGAGAAGAGGCCAGCCTGCTCCCTTGCTTGTCAAGTCGCTTGTTCCCACCCCTCAAGGGAAAACCTTGGTCAGATACTGGGAACCTAATAAAAACAATATGACATCTTAGTGGGGCGTAGGGGAAGGCTACGTGCAGTCTGATGACCATGCTCCTTTTGCACGCAACAGCTTGGTGCACCAGCATCATAAGTGCCGTTATTTAATGGGACCCCTTGTGTCACTACAATTGACACAACGTCAAGTGAGTGACAGAAGGGGAACGTTTAGGTTACTAGTGTAACCCCCATTCCCTGATGGAGGAAACGAGACATTGTGTCCCCCTTGCCACAACACTGTACCAAGCCACTGTAATGGCCGAACCTTATTCTTGGCTCCTCAGTGCAGAACATGTCTGAACAGATGCACGATCCCCACCCTTTATACCCATATGTCCGGGGGCGGGACATGCAAATTCAGTTTTTTTATTTTTCATTGGTCTTTTTTCATATTCAGATGTATCCGAGGCTCTCGAAAGAAGCCCCTTGTGTCACTACAATCGACACAACGTCTCATTCCCTCCATCAGGGAACAGGGGTTACACTAGTAACCTAGACGTTATTGCATAATAAACTAACATGAACTAACAACAAACAAAAGTATTTTGTTAAATTTGCATTGATCAAGATGAATAAATGCACTAAAAAAATGTATGTTAATTGTTAGTTACCAAATTATATGCATTAACTAATGTTAACAAATAGAACTGTATTGTGAAGTGGTACCAACGATAGCATTTAAGCTGTGAGCTGATTTGATCAAAAAAAGGTGATTTCATATAAAAGATTTTGTCCTGTTGTCAGAATCTCTAGATCTGTTCAAAGCTTTAATGGATGGGATTACCTTCACAGATTAACAGTCTTCCTTAATTTTCTGTTTGTCCTCCACAACTGTTTATGTAGAACAATATTTTCTTCCATGGTAATCTGCTTTAAAAGACCCCGTTTCCACTTGGTTTTAAGATGCGTTTCGGGTGATTCAATCCCATATGGTCAGACATAAATACAGGTCGGAACCAGGTCTGAAACGTTTTGTGATCGGATCACAAAAACCGCATCACATTTGAGGTGTAAATGCTAATCTGTCCTGTATGCATCCCAGCAGCACTGATGTGAGACCCCTCAATTGTCAATCAATTGCTGCACTAAAACAAGAGTTTAAACTTACGAGCGGCTTTAAAAGAAAATAACCGCACAATCGGAAAGTTTTATAAAGCAAATACATACACAATCACGAGAGCTTCATGGATCTTCTTTAGTGTGTCTGATATAAAAACAGATGAGAAGCACGAACACCAGAAGCTCTTTTACTACAGGTAATACACTAAAATAATGGATACATCTGCAAGACATGTTGCGTTTGTGCTTAGATTAAATTCAACCGCATCTCAAACGGCGCATAATTGTTTTTTTTTTTTTTTTTTTGCTTTCTTTGCCTTTTATGACTTTGTTGTGCTTTTATATCATGCAGTAGCACACTGACATATTGACTGATGTAGTAACGCTTCATAAAACTGAGACCCTCCCCTCCAAAGACACTTTAAGTGACCAGGTGAAACAGCGATCTGATCACCTCAGACACACTGTAATACCAGGTGGAAACTGGGTCTAAGTTTTCCCCCTCGCTATGTGGGATCATTTTCACCCAAATATTTAAATGATGTCATCATTTATATTAACTCATCTACAGGACTTATTGTTCAATGCCTTCATGACTTTTTTCAGTAGAACACAAAAAGAGATTTTAGGCAAAATGTTAGTCTCAGTAACCATCACCTTCATTAGATGGAAAAAAGATACATTGAAAGTGAATGGTGACTGAGGTTCCTAGCAAGGTTATTATAGTTAACTGAAATTGAAACTAAAACTGAAACAATATTTCCAAAAATAACCTAGAAAAACTAAATTAAAACTAAAACTAACATTTTCCAAAAAGTAAACTGAAACTATCAAGCATGAGTTGTGCATGATACAAGTTGTGCGTGATACTTAATTTTGTTTCTTTAAATGTCTCTATCTGTTGCATTGCAAACATGCCATCTACTGGCCATGAGTTTCATGTGCATGTGCCCACAATGTTTGGTTATGTGCTCAATGTTTCAAGATAAATGGATTAGTTTGTTTAATCACATAATCCACTGCTGTTCAAATAACAAAGGGATATGTACACTCATCGACAACTTTATTAGGAACACCTGTACACCTACTTCCAGGTAATACACTTCATGCAATTATCTAATCAGCCAATCGTATGGCAGCAGTGCAGTGCATAAAATCATCCACATATGGGTCAGGAGCTTCAGTTAATGTTCACATCAACGAGCAGAATGGGGAAAAAATTTGATCTCAGTGATTTTGAGCATGGCATGATTGTTGCTGCCAGACGGGCTGGTTTTAGTATTTCTGTAACTGCTGATCTCCTGGTATTTTCACACACAACAGTCTCTAGAGTTTACTCTAGAGAATTTTGCCAAAAATAAAAAACTTCCAGTGAGTGGCAGTTCTGCAGATGGATATGCCTTGTTGATGAGAGAGGTCAACAGAGAATGGCCTGACTGGTTCGAGCTGACAGAAAGGCTACAGTAACTCAGATAACCACTCTGTACAATTGTAGTGAGCAAAATAGCATCTCAGAAAGCACAACATGTAAAATCTTTTTGCAGATGGGCTACAACAGCAGATGACCACGTGGGGTTCCACTTCTGTCAGCTAAGAACAGAAAGCTCAACGTGGTCTTCTGCTGTTGTACCCATTAGCCTCAAGGTTCGATGTGTTGTGCATTCTGCAGAAATGTAGCTGCTGAAATCCCAGGAGATCAGCATTTACAGAAACGCTCAAACCAGCCCATCTGGCACCAACAATAATGCCACAGTCAAAATCACTGAGATCACATTTTTCCCAATTCTGATGGTTGATGTGAACATAAACTGAAGATCCTGACCTGCATCTGCATGACTTTATGCATTGCACTGTTGCAACACGATTGGATGATTAGATAATCATATGAATAAGTAGGTGTACAGGTAGTCGGTGAGTTTATCTCCACATTTGTAAGTCCTGTCCTTACCATGTTGTACGTCAGCCTAGCTATACACTATGTAGACATACATTATGTGTAATCTGGACTGGAGAGGGATTACACAAAGTTGTCCCCTGCCATTTATTCTGTAATAACTGAAATAGAAATAGAAATAAAAATAAAATATATTGATAGACTAAAATAAAACAAAAACTAAAAGTAATTGAAAAACAAAAATCTAAACAAAAAATAACAAACATGGTTGGTAAAATAACTGAAACTAAACAAAATAATAATTTGAAATTGAAAACGAAATAAAAATTAAAACTCAATTAAAAACCCAGAACTGTAATAACATTGGTTCCTGGTTCCATGGAAGAAAGAAAATCATATGTGTTTAAAACTATGGTTGAACTATCCCTTTAAGTTTTATGTAGTGCATCTGATGGCTGCAAAAGTAATCAGAGGTTTACACATGTTGTAAAGCTTCTAAAAAGGAAAATTTTCCAGTCTCTTGCTCCTCCCTGAATTATTTAAACTTAGTGGATTTTATATCTGTAATTTGCTTTTTATAATTTCTATACATTTAATTATATTTGATAAACAATCCCAATTTTAATTATCAATTTGCATGCATTTCTAGTCCATAAGTAAAAAATCATACTATATCAACTAGGCTGCAACTGTACATGTCTTGCCTCAGTGTGTATTGGACAGATGAGGATCAGAATCATGACACGTGTTGAATTCCTGTGGGCTCAAGCAGGCAGGACTGCCTCCACTTGACATCTTTATCTGAGTTCTTGTGTATGATAGAGGGAGAGTGGGCGAATGTGGGAAGAGACTGCCAAATTAAAACCCTGAGAATTTCTGCAAGTGCTCCATCTGTCGCCAAGGAGATGTTCTTTGGCTCCAAAGAACATCACATTAGGTCCAGCGATTAACACCTAGAGAAGGTGCTGCCTATTACTTGGCTGACGAATAGTATTTACTGTAGATGCTCTCTTAATATTATGTAAGCTTACATATCTCATCTTTGGAGGAACCATGCTTGTCAATGATTTTAAATATTTATTGCTTTGATTAATGTGTTTTCGTTTTCAAGCAATAGATTTCAGAGTTATTTATTTAAAGGAATATTTCACCCAAAAATTCTTTCATTAGTTACTCACCCTCATTTAATTCTAAACCTGTATACTGTTGTTTGTTTTTTCTATAGAAGACAGAAAATAATTTTAAAGAATATTCACGTAAATAAGATATTTTCCATATAATGGCAGTTTATAGGGACCATGGGCTGTCAAGCTCCAAAAAATGTAAGTCATTATAGACTGATAATCATCACCTCCACTGCAGCTCTCAGATCAAATATAGCGCAGGTTTGACATCATGCTGTGTACATTTCACAGCTTTGTTGCTCTTAAGACCCAGTTGCAACACGTTTCATTTAGACCGGTGTCTTCGGAAGCCCAGTTTCCCAATGAAAGGAGATGTATCTCTTCAAGGAACAAAGCTCAGACAGGCTGCACTGAATGTCAGGGGTCATAATAAAGCATTAATCCCACTCTCTCAGAGCATTAGAGATGCTTTTGCTCTAGATGAGCACCAGACTCTCAGAATATTTGTTTTAGCGCTACATCCCCATGACAAGTCTCTCTAAATCAAGCTTGCAGTATGTCTTTCTCATATTTATGGTTTCATTTATGACCATGACAGCAAATTTCAGCAGAGAATTGGCCCCATATATGTCTTGTTCTCTTGGATCTGTGAAATGCAGTTATGCTATACTAGGTATACTGTGCAATCCATTTGGCCACAGCTTTGTTTAAGCTTCCTGCTTTGTTTTTTTAAAGAAAAGGGGGAGGCTGGCTAGTTTAATTCATTCACCCAGAGCTTTAGATTCAATTTCATTTATTTGTACAGCTCTTTTGACAACAAAGTTCCATGCCATAGTAGAAGACTATGATCCCTTAAAAGCAAGCTTAGCACAACAGTTGTAATTTGGATGGACTTCGAAAGATACTTTGTCTGGAATGTTTCATGCTGGTTCAAGTCCTTAAAAGCCTGCTAACACTTTACAATATAACACAAGATAATCTTCCTGCATCATTCATTCATAGTTACACTAGATGACCTGGGAAAATATTGTAGTCATAGGAAAGAAACTCTAGTAATAGTTAATCATTAACAAGGAATGAGGGAGGAGACAGCACAGACATTCATATTTTACTCTGCATATACAGTATGATGGGGATTTTTTAAGTAGGCCAATGCCTCAAAGAAGAACAGTCCATTTGGGACTGATATAAGTAACTCCAAAAGTGCTTACACTGGATGAAACGTTTAAACAAACTAAAATTATATGGCTGGTTTGGAGTACCTGTCAGTGCTCCTGTCACCCCATATGTGTATAGAAATATATAAAGGTCTTATACAGTACACTGTATACATACAGTATATATAAATACTCTTACATACTGTATATGTATACTGCAAAATGAACTCTTTGACTTGTGTTCACATCTTTTTAAAGATGAGGTGTGTAATTTCTGTGCCAGTAGCGTAACCAGATGGACTGGCAAGATTTGCAAACTTCGCAACAGAGACACAGTGTTTACAATTTTTGGGGAATCTACCTATGAATGGCTTATTTATAGTTGTCTCTGCATATTAACATTGGATAAACCATTTTCAAATAAAAAAAAAATCACAAACTTCAGCTTTACCAAATGGAATTTGATGGCTTATTTAGACGTTATTTGGCTGATTGTTATGAATGAAGGAATGAGTGAATGAATGAATGAACGTTACATTTATATAGTGCTTTTCTGACACTACACTCTAAGCGCTTTACACACTGTCCTCAAGCACCACCAGTGTGTAGTATCCACTTGGATGATGTGACGGCAGCCATAGTGCACTAGTACGCTCACCACGCACCAGCTGTTGGTGGAGAGGAGAGAGTAGATTTATAGAGCCAATCAGTGGCGGAGCTATGGGGTTACCCCCTAGCTACCCCCTAGCTCCGCCACAGATTGGCCACCCCACTCGCAATTGCCGTTTTAGTCTTCTTTTTTTTTTGTCAAAATTTAGTTCTTTAGAGGTGAAATCATCTCTGTACAACTTTACAAATTTAACATGCCCTCTCCGTCCCATGTGTCATTGTATCCACCACTATTTTGCTGTATTTGTAGTACTGATGCATCAATGTATCAGCCAATAAAAGTAATCAGACATAGGTAGATTGTTTCATGCCAATAAAAATGAGGTGGAAAAAACATGTCGGATAATTAACCTATTGTGTGTGTGAAAGAAAATGTATCATGTATCTTTTGTGAAATTTCTTCAACTTCACAAAAGAAGTGTGAACTTCAACACTCTTCAAAAGAGTTACAATTTGTAAGCTTTGCACTGCTAGAATGTCACAAGGTGGAATGACCATCACTTACAACTTTTTACACAGTTAATTTGAATGTAAGCCTAACAGGAGGCCATTCAGATTTTAGTTAATGTGAGTTAAGAATTTTAAAATTAGTTAATAATGTGTTGTGTGTTTCAGTTTTGTGTTTTTAACTGAGATAGTTACTCTGAAACATAAATGACATGTAGAGACATAGAGAAGTAAATGTATTTTTTAAATTTCTTTTGAAGTTGGGTAATAAATGTATAGTGATTTGAAACAGGTAGCTTAAATAAAAGCAGACCTTCAAACAGAGGTATCGGTATCAGCAGATGTTATAAATAATCCGATATCATTAACGGCACACACATTTTGTATCAGTGCATCCCTAATTTGTTTCTTACTAAATGCTAAGTTGATTTAGTTGATTTGTTCTAACTAAAGTTGTTTCTTAGCATATGTCAATGAATGCATCTTTGTGTTTGTTTGTTAGTGTCACAGTGGAAATACAGCCATTGCAGTGGTGGTGAGTGATTGTGCCAGGGGCAGTGTTAAAGTGATGTACCTCCTCCAATATCTTCTTATCTACCAAGCTGTCTGACTCCAACTCTTTCATTTTGCTTTACCTAGAACCGCACACGCCAGGGCTAAGGCAGAGGCAGCTGACCAGGCCGCCCTTTCTGCCAGCCAGGACTCTGACATCGCCAGAGCAATTGCGAGGGATCTGTCCCCCAACTTCCATCAACCAGGTATTCTGTCATCCACAAGCACATTCATTATCTCTCATGCATACACACCCGTTTTGTCCCCAGTCTCACCCTCCCTAATTACTTTCTTTTTGTGTCTTCATCTTTGTGTCTGGGTCAAGTGTCTCTTTTTTGCATCTCTGTCAAGCAACAGAAAAGAGAGCAGATGCGACTTCAAATGAGTCGTGAAGGGGTGGAATAGCATTTGCATAAATTATCTGCTGCCTCTCTCAGTCCAGCTCCAACTCCTTTCTGCTTGCAGATTATTTTTTTAAAAACATGAGGGTCATGTTCTCACACTGACAGGAATTGTATGAGTGGCAGGTTACTTATTTTAGGCAGATATACAATATTATGTAGCTTTTTTTTTCTCTAAGCCAATCACCTGTTTTTGAGAGGAAACATTAAGAAATACCAACAATTTTGTTTAAAATTTGTGAGTTTTGAGTTATCAAAATGTTCCATAATGAATGAAGCATAGTATATGCATGATTTATGTCATCTCCTTATTAATCTCAATAATAATGCATTAATCTCAATTCGGTGAGGCCAAGGTTTCTTCCACCCCTCTGCTCATATAAAGCCTGACTAAACCTTTGGCATTTGTCCATACATTACCAAATAGTTTCAGAATAATTCCCAAGCACTCAGTAGAATCCTCAAATCCCCTCCCCAATCCCCCACCACAACCGCAGGTCTGCATGGCTGGCCAGTGACGTCTTTCTTATGAAGTTGAACATATAACACATTCTGAATAACAACTTCTTAATCAGAGCCTTCAAGGTTTCAAAGTAGCATGTGTCAAACAGACAAACTGGCCCATAAAATGTAATAAAAATCCATCTTGTGCACTAAAGCATAATTGTTTATTTCAATAGCAGCTGCTTAGACTCAATTGTCTGATAATCTTAAAATAACCTGTTCTGACAGCTAAACCACTGTGGGATTATACCTGCAGTTTAGGACACAAAAGGTCCACTGTGCCATGTCATGTCATAAATAATATCGCTGAATTACCAACACTTAGGCAGCTGTGTGTGAACTACAGCATGTAATACATGTTACCTCTGTAATGTTCAGATGACAGGCATACCATTTTGAGTAGCACATTTTAAAATGTTTAGGATAGTGCTGTTGCGCATCTTTTTAGGTAATAGTTGTCCAGGACAAGTCAGTTTTTTACTCCACTTTAATAATATTACCTTGAAGATGTCATTGCCAAAATTAAATATATTTGGATTGCAAATGTTTATTAGTGAGATACACTAATTTTGGTTCAGTCATGACAACTCTGAGAAGAATTTATCATGTTAGTGTCGGTATGACATATTGACAGGATATTGGTCTTGGCGGACTAGATCAACGGATTCTTGCTACTGCTAGAACATACACAAACATACTGTGTTAAGAATGTGAAAATGCTGCTGCTGCTGCACAATTAGAAAAAAGGGCATGCTGTATCAAGCATGTATGACATGCTGCTGCAAAATTAGACATAAATACAATCACCAAAATATTAGGGAAGCTGCACAAATGCATAACACAAAACACAACCCCTTAAGCAAGCAGATCTACCCCCAAGACTTGTGTACTGCTGCTGCTCTGTAGAGCAATGTGCACAGCAGGTATGCTAGTTAGATGTGCCTCAGGCATGTCCCATGGGCTTTGAGATTTGGCAAGCATCATAGATTTTTAATACACATTATAAATGCTGTGCCCAAAACGTGTTAAACGGGTGAGTGTAATGTCACAGAAATGTTATTGAAATACACAACAGTCAATGGAAACAATTGTCACAGTGGCAAACTTCATGACCAAATTGTTTTAAATTCAGAACAGTAATATTGTTTTATATCACACAAATTAAAGATTGACATATATTTGGCCGAGCATGTTTATGTCCATTACATCATACAATGAACCATAGTGCCAGAAGAGCTTGTTTTGGCACATCAAAAAGAAAAAGAAAAGATTGCCATTTACTAGTTTCAAGATCCTAGGCCTCACACGTCTCTCTTCCCATCGTTCAGAACCACTGGAATGGACAGCAGCAATTAACTAATCTGACCACCAAATGGCAGTTTTCCTCCGCATGTTGCGGTTCGACTCGACTCTACTCTACTCGCTTTACTTTTCTGAGTTTGCTTTTCCACTGCTGTTTAGTGCCACCTTGACATGGGTGGGATTATAGGTTGATCGTCATAGTTGCGCCACCTCTACTGCTGTGACATCATCTTAAACGTGACCCAAAACAATAAAAAAATAACATCACCGCTAGCTGTTAGCTACTAGCTCATTGTGCCGCATAAAGCAGTTGTTGCATGGTGATTTTACACAAGTGTAACTGTTAAATTGGCTTGGTTGTTTTAGAAGCAAGCATTCCAGTAGCTGGTCAACTAAATAAAGTGAAGCTTTCAAGCAGCATATAAAGGTAACCTACCATCCTCCAGGGCACTCTCCCTCCTATTGCTCACCGGTTTAGATAGCGTACGTTTGGTCGAACCACTTCCACTATTCTTTGATGGATCTGTAGTCACTTTTACAGGTTTTTTTTTTTTTTCACTTTTCCCTACACTGTTGGTAGGTCCGGTGGTAGCCGTGTCTCAGCTGTGCGGACAACAGCTGAGACACTTCCTGAAAGACTTTTTCGTTTTGTTCGTCACTAAAGTGCAGAACGTCTGCACCTTGTTTATTGACCATGGCGTGGTTTTGCAAACAGCCTTTTCTTTTTACAGTTCGAAAGTTGCATGAACAAATGATACTGCTATCGCTGTAGCTAACTTTAAATCTTTAAATCTTTAAATCGATTCTCTCTGACCAATCGTATATATATATATATATATATATATATATATATATATATATATATATATATACATATATATATGCAGTATATATTATACAGTATACATGCATATATTGATGGAATACATGGAGTTTGTACATTTTTTAAAAGTTCAAATGTGACCAAAATGATAAAAAGCTAATGATAAAATACAATTTGTAAAATGTATATTTGATAATGTACCAAGTTAAGGCTCCGGTATACTTTGTTTTTCCACACACGGTCCAGTGCTCAGCATTTCAAAGTTTACTCTTTTGACTGCGAGCTAAAAAGAACATGTTTGATGTGTGCAAACTACAACTGCTTTGTGATGCTCTTTTAGTACAGCACATCACAGCACAGACTGTGCATGACGTCATGCATACTGTGCATGTTCCGGTCAGCAACATGAACAACTAAAGTATGCTTTGGCTTTTAGAAGGTCCCCTGTATAATTAACGACATTAGCTGAGAGGAATTTCTTCGATTTGTTAGCAAAATGGATATTATAAGGCAAGGCAAGCCAAGGCAAGGCCAGGCAAGGCAAGGCAAGTTTATTTATATAGCACATTTCATACACAATGGTAATTCAAAGTGCTTTACATAGAAGAGATTAAAATAAGAATAAAAAAAAATAAGAATAATTGAAACAGTTTAGAATAAAATAAAATAAAATACAGTACAAACAGTCGGACACACAGTGGCACAGTGCTCATTCAGTAAATGCACAGCTAAACAGATGTGTTTTGAGTCTGGATTTGAATGTGACTACTGTAGGAGCACATCTGATCTCTTCTGGAAGCTGGTTCCAGCTGCGGCTGGCATAATAGCTAAAAGCAGACTCTCCTTGCTTAGAGTGAACCCTTGGTATTTCTAGCTGATGTGATCCTAATGATCTGAGTGATCTGTTGGGTTTATATTCAGTGAGCATATCTGCAATATATTGAGGTCCTAGCCCATTGAGTGATTTATATACCAGTAATAATACTTTAAAATCAATCCTAAATGTAACTGGGAGCCAGTGTAAAGACCTGAGGACTGGTGTGATATGTTCATATTTTCTGGTTCTGCTCAGAATCCTGGCAGCAGCGTTCTGTATGAGCTGCAACTGTCTTATGGTCTTTTTGGGAAGGCCAGTGAGGAGTCCATTACAATAATCCACCCTGCTGGTCATGAAAGCATGCACAAGTTTCTCTAGGTCTTGACTGGAAACAAAGCATCTAATTCTTGCAATATTTTTCAGATGATATTATGCTGATTTAGTTATTGCTTTGACATGACTACTGAAACTAAGGTCTGACTCTAGAGACACACCAAGGTTCCTGACTTGACTTTTAGTTGTTTGACCCCTAGCGTCAAGGTATGCATTCACCTTGAGAACGTCATCTTTGTTTCCAAACACAATGACTTCAGTTTTGTCTTTGTTTAACTGAAGAAAGTTTTGGCACATCCAACTGTTTACTTCATCAATGCATTGGCACAGGGAGTCAATGGGGCTGTAATCGTTAGCCTTGCCTTGCCTACATAAGGCAAAAAAAGTTTGGTAGTGTTATGTATTATTCAACAGTTTGTTCCGGTTATCTAATTTTAATGTGGATATTTACATTTACAGCACTGGGACAATTTGATGTTTGTATCACTTTGTTGTCTGTGTTAAAGGTGTCAAGCTGACAGTTTGTGGAACTCTTTTGTAAGTAGAGTAAAATAGTCAAAAATAACTGGCCATTGTGTCTTGAATGGAAGTTACTCGATATTAACTTTTTATTTAAATAGCTGTTGTATAAACAGCAATATCACACTCGTAATTGTGCTATTGTTCCGAAAATCAGCATTTATTCAGCTACAACTGAATATCAGCTACAGCAGAATTACAGCAGAGCCACTCTCTTAATATTAAAACATCCTTTTCTGCCCCAAAATAACTTTCTCTAAACTGTAAGGTGTGTGTGTGTGTGTGTGTGTGTGTGTGTGTGTGTGTGTGTGTGTGTGTGTGTGTGTGTGTGTGTGTGTGTGTGTGTGTGTGTGTGTGTGTGTGTGTGAGCGTGTATTTATCACTTTGTGGGGACCAAATGTCCCCATAAGGATAGTAAAACCCGAAATTTTTGACCTTGTGGGGACATTTTGTCGGTCCCCATGAGGAAAACAGCTTATAAATCATACTAAATTATGTTTTATTGAAAATGTAAAAATGCAGAAAGTTTTCTGTGAGGGTTAGGTTTAGGGGTAGAGTTAGGTTTAGGGGATAGAATATAAAGTTTGTACAGTATAAAAACCATTATGTCTATGGAAAGTCCCCATAAAACATGGAAACACAACTGTGTGTGTGTGTGTGTGTGTGTGTGTGTGTGTGTGTGTGTGTGTGTGTGTGTGTGTGTGTGTGTGTGTGTGTGTGTGTATGTGTGTGTGTGTGTGTGAGATGGTTTTATCCAAAAACATACTCATACCATTTTTTGGAAAGAACTTGTCATCAAGGCTCTTAGCAGATGAGTTGTTACCTCACCTCTGTGGTCTGCTTTGTGAAATGGCTGATAAAGACTGTCATTTATGCTGCAGTCTGGGTCTGGTCACAGTCCAGTGCAAGTTCTAGAAAGCCCACCCATGTCAGCTGTGAGGCCACTTTGGCCATATCTGTGGTATGGAGAATCTGGAGAATGCCTGGAAGCTCACGCTTGAATCATAAAGCAAGTGGAAAAGTTCTTAATGCCCATCGCTGCATAAACACTAACAGACTGAGACTGTGAAACTGTGAAAATGTGAAATTGCATCTGTTGTGGTGGTAGTTTATTCTGAGGCAGATATTTGCAAACAGCGCTCTCTTGATGTTTTGTTTGAAAATGTTTGAAGCTTATTTAGAGGTATCAAGGTCTTTTTTGTCACATATTAATCATTTTATGTCTGAACCTTTGTTTGGACGAATCTAATTTAGTCTGAGAGTGCTGTGACCCGTGTTCGCTGCAACAAAAATAAAAACAAATGTATCAGTATTTCTCAACATACTTGAAACTAAATATATTTTCCTGAGAAGAAAAATATTATTGCTTGTGTTTAGATCATATATACTGAATTAAGTTTATTAAATGTTTAACGCCATGGACACATTTTTTATTCACGTTTTAAGCATAAATGTACATTAAGCATAAATGTACTATTTACCAGTGAGGTATTTTTACATCTTCTGAAAACAGATAAGATTGACAATGAGGCTGTGTTCGTTAACATTAGTTAACTACATAATTAAACATGAAATTACAATATTTTCACAGCATTTCTTAATCTTGGTTAATGTTAATTTGTTAACACATTTTTTACATTAAAAGTAGTGTACGATACTATTAATGCTGACCTGAGCTAGCAATGAACAATTGTAAATGTATACATTACATTAACATTAACAAAGATGAATAAATGCTGAACAAAAATATTGTTCATTGTTAGTTTGTGATATGTAATGCATTAACTAATGTTAATGAATATAACCTTATTGTAAAGTGTTAGCTTTAATCCCTTATGCAATTTTGCTTGTCAATGTAAATGTATCATATTTTATTGTGTTTTAAGGGTGTTTATATATTTTATTTAACAAAATGACAAAAATAATGAATAAGAATTATTAATGTTTTTTTGTTAGTTTTTGCAATGATTCAGTCTGGCCTGGGTCATGTTACCATCCATTCCCTTTGATTTTCTCTTTCTCCTCTTGTCTCTCTCTATCGCTCTCTACTCCTGTGTTCATCAGTAAAAATGTAATGAGTCTGTATGAAGAATTATTAAAATATAATAATAATTCTGACATTCCTGATACCCCTTTTAAAGGCCCAGATTATATCAAGCAACGGTTTTCCAGTGAGCCCATTGAAATCAAAGAAGCCCCAGAGGAAAAGAAAGAGAAATCACCATCAGGAAGTCCGCACTTTTATCGCAAAGGCACCACCCCAACCCAGACCCCTTCCCAAAGCCCAGGTCCTACGCCACCCCCCTCACCACCAGTCAGCAAGAAAAAGCCCTTCTTTAACAGAAGTGCCCAAAAAGCCATCAAAGAAAACAATCCCCCTGCTGCCGAAAGCCTTGCAGCGGGTGTCACCAAGGCTACTTCCAGGATACCTGACAAACAGGAAATAAGACAGGAAGTAGAACCTGTAACCAAACCCTCCAAGCCACCAGCGCCGGTCTCCAATGCCTCCAGCCCAGGGAACGGTGAGCTGCACTCCCAGTATCATGGATACTTTGTGAAGGCAGAGGTAATGATCCCACCTGATGAACCAGAGGAGGAAGAACATCACCATGTAACTCCGGCTGCTCTTGCCAGGATCCCCCCACCTGCAAAGCAGTACGACCCACCAACACCCAAACCGGTAATGGCCAAAGAGAGCAAACCCGAGCCGAAACTGAAGAAACAGGAATCATTGAAGCCAAAGAGCCTAGCAGAAACTAAGAAAGCCAGCATGGAAATTACAACTGACATTGTTGAGGAGGAATCAGTAAGTGGCATATATCCCTAAAATAACATAAAATGTGTTAAACATAATAGAGGGCAACAGTCTGGTACTGGAAGTAAAAATGCCACTCATTTTTTCCATTGGGGAATTGATTGTTAATAATAACTTCTATACATTTTAAGACCTACTGAGCTGCAAGGTTTTTAGTGAATGGTGTATGCTTCAGTTTCAACTTGTTTTAAAGCAAAATTCCCCAAGAACTACATTACCCATGAAATCTGAAAAGAAAGATCCATCAGAGAGTCCACAGCAACATTGCACAGCAGCGACTGCCCACATCCTTGATGCAGTGCGAATAGTACTGCAGCTAAGCCTTTTTTTTTTTGTCTGATTTTCAAATATCTTTTCACTTCAAATCAAAGTTTGTAGTGTTGTGATTCATCTCATAGCTGGTTGGTTTGGTTCATGTCTTAGAACACTTTTATGAAGTACTTCATAAAATCCCTATGGAAAAAACGAATGGGAAAATTCTGTCATCATTCACCCTTTTGTTGTTTCAAATCAGTGCTGTATGGGTGAAATTCACTATGAATTCGCCAGAATGAATTGTGCCCAGTAAATTTGCACACAATGTCTGTGCTTGTTTAGTGACGATTCACTAATAAAATTATGCAGATCAGGCAAAGGTGCAGATGCGCCCACAAAATCACTGCTAAGTGCAGTTTGCACACGCAATTCCAAACCTGTGAGCTGATTCTGAGCACTATAGCGGAGGATGCAACTGACCACCATGATATGCCCTGCAATGATCTTGCGGGACTGTTTAGCATCACTCATTACTGTAATCCTGACACCTGAATCATCTCTGAAAGTGCTCTTGAATACACACGCATCAAGATATATGACAGGTTACAATGCTCTTTCCAATCATTTGATCACTATTTGATGAATTGCTGCTGAGATGATTAATAGAAGATTTATGCTAACATCTCTTTCAAATAAAAATCTAAATAAAAAGCTTTCTTTTGGCAGTAATAGTGTAATGTAAATTGCAGTGGGCAATTTTTGTGAATGAGAATTATTTTAATTTGAGAATTTAAATACTTAAGACGCAGCGTAATTTCATCGCTGATTGCGCCTGTTTTACTAGATTACGGATGGTTATTGAATGAAGCACAGGTTTGTGCGCTGAAATACCACATACAAAAGTACTCTTTGGTGCGTTTACCCTTATGACTTAGATTTAGGCAGAATGTTAGTGAGTGACAGCCTCAATCACCATTCACATTCACTGTATTCAAAAAAAGATGTAATGAACGTGAATGGTGACTGAGCTGCCTAATATTGCATTTTCTGTTCCACTGAAGAAAGTCTTATGGGTTTTGAACAACATGAGGGTGGATAGATGATGGCTTTTCATTTTTGGGTGAACTGTCCCTTTCAAGTTACTATTACAAAATAAGTATTTCATGAGTGTTGATTTTAAAATCTAAATGTAAAATCTAAACCTTTGTCACTTCTGTTGGTTTTCCAGGGTCCCAACTCAATATTGGTCATACTAGTGATGCTGATAAATATTGGACTGGCAATTATTTTTGTCCATTTTCTCACTTGACGAAACATTAAACTCAGGTAAGATTCACAAACACAAATGGAGGATATGGCAGGTTGAGTGCTTTTACACCAGAGCCATTGGCCCTGATGTCCATCTTTGCCCCAACTAATGTTGTCTATCTTACCTACTCTTGACATGTAATTTCAGCTGTGCCTGAATGTTATTCAACATAATTACTTACCCTCTAACTGTTTCGACCCTTCAGTGAGCTCATGAAAACTAGCGGCGTAGGCCCCTAATTCTCTGCAGTTGCGTCAGTGGCCTTTAAAACAAAATGGCGCCAGTCAGACTCAGACACAGGCAAAGGACTGGACGACTGGAATTAGAGCAAATCATGGAAGAAAGATGAAACCTGGACCATTCGGCTTGAGCCAACCCAGTTCCTCTGGCGATGATTTGTGACTCGCTTGGGCTCTGAAAGCTGAAGCAACCAGTCGTTGGGAACAAAAAAGAATCTGCTGATCCAAGCCGTACCCAGTCAAGTGCATGTCCACCCCGCTGCTATGGGGAGGGGTGGAATGGTGGGGACTTAACTGGATATGTTCGGAGATGCACTTTTAGTTGACGGAAGCGAACAGCTGCCTTACTATTTTACCAACTGACGTTTTAAAAGGGAGATGTGCTGCGGGTCGCCAGTGTGTTTGGGCAGCAGGAGTGTGTAACAGTGTCCGCTTTCCACTTGGTTGAAAACACCATGCACATTTTGAAAGGGTCACTTGCCAGTCTTATTCCATTACCCATTTCTACAGCCTTGTCTATCATCTGCTGCTCCTGTTTAAGGAGATTCATCCATGACATGCCTGTGCATGGTACTGGTTTAATGACTATGTCTTGAGGATTTTATTTATTTGTTTTGTTTCTGTTATTGTGTTCTTTTTGTGTACTTTCACCTGTAGCAACAGATGACAAAAATATCTCTAGTGTTTTGTACTCTTATTCACTAAATTCTAATATAAAATAACAGCACGTCACAGCCAATAACAGTCCTGCAGAAAATATTCAAATATTATTTATCTGATATTATACAAAGGAAGGCTATTTAGTAAACAACTAGAGTACAGTGTGTGGTTTGGTTTTAAAAAGTAATTTATTCTGAATAATATTGTAGAATTTATGTTTGACATTGTAAAATCACTGTAGGGTGTAATGCATGGTTTTTATTTTTTGAGAAGTGAGAAAAATATTTACATTTGATTTTGCACCTTTAATCTTCATGGCCTGAGACTGTGCTCAATAACCCCCACTACAACACCCCCCACACACACACACACACACTACCCCTAAAAGGGATAGTTTACCCAAAGATGTGTATGACTTTCTTTCTTCTGCTGAAAACAAATGAAGATTTTTAGAAGAATATTTCAACTCTGTAGGTACATACATTGCAGGTGAATAGTACGCCAGAACTTTAAAGGCCAAAACAGCAGATAAAGGCATCTTAAAATGAATCCATAAGATTCCATTGGTTAAACCTATGTCTTCATAAGCTATATGATAGGTGTGTGTGAGAAATAGATAAATATTTACACCTTTTTTTACTATAAATCTCCACTTTCACATTCTTCTTTTGTTTTTGGCAATTCACTTGCTTTTTGCATATCGCCACCTACTGGGCAGGGAGGAGAATTTTTAGTAAAAAAGGACTGTTTCTCACCCACACCTATCATATCACTTCTGAAGATATAGATTTAACCACCGGAGTTGTGTGGATTGCTTTTGTGCTGCCTTTATGTGCTTTTTGGCCGTTCAAAGGTCTGGTTACCATTCAGTTGCATTGTATGGACCTACAAAGCTGATATATTCCTCTAAAAATCTTTGTTTGTGTTCAGCAGAAGAAAGAAAGTCAAACGTATCTGGGATGGCATAAGGGCAAGTAAATGAGAGAATTTTATTTTTGGGTGAACTATCCCTTTAACTTGACACGTGCAGAGCGATACGCCAATCTACTTGCCTCAATATTATGCCTGCTAAATTGTGTTGAATACATTCAGGTCAACCCACTGGTTCTGAATGCGAATGTAGAGATGGATGAATTTGAGAATTTGTAACAGTGTTATAGTTTACCTCAGAAAATAAGTGATTTTTGAAATGCTCTCTTAACTTGGAATTTTGTGAAAATCTGCTGTTATTCTCGATTATTTTGGTTCTGGTGGTGCATGAGGATGTGAATTGAAATTATTGTGCACATGGTGCTCTTGCGCCAGTATTGAAATGAAAAATGTATACTTATAAATAGATCTATTTTATATACAAAGTCAGAATATATTTAGTCAACAGTTGGACACAAAATGGCCTTGACTAAAATTACTTTGCAGCACCGCATGTTTTGCTGATTGATTTGAACATTCTGTGTGCATGGTGTATTTTCCAGCTCTGGTCGCTGATTACGCTTGTTTATGAGAGGATGTTGGGCTGTATTTGTCGTGTGAAGCATGAATTTCAGCAGTAACAGGGTGACTGTTTTTACAGAGGTTTGTCAGACTGCGAGAGTATGTGAGAGGGAAGGAGGAGGGAAGAGAAGAGCATCAGAATGGATGAGCACTTGTCATTTGCAAGCGAGATTAATCTGCAAATGTAGAACAGACTTATTTTTCAATGAAGACTTTCTGCTTTTTTTGTGGCAGGGGGAAACAACTTTGATGTAAACGCTATGTACATGGCTAGTCTTTTTCTTTATGGTCTGTTTTTATTCCATCCCAACCTAATACAAATTAGATGTAAGTGTAATTATCAGATCTCCATATTGGTATTAATTTCACAAAGATTTCTTGTTTTTAGTTTTTGGTCCATCTACACAAAGCACAGTTAAATTTGATGCATTTTTTTCTGTAATCAGCTTCATGTATTTAAGGTGTTTAAATGGAAAAGTATTTGACTTAATTACTACATTTGATAGTAAAATGGCTTTAATCTGTCAATATCTTCACATTTTGAAACTGATTTGAATGTATTATTCGCTTATACAAGTTTTGATATTAACTGTCCCGCAATGATATAGAAACATATATATAAATATATTATTTTTTGGATATTATTGCCATAAATTACTATTAAAAAAGGTGACTTTGCAAAGTTTGAAGCATTGACTGGCATTCATTGGCCCTTACATTCAACCACATCAGATTAACACCTGGTCCAGTTCATGTAATTGCATTTGTTAATAAAAAATAACAAATTATTATACAGAGAAGAGCTTGGGCAGGGGATTCCCAATACTTTCGTGCAGTCTCCCTAGACTTCAAGGTATGTTTTTATTTTTACGCAGTCCTTCCCCCTTGAGTGTGAAAATGATTCCTTGTCTGGAGGTTTGCTATGATGATCCTAAGACCAAAATAGTGTGAAGCAGCTGCTGCTGGCTAGGAGAGGGCCGTATCTGAGCACCATGAGAATTGCGCCAGACTATGCCATCGCTCTCCTCCTCTGAGCTCATAGGAAGGGAAGGGAGTGGAAGGTCACCAGCTGCTTTGTTGTTCTCTTTTTGTATGTGAACATGGAGCCTGTAGTGCACTAAAGTTATTATAGAAAGAGCCTGTTACAAGTGAGGCAGTAAGCCTTGGCCCTCAGTTTAAAAGAGGAGTGATATCATGTGGTATGGTAAGACTGGAGGCATCGAGACTGGACCAACACACATAGTTCAGTTTCTCATTGGTAAAGGCCAGTACCTTATATCTCACTTGACATTGTTCCTCATTAATATCATACTGACGCACGAACTGGAAGAGGAACATACAGTACAAAGGTATGTCACATAGTTTCCATAACATCACTGGTAATTACATTTCCTGACTTCCAGTACATTATTTGTGTTCAAATTCTGCAACAACAACAACAAAAAAAGGTATATTCATACAAATGGTCGATACAAACTTAGATCCTGTATAGTTTGGGAAATATTTTTGTGGGAATTGCCAAGGTCAAACAGGATCGGTTACAGAGAATTTATGGTATGTGAATGGGAGACAGTGAGAAACCTCAACCATCTAAAACTACATACACTGGCTCATATATCAAAGCAATCGCTTCTAAAGAAAAGGCCCCCACAATACATTAAAGAGCCATTGTGAAAAGAGTGCATCTTAAATGTAATTACAACTGAACTGTTCTGCTTAAACTAGTAACTAAAGGATGGTGTTCTTCTTCCAAGGCAAGATTGCACATATGACTAAATCTGTATATAAATCCTAAATCCTACATCTATTCCTATGTCAACATTTGTCATTTTTCCAAAAAGTAAAATAAATAAAATTAACTGAATATATATTCAATGAGAAGTCCAGGTAGAAGACATCTGATAGTTAATTCTCCAGTTCAAAATGACAGCTGTCCTTATACTATATGCAAAACTGTTCTACAACATTTTTGGCTCCTCAACTTCCCTTTTGAAACATAAAGTGGACTTTTTGATAAGGGGCGGGGGTATATATAGAGGCTCCTTAATTAACACTGTATGCTTACTCCTCCTGGCCCCATCCCTTCCATTAGAGCTAGACTGATAGGCCCCCAGGGTCAAAGCTGCGAGGTCAACCTGTCCTAAGACACCTGTTCTCTCTTGTCAGGCCTGAAACAGGCTCCCATTGCGAATATGCCACCTCACACCCAACCCTCTTGACAAGAGCTCTACCAAGCCCTGACTTTCCAGCACACATACTGTATATATAACACTGGCAAATACATCTTATATGTCTGCTATGTGCTGCTCATGGCACTCACCAGTGATTTCATTCATCTTATGTAATTTAAGGAATATGTTGAATGTTGTCATTCATATATGTATACACAAGCACATTTCTTTTCAGTATCAATTTCAAAGTACAGTAACACTTTATAAGGTTCTTTATGTAATAATTAGTTAATTGTATATGCATTAGTTAACATGGACTAACAACATGTAGTACTTTCGCAGTGCTTGTTAATCCTGGTTTGTTACATTCAACATATACTAATCAATTTTTCAACATTAAAAGTCTCATACATAAACACTGGCTTATGTTTTGTGGTCTAACATAAACCTACAGTGAAAAATTGTCTATTTAGAAATGACCATTAAACAAGATTATGAAATGCTTTAAGAAATTACTGGTTATTGTTAGTTCATGACAACTAATTCATTTTGTGAATGAATAGAACCTCATTGTAAAATGTTACCATTCCATTTCACATTACTTAATTATATTGAGTAATATTAATTTATATACTGGTCATTGTTAGTTCATAATGCATCAACCAGTGCTGGGTAGATTACTTCTGAATTGTAATCTGGTACTGATTACAAATTACATGACTAAAATGATAATCAATAATGTAATCTCTTCATACTTGTTTTACTTTAGGTTATCAAATCTGATTACTTTAAGATTGCTTCTGAACTTACTCTTGTTTATTTGATGTCATGTGCATTCAAGTAGGATATTTCTGTACCATTTTGACATAAAAATACAAAGAGAAAGAAAATATATTCCATTCTTTATTTCCAACAAAAACAAATATATAAAAGAATCATCAAAGACTTACCGAACATACTTGATCATTAGCCTAATTTAGAATAATTATTATTATTCTGGCAAATATTATACAATTATAAAATATTATAAAATATAAAAAAAATGAAATCTTTTTTTAAGGATTAAAAAGAATTAGAATGATCAATAAATTATGAACAATTTGCTGATTAATATGCAATCATGCAATCATAAAACGTAACTAATCTGATTATGAGTATTTAAAATGTAATTTAATCTAATTACAAGTACTTTTATTTTTGTAATTTGATTATGTAATCCATAATACATGTAATCCATTACTAGCCAGCACTGGCACAAACATATTTAGCGAACAAGACTTTACATTTTAGAAAATATCTCTAGAAATTAATATTATCTAAGATTAATAAATGCTTAAACATCGTTTAATATTGTTCATTGTTAGTTTATGTTAACTAAAGTTCTCTAGAATATTCAATTCTCTTTGGTCAATGGAGCCATCTAGCGGTCTGATATTTCTTTCTTACCACTGCATGTCCATGTATACAGACCGCTCATCTGGGTATCTGAGCCATCTTTCCTGCTTCTCCTATCACACTGTGATCGCTAGAAGTAAGCTAATAAAATAATTTAAACTCAAGTCAATGTTTCATGTGCATTTATTATTTATTTTTCAAGTCATCACATTTCTCACCTTCTAGATAAAATGGTCACCCCTATTGGCCATTTATCTCAAACTGGATTGGCTGCCCTTATGCTTAACCTACCCTTAAATCTTGACAACCATTGGGGTCACTGCATACACTGGCTTTCATTTTATTGGTTAAACTTCAAATTTAGCCCACCCAATCCCAAACAGCATTTAGTTTATGCCACTTATTTTAAGCCTTTAATCAATGTTAAACAACATAAATGTCTAGACAATAATTGGGTTTAAAGATCTTTATTAATAGGGAAATGTGAAATATACAAAACATAACAATAATAAAATATACAAACATCTGGAACACAGTGTGCAGCTTCAATTAGAGTTCACTTCAATTAGAGTATGTCTCTTGTCACATGAAAGTGATTATTTCCCAGTATAGTGTGGTCTGCATCAAGTCTCTTCTGTGGCTCAGAGCTTCAAAGCTGCTGGTTTTACAGCCCACACTGGCCTCCTATAGACAACAACTTCTTCCTCATCAAACATCATATCCACGGAATACACAGTACTCCTGTGTCTGTCTTTGTTGTCCTGGTCTCCAGCTACTGCAAAATGTCATATGATCATTTAACCATAGAAAACACCCACTTAAAGAACTCGTATGCATTAAAAAGATACATCAACTGTATTATTGATTTTAAACGTACTCCTTACTCCTCTCTCTTTGACACAATCTTGACTGAGTCTGTCAGCTCTGCCTATTCCAGGATGAAAGAAGGAATACTTCTTCCTCATAGTCTCATCATCAAGTTTTGCAGGATGCTTAAAAGACTAAATAAAATAGTATTAGTAACAGAAGTATAAAATATTATTAGTAACAGAAGACTGGATAGGTAAACCAACATAAAAATGGATATTAATAGATTGCAACAACAGATTTAATCTGGTCATGTGGGAAAAAATTATTCTGTGGGAAAGACAAATCATTATATGAGTTAAATACAGTATTGGTATTAAACCAGTATAAATCAACAACAGTCTTACCTGGTTAGTGGACATTTTAATGAAGATACTTCTTTGAATGTTGCAGTCTGACAGTCTGTCTGTAGCATCTGAAGGTGTGTTTGAAATGACTCAGCAAGTCTGACCAGAGATCAGAACAACAAAAGTGTTTGCAGGAAGGGGTAAGGTTTGAGGTGGAGGTGTTTGTATTGGGATGGTGGGTTGAGAGGGGGGTCAATTCCCTTCCCTTGTACTCTGGAAAACACAGCAAGCACCTAACACCTTTCACTCACAATTGCCATAACATATAAAAGGCCCTCCCAGCAGGACTACCATCAGTCCTCACAACCAGCTGAATTTCAACAGTAAATGTTTGTCAAACTTAACGTTTGTCAGCTGAATTGAGGTATGTTGCATTTTGTGGAGGTTAATGGTTATATGTTACTTGGGCTCGTTTGTTCCCTAATACATCTGACAAACTTGAAGTTAAAAGTACACTCTAACAATTCCTCATTAAAAAGTTTAATTACTAAAGACATGAATTGTAATTTTGCAATATATGTAGGAAATCATGACCAGTCACATTAAAATGAAGACTCCAGTCATATCAGCAAACCTTATAAAAGCAGTTTTATTCTACATGGAGAGGGTCCACACATGGGGGCTGCCAGGTTATAATCACATGACCAGCCAAAAACTACTCGCTTAATCTCAGTAACCGTCCTATTATTTGACACTTTCATTTATTTGTCACTTTTATTTATAGTTCATTATTTAAAAAAAACAACAGTTGACCAATGTGCTGTACATAATATCATACAAATATAAAAGAACAAACTACAGTATATGATGTACATAATGTGGTACACAATGATGAACTGTTATAAAACACAATACAAACAATACATAACATGTAAAACAGCAGACAGCAGAAAACATCATTGGTCAAAAGCTATTGAAAAATATAAGTTTTGAGTTTTGATTTAAACTTGTATACAATTTTGGCTGTTCTAATAAAAACAGGCAGGCTCATAATTTTAGTCTAATTCTTGGGACAGTTAATAATCGGGTTTGAGGACTTCAGAGATCTCACTGAGTGAAGCTCAGACAGGAGATCAGCGAGGTAAGATAGTGCTAGACCATTTAAGGATTTATAAATGAGGAGTAGGACTTTGAAATCAATTCTGTAGCAAACTGGAAGCCGGTGTAACAAGACTAAAACAGGGGTGATAGCTATGCTCACTTTCCTGACACCAGTCAGAAGCCTAGCAGCTGCATTCTGTACAGTTTGCAACCAAGAAAGAGATGGTTGACTAAGTGCGTTGTAATAGTCAAGCCATGAGGTAATAAAAGCATTAATTTCCCTTTCAACAATTTTTATAAAAAGAAAGTGCAGTGGTTGATTGACAGGTGAGAGGTGGCGTTCACAAATGCCAGGATGCATACAGGTCAGATTAGCGTTTGCACTTCAAATGTGATCTGGTCACATGCGTTTTTGACCACATATGTTCACACAGGCAGAAAAAATCTGATGTCACTCAAATCCATTTTGATTTTTGAAACAAAATCCAATCATCCAAACCACATTCGTAGGTGGTTTGGAATCTGATTAAAATCTGATATTTCTTAATGCGTTTCAGTCTGAATGGTCAGATCGGATTTCATGTGGGGGGTTTTTCCCATCATTTGCTGTGCACAACAGTTGTTATATGTCAGGTTTTGCGACGAGAACACATTCTGCACTCCGAACGGCATAAGTAATGCCTTCACAGGGCACTTTGAATTTAATACAATAAAGATGGCCACGCAGTAGGATCGTTACAAACTGAATTTTCAATAAAAATTACTAAAAATTTCAGCCCTACAAAACTCTCACAGTGGAAGGTAAACAAGGCGTAGAGATCGTCACTTCTGAATGAAACACACCAATATGTCATTTATATGTTACAGGGCACTCAAAGCACTTCAAATCTCTTATAATATTACAGACATTAGTTTAACTTACTCGAAGAGATGCGCTAAGGTGCAGTCACCTGTGCTTTAACACAGGACACAAAGCCTTCAATATGGGATGTTTCGCTCACTGCTAAAATACAGGACCCCAAGATAAAAGGTGTACCATATGAGACGTCGGCATTTTGGCCAAAAATACAGGATGTCCCTGCTAAAACAGGCAGCAACAACACTAGCAGAAACAAACATTGCCTATGCCAACTTTCCCATTTGTAAGCTGTTGTCTGTGAAGAATGTTCATATTTGCATACTGCCCTCATGAAAAGCATAATCAATGGTATAAAATCCAAAGCTAAAATCTCATGCATGGTGAATATATGTAAGTTTTCTGCATTACCATGACAACGAATGTGGACATGATAGCAAAAGCGACTGTAGTCTGAACATAAAAAATCTGATCTGGCCACATAAATTGCTGTTTGAATAGTCACTCTTTGAGGAAAAATCTGATTTTTCCTGCAGTGTGAACAACAGGCCAAGACTCTATTTTAACCGACTTAAACTGTTTCAGTCTGTTCAAATCAAATAGGGCCAGTTCTTCAATGCATGACAATACTCAGCAGCTGAGAATGCACTGTTCCAAAGAAGAGAAGAGAGTTCCAAAACGGTCCAAAACTCTCAAGAAGAGAGTTCCAAAATGGTACACTGGTGTAGGCAGACTAATGGTCTCTCATTTGTCTGAATTGAAATATTCTTTAAACTGCTTCCTGATATCAAAATACTACACAAACAACAGTGTGCATACCAATATTTCACACATGGATTTATTGCAGCAACATTACACAAGAACTCCGGCAATCATATTTACTAAACACTGAGACTCACTTGATCTGATCAGAAAATGGAACTGAAAATGCATCTGCATCTGACAAAGCAGTGTGTACTGTAGCTTGTCCTAAATCAGATTTGGAAAAAATGCATTCTCACTACCTACATTTTTCACATGAAGAGTGGCGTTTAAACGTAAAGTCACTGTTCTTTCAAGGTCATCAGTAATGTTTGCTGTCAGGTAAATCTGATACTCTCCCTGAAAAGTAAAATAGCCCAATCCGTTTTACTATTATAATAACATTGTGGTTTTAAATAAATAAAAAAATGGTATCTTGTATTTTTAATTACAGTATGTTTTAACTATTATTATAATAACATTCTTTAGCTTTGCTATCTATATTAATAAATCTGTTTTCTGAAAATGGAACATCTCGTTTATTGAAATGGATCCAGAATTTACTGCTGATTGCTCACCTTAGGGGCATTCAACTTTTTCACATAAAATGGAGCGGTTTCATGAAGTGTTTCTGAAATAAGGAAGCAATCTGCAGTAATCACAGCTGCGTCACAATCACATCATAGTATTTATAATCAGGTGAGAGATGGTGAAGTGAAATTGTTCTAACGTGTAGTTTACCTCCTTTGATGATGTAACATATTTTGACATCCTCACAGAGAACATCTGTCTGTGTTTTTTCAAACCACAGCTGACCTTTATAGTGAAAAACTGCATGATATCCAATACGAGTGATTGTGAACACTGAATAACAAAACAAGGCAAATGTCAATAGCTCAAACATAATTCCCAGGGGAAGTTCCATAAGGTGTAGACAATATGCACAATGTAATCAATAACATTCATCTTTCATTAAAACTTACTTGGGATTATTGTATAAGTAAGAGAGTACAAGGAAACTCCTTGAGAGCAGGGAGACATGCTCAATGACAGGTAGTACAGTGGTCCTGATAAAAGAGAGCAGTGTCTTTTTAAATTAACAAATGGTTTATCAAACAGCAGTACAAAAACAGACAATTTGTGTTGTAAATTAAATTTAAGAAGAAATAGTTTTATGCATACTGATTAAAAAAAAACATACATCACTTATTCGTAAGAATCACTTATCCTTTGTTGCTACCTAATACAGTGTTTAAAATAAGAGTTTTAAACTTTTGTGTGTACACTGTAAAGGGGAGATCAGGGCCAGATGGCACACTTCTACTCCAATGAATATTTCCCAGGGTATGTTTATTTTTTAAAGTCCTTTTCTGTGTAGACACATACCTTAAAGTATCGGCCACATGACAGCTAATGACGGCTAATAGCAAGGCATGTTGTTTATGCATTATGTTAATGTTGTATTTTCGAATTACAGAACCAAGCAGTAACATATATAGTAAAAACAATATTGGCCCTATCAGGGATCCTTGCAGAACACCACAATTCATTTTTCAATGAGGACATCTCATCTCCAACAGACACTACAAATTTTCTATTCGTCAAGGAAAAAAAAAACTGTCTAAAGCCATCCCAGATATTCCCATCCATCTTTTCAATGTTTTGATTAAAACTGAATAATCAACTATATCAAACAATGCTGTTAAATCAAGCAAGCTCTCCAGCACCCTCTGCCATCAATAAGTCATTGGTCACCCTAAGAAGGACAGTTTCTATACTGTGGTTCTCTCTAATACCTGACTGAAATTTCTCAAAAATGTGGCTTTTCAGCCAAATGTAAAAAGTAAAACTATTATGAAAAAAAAAACATTTCTTAAATCAACAAAAAATGTAATACAATATAAACCATAGTTTTGTCTAAAAACAAATACTGTAATTGATTAATTAATATAATAATATACATAATATAAATATATGATTTTTAAAATACATGTGACAACTTGCCTCAACCTGATATTTTTTAAATATTCCCTTTTCCTGACAACATAGTTTAAACTTTTGGTTAAATTGAACCTTCATTATATAGTTATTCCTTGACTGAATGTATGCTAGTTCACTTTTATTGTGTCCACTTTTTACCCAACAGCTATTTCAAAAATATGACAAAAAAAAAAAAAGACTAAATTCACAAAAATGTATCTACTGTTGTTTAAGAAGGTTTTGAATCAGGCGTTATAAACCAGAATACAAAATTACTAGATATTTTATAATATAAAAAATATTTTATATTTAACTTACCATCATATGTGTACCAAATGCTGAAATCTTCAGAGGAGCACAATAATCTTCTCTCTACAAAGGCTGAGGACACACAAGACAATAAAACTGCAATAAAACAAACAAAAGTAGAAGGGTACAAAAGCACCATAATTGTTAACCTTCATGAACAAAACCAGAAGCAAAATTTGAATGGATATATAACTGATTTCTTATATATAAGCCTAGAAACTGGGTTAAGCACGAAGAAGAATTTGCAATATTGCCATTCACAAAAACAAGTCTTGCTCTTAAGTCCACACTGTAATGCATTGTTCTAAAACTTCTCCTTTAAAACCCATGATAGGGGTTTCCTTTGTAAATACCAGTGGCCATGTCAATAGGGAACTGTTGAAAAAAGGATGTTTGGACATGAAATAAAATCACAAGCTTGAATTCCGAAAGGGATGTGCATTTACTTGACTTCCCATTTCTTTACACTTTCATAAATGATTAGCATCACAAATATACTGGATGACATTGCATGCTTTCCAAAATTCAATACATTCAATACAACAGGCCAGGGAAATTATACAAATAAATTAAACCAACCCGAGACATAATCTCTCTGTCTAAAATGGTTATACAAGTGTATTGATTTTCTGCCTGTAAGCTGGGATATAAACAAATACAAAATAAATAACACTTTAAATAAAACTACTTTATTACTTTTTACTAAAAACAGGTCTTTTTTTTTATAACTGGAATTATAAGTCACAACAATGCACTCTCAATATTCTGTTTTAGATTGAAACCTGACAGGTTTTTCTTCTGTATAAATTAAAATCTTCTGTAATATATTAAACCAGGAAGGTTTAAATGACATTTATTTACACTTCCATACAATTTTTGGCATCCCAAACTAAATTATACCATTCTTGCCAATATTCAATGCATTACAATAGTCCACTCAAACGGTGAAGTGTTTTGAGATCAACAAATTAATAAACCACCAAACTAGTACAGTACATACACTCACTGAGCTCTAATAGGAATACCTGTACACCGTGGCATGATTGTTGGTGTCAGACGGGGTGTTTCGAGTATTTCTTTAATTGTTGATCTCCTGGGATTTTCACGCACAACAGTCTCTAGTTTACACCGAATGGTGCCAAAAACAAAAATATATCCAGTGAGCGGCAGTTTTTGTACAGGAATGCCTTGTTTATGAGAGAGGTCAACAGAGAATGGCTAGACTATTCCGAGCTGACAGAAAGGCTACGGTAACTCAGTACAATAGTAGTGAGCAGAATAGCATCTCAGAATGCACAACACGTAGAACCTTGAGGCAAATGGGCTACAAAAGCAGAAAACCACATCTTCACTTTATTAGGACCATAGAATCCCTATTAAAGTGTTCAGTGAGTGTATGTGTGTGTAAAAGTTATTGTAAAACTTACTGCAAAAAAGGCTTTTATAAAATAAGAAATAAAATAATAAGTGAAGTTTATGCATAAAACAAGTTTAAAAAAAATCTGCTAGTGGAACAAAACAAATCACACATATATCGTTCTCCTACAACAGGCCATTATAAATTTCAGCAATTGCCTCAGAAGAACCTTTTTTGGTTCCCCATAGAACCTCTCAGAAAGGTTCTCTAAGGAACCTTTTTAGGTTCAACAAAGATCTCTTTTCAAAGGTTTTTTTGAAGAAGCACTAATAAAAGGTTTCTGTGTGGCATCAAGTGATCCAAAACCATTTTGTTTATGCTTTTTATTTATATGATATCAGTATTGAAAAACAAGGTATTTCTGCAGTATATACCTAAAATATAGGTGAGGTTTACCCTATAGCCCTTTGAAATGTTGAAAGAAAAAACAATACTTTTTCACTACATAATTTTTTATTTGTACTGTATAGTGACGTTGAAATGTACTGTCAGCCTTCTTTCAATGTCATCAACAATATTCACATCAATGAAAATCTGATAGTTTCCCTGAGAAATAAAAATATATATATATTAATTGCTTTTCACAGGACCCAATTAATATATCTTGTAGTGCATTAGAACTGACAGCTCACCTGAGGACCATCAAACATTTTCATAATCAGTGGAGCAGTTTCATGCAGTGTTTCTAAAGCAATTAAGCAATATCATTAGTATTCACAACTGTCTCACTACTGTGAGAGATGGTGTAGTTAAAATGTTACCACATAATACCTCCTTTGATGATGTAACATATTTTGAAATCCTCACAAGGAACAACTGGTTGTGTGTACTCCAACCACAGGTGATTTTTGTAGTAAATAACTGCATGAAATCCAACACGAGCGACTGTGAACACTGAATAATGAATCAAGTTAGATACAGTACATTGCTATATAAACTGTATTGTATTAAACAAATGCCATACAGCTTAAATAGTCAGCTCAATCATTATTCCTATTGGTGCAGATTAATATGGTTTTGAATATGCACAATTCAATGAAGAGCATTAATCTTACTTGGGATCACTGTATAAGTTATTTTGTAAATAGTCAATCTTGGAGCGCAGGGGGAACCAATTATAGACAGGTAATACAGTGGTCCTGATTAAAGAGAGCATTGTTTTAATGAAATAACAATCAAATCTCAAACATGATCTTGAAAATAAATAAATATTCTAACAAACATTGTGCAAAATGTAGAATATCTATATTTCTGGGTAGTGTAGCCAATAGTGGTTGAAGATCTGAACTGTTTCAAAAATGTTGAGTCCAAACCCCATAAGAGGTGATTTCAACAAGCTTCGACAAGCCATTGTGCTCGAGCAACGTAGTTGAGCCCAGGTGGCTCCATTAGAACTTAACTGATTATTAGACATGTAATACCAGTTTAAGGAAAAAAATGATTTGATCATAGATGTGTCATATTTTATCAGTAGCTATAATGTTTAGAGCATTTGAAATAAGAATGTATAGTTTCTTCGATTAGTTTTGCACAAATGAAATACACTTTATCTTAGAATTACTTTGCCATTGTACATCAGTATTAGAATTTGCCTTTTTAGACTCTGGTTTAAAATGTTAAAATACAGGCTTTGAACTGACCAAACAGTATAATTCAGCAAATTAATGTCAAACAATTCAGTTGAAGATTAAAAAAAATAATGATACTTATCTTACCTTCATAGCTATACCAAATGCTAAAATATTCTGAAGAGCAAAATGATCTTATCTCTGTAAATCCAGACGACATACAAGAAAATGCTACAAAGTAACAAAGAAAGGCTGAAGGGTACAAAAGCACCATAACTGTTATATTTGGGTGAATAAAACTAGTGGCTAAAACTCTCCGTCTGAAATAACTTACAAGAGGTCTTATTTAAAACTGAAATATGAATAGGGTGTCACAACAATGCAGTTCATTATTGTAAAACTTCTCTTTTGGATTGAAAGTTGTCATAAGTTTTGTTCCCTCTGTAAATACCGGTAGTTATATGAATAAAGGAGTTCAGAATGAAAGTTTGGCCATAACATAAAATCATGAAACAAGCAGGGAATTCAATGGGTATGTGCAAAGGGGTAAATATATCTTTCCATTTATTTACACTTTTATACAAGTTCCAGCATCACAAACATATAGGATGACATACAGCCGCCCACTAGCAAATTTCAAATACATTACAACAGTTCAATGAAATGCTTTGATATTCTCTAGATAAGCAGACAAGCTAACAATTATCTGGTTTGTTTAAATCTTCTGTGTCAAATGAGAAGGGCTGATCATAACCCATAAGGTGGTTGTAGTCATGGTGCAAAGCAAAAAGCATTGAGTTAACCAGCATGGAGTGTTTCTTGGCATAAAAAGTGGTGAACATCCGGCTCACGTCAAGGATAACAACATCATTCTGGTGGAACACAGTCCGTTTCTCCACTAGAAGGGCACTAGAAGTGATGGCTGTGTACATGTCCGTCTCCTTGTTATGGTATAGGCGTACCACATATCCTTTGGTGATCAAGTGAAGGAGATCAGGGGTCGGAAATGTGAAGAAACCTATAAAGCCAAAAAAGCCACTTGAAGTGCAAAGCTGTTCACACCAACAGCAGTTTTCATGAGAATGTATGGCATCACACAGAGGATAAACATACTGCTGGAATAGGAGAAAAACTTCACACCTAGAAATAAAAAAAAAAGTTGATTTTGATTACCACAAACACAAGGATATCACAGCAACCATCAACAATGATAACAATCTGATAGTCTGATCTATGTGGTTTATGTAGTGGTTTTTCAAATGCAGTGAGGAAAAAAATGTTTTGCAATAAAAACATCTAAGCATTCAAAAGATACATTTACTTGTAAAGCAATCTATGGGTTTCCCATGGTTGTGGTAAACATGGAAATATCTATCAGGGAATTTTATAATTTTATTTTCCAGGCCTGAAATAGTCATGGAAATTTCAAGAGTGAATATATATTTTTCTAGATTTTGTCTGATCTAAAATAATTAATTAACGAGATAATGCTCTTGTGTATAGGAAAACTTGCTTGCAAAGCCATAGTGATGACATATTTGTCAGTAAATCATTGTTTACAATGAAACAGTTGAAATGACTCACAAATTGTTCTAAAATTATTAGTTAAAAAATCTGCCTGAATCTAAATTATTTTTTAAATAAAAAATAATAAATAAAATCAGTATCCATTAATCACAAATGCCTCAAAAGGTCCTAGAAATTGATTGATCAAAAAGGGTGGGAGCCCTGACTCTAACAAAGAGAAATCAGAGATATCTAACAACATTTTGTGAGATTTATACTTAACAAGAAAAAGAAAAAACTATTTGCTAAAGGGGTAAAAAAAAAAAAAAAAAAAAAGAAGAAAAAAAAAAAACCTTTTTATTCTTACCCCTTTGGCAAATAGACTTTTCTTTGCATAAACAACTTTTGATTATACAAATGTATTACTATATGTTAAAATTAACATAATGTATTGTTCACTGTTAGTTCACCTTATTGTAAAGATATTTTTACTGTAAGATTTTACTGTAAGTTTGCAGTTTGGAAATATTAAGTCTTTGGGTATGACAAAAGCTATACAGCCTACCAAGAACAGCTTTGCCCAGGTTGCTTGTGTAAATCAATTCCCCATCTTCAGACTGGACTGGTGAGGACGCGTACCATCTAACAGCATCATATGATTTAACCTGTGGACATATTGAATCATTATAGTGGCACGTTTAAACACATTCTAAAAAACCTCCCCGTCTAGTTGCTTTTAAATAGAACTAACTGTAGATATGTTAAAAAAAAAAATAAATAAAAATAAAAACACACACACACACACACAACAACAACAACAACAACAACAACAACAACTTACAGAATGGTGTTAAAATGTATTTTATCAGCTACCTTATTTAGATGGACTTTTAAATACCACCTTCGGATCTCAAGTAGCAATTGATTCTGACTCCTCAAAGGTTCAGCTTGAGTGTGGAAAGCTTTGTCAATATTTTCACAGCCGTTTAGCGTTGAACGAATGCCGATGTTTCTAACGATCTGTTGCTGGTTGTTTGACAGACTCCGCAATCCGTGGGAAATTCCGATTTTATAAATTTTCTAGGAATAGACAGACTCCCGCCATGAAAACCCGGAAACGATTTGATCCGGATCACACATGTTGTACGTGAAAGATTTGTAATATGTTTGTTCACTGTGGAAAACCTTTTAACTTGTGTGAAATAAATATATATTTCACGTATAATTTTATATATATATAATAGTTCAATTCAGTTCAAACGTTTCAAAACAAATTTCAGACAATTCTGCGGCGATATGGTTTGGCTGTAAAATATCGTGAGGGGTGACTTTAAATTTGTAATATCTATAACGGAAGAGGATTCTGTGCTTGTCATTTGTTTCCTGTTGTCGGGCACTGACAACAGAAGCAGCAGTTACTGGAGGCCACCCTAGAGAAAACCTGTCTTACCTCGCTAAAGGCTCAGTTTGACGTTTGAAAGGTGAGTGGGTAAAGCGTATATTTCCTTGTGTCTATGTGTTCCTGATTCGTAAGAATAGTGCTAGCTGAAATATTAAAGGAAAAGACGATTGAGTCCGAGTGCTTGAACTAACTTGACTGTAGGCTACTGCATGCATGGCCCAGATTCCAACAAGACCAGTAGGGTCGTTTTATCCATATGCCAAAAGCAATAAATCAATCAATCAATCAATCAATCATATCACAGATGTTTTCCATCTTCCTTGGGTCTTAACCTCTTTGTGTATGTCTAGCTTTTGTTTTATTGTTGTGTGTTTACTGCCAATTTCTCTCTTTAATATTTCAGAGGGAGACAGAAGGCAGTAAAAATGGGTAAGAAATTATTTTAGTTTTAGTAGAGAAATCAGTCCTCTATTTATTTCAAGTTGGGCTGCTGCTTGTGTCCAGCAAGACAAATGCCTTAACGGGATAATTCACCCTAAAGTAAAGTAAAAATGGCCTCATGCCATTCCAGATGTTTATGACTTTCTTTCGTTTGCAGAAAACAAAAAAAGATTTTTAGAAGAATATTTCAGCTCTGTAGGTCCATATAATACAAGTTAATGGGTACCAACATTTTGAAGCTCCAAAAAGCACTTAAAGGCATTATTTAAGTAATCCGTATAACTTCAGTGGTTAAATCCATATCATCAGAAGTGATATTTATAGATGGCGGTGTGCATGAAGAATGCAAATTGCTAAAAACAAAATAAGAATGTGAAAGTGAAAGTGGAGATTTACAGTAAAAGACATTTACAGTAAAATAGACTTATTGATCTGTTGCTCACCCATACCTATCATATAGCTTCATAAGACATAGATTTAACCACTGGAGGATTATGGGTTACTTTTATGTTTTCTTTATGTGCTTTTGGAGCTTCAACATTTTGGCCACCATTCACTTGCATTGTGTGGGCCCACAGAGCTTAAATATTCTAAAAATCTTTGTTTGTGTTCAGCAGAAGAAAGAAAGTCATACACAACTGGTATGATAATGAGGGTGAGTAAATTATGAGAAAATTTTAATTTTGGGATGAACTATCCCTTTAATTAAAAATTTCATAATATGTGACAACTTTTTGGATGGTCAAAATAATCTTTATAAAAAGTGACAAGTTACAAAAATATTATCAGAATGTGTGTCCAAAGATTTATATAAGCCTAACTTATTACTTGGGAAGTTAGTTTTAAAGTCTGAAATTCTGTAAAAAAAAAAAGTGATGAGTACAGTTATCCAATTCAGGGTGTATGATCAAATACCTTTTTTCTTCTTCCTCAAATACACTTTTTAGACAGTGAAGAAAAGACTTATGGTGGTTGTGAGGGGCCAGACGCTATGTATGTGAAATTGATCTCATCTGATGGCCATGAGTTTATTGTGAAGAGAGAACATGCTCTGACATCAGGAACGATCAAAGCTATGCTCAGTGGTCCCGGCAAGTATTTGCTACAAAAGAAATCATTAAAAAATTATTGGGTAATTTTAAGTGAATGCCATTTACATTTTAACTGAAAAGTGATGCATGGTTTATTTGGTGCCATGTATTTATTATTATGTATTATTTTATCTGCATTGATCTGGTAGCCAATGCAGCCAATAGAAGTAGGATCTTTTCTGAATTTGTTTCAGCAGTGGTTATTCCACTTACTGTGTTGTAAAATTAGACATTTAGATGTATTAAGGTTGTATTGACACACATTGTTTCTTTATTTGTATTTATTGATATTATTATGTCATTAAAGCAATAGTAACATTGCCTTGTCTCTCCGTTTCAGGCCAGTTTGCTGAGAATGAAACAAATGAAGTCAACTTTCGAGAGATTCCCTCTCACGTCCTTTCTAAAGTGTGCATGTATTTCACATACAAAGTACGCTATACTAATAGTTCAACAGAAATCCCAGAATTTCCTATTGCCCCCGAGATAGCACTGGAGCTTCTGATGGCTGCAAACTTCTTAGATTGTTAAACATGCAAGCAAACATTCATACACACATCTGACTGCAGAATAAATATGAAAAGGAAAAAAAAACATTATTGGTTTATTTTATTGCTTTTAAATACTTTTAGGTTTGCCAACAAAAGTTTGCTTTTGTAAGAGTATTACCTTTTTTGGTCATTTTGTCCAGTAACCTGTTATTATTTTTAGGCTTAGCCCAATATTATCTTTTTAATATTGGGCTAATATTAATATATTTTTTTTTCTAAATTGCAAAGATGTCTGCCGTAATGTTCTCCTGTTAACTGGTTATTTCAGCCAGATATGTGTTTCATTTTATTATTTATCTCCTTATGCTAACAAGTTCAAAAGTTTGTTCGAATAGATTTGTTATACCTTTTCTGCTTGTGGATCAGACAGACAGAATTCTTATGATTGTTAGCATTAGTCATTTGGAAGTTGTCGAATAAAATCAGCTGTTCTTGAAAGTATTTTGATCCATTTTATTCTGCATTGTATTGTAGATTGAATCATTTGTATCAAACAATTAGTTCACTTACATATAATCCTAAAATTAAGTCCCAAAATGAACAATTTGTCAAAAGATATTCTGTTCTAAACAGACTTTGCGCCTACAATTACTATTTTGAAAATGAATAACATTAAGGGATATTAATTAATAAACTTACCCCTGGTTTGCTATGTTATAAAGTGGAGGTACTATAGGAATTCACAATGGTTGTGGTACTCTTTAACAATTATGTTTTTCTGCAGTATTTTGCAACTTTTGATACTACACTTTCAGAAAACACCCAAAATAACACTAGCAAAGGTTATAAGCATTTATATGTTTTTTTCAAGTATTATTGGTTAGCATCTTTCAATGGCTATTATCAGTAAGTGATATTTTGCCTTCTTTTCACATTTTATATTGGGGTTTTTATCTTAAAAAGCTGCAAGCATGTTTAAATGCTACACGTAAGAAGCGTTTTCTTCAATATTGTGTTAACCTCTTTACAAAAGGTTTCAACAGTTACAGCCACTGAATGAAAGACATCACATTACCACATAATACCTTACATGTTCGGTAGTATATATCACTTTTGTTGGCTACAATATGCACATATCTGTATTGCTGAGAAATGCCTAGTTTTTATTAAAAAATGTTTTTTTGTGAATTTTAATATGGTATAAGTAACATTTTTATTAAACAGAAAGGGGGAGAATAGCCCATTCACCTATAGTATGGTACAATATCGCTAAAGGAACACTAAGTAAAAGTAGCTTTTTTTTCCTGTTTAAAAAGTGTATCATATATTATTATTTTATTTATTAAAAGATGGCAACTTTACCCCACACTTGGGGTAAAGGCCCCCTATGAGGCTTATAGTGATATCTTAATATAGAGACAATAGTTATAGGGTTACATTTTTACTTGCAGCATGATGCTTTTTGAAATACAAATGAAAAAGTGTGCACCATTTTCTGTTTTCAATCACATTTGACATTTCATAACATCTAAATAATTCTATAAATTAATCTGCATTGTTATTGAATCAGTCAATGTGAGCCCATTTTGATTGTTTTGTTGTTGTTGTTGTTTTTAAAACAAATCCATTCGCCCTACTTAAAGGAATATTCCAGGTTTAGTACAATTTAAGCTCAATCGGCAACATTTGTGGCATAATAATTACCATTCAAATCAATTTTGACACGTCCCTCCCTATCTTTAAAAAAATAAATAAATCTGTGTTATAGTGAGGCATTTACAACAGAAGTGAATGGAGGCCAGTTTGAACACTGACTGTTTTAAAAGTATAGCCACAAGACGTTAACAATATGACATGATTTTAGTGTGAGAAAATCACTTACCAACCTTTTCTGTGTAAAGATATAGCCAATTTACAACTTCGTTGCCATGAGGATGTCGACAAACCCTAAAATGACCATAAAAAGGATGATTTAAACAAGGCTGTCCACACAGTCTTCACACAGTGTTTGGGATTGACAACCGCATTTATTAACAATTGTTCATGTTGCCTGAAAACATGAAACATGCGCTTTGATCATGAAAGAAATTGTTGCATCACACCTTTCCTTGCCTAATTGCACATTGTGGATGTCACATTCTGTGAATGAAGACCTTTTTAACAACTATGTATAATTACTACATATACATGCACAGCTAATCCAGATAAAAGGACATTTCTCAGTTGTGTCAAAGTCTTCACTGAATTATTGTTAGAAATGATGGATTAATACAGATTTGATGCTGCCGAACTGAAATGAAAAACTAAAAATTAAATTAAAATCCTCTTGCAGTAAGAATAAATGACTGTGATTGATCGATCCTATTCAGTGCTGAGAAAAGGAACATATAGGCCTACCACATGACAGTGCCATCTATGCGATCTTTTGCCTATAAAATCTTACAGCTGTTTATATCTAATTGGATTTTTACACTGAATAGTATTTTTTTTTATACAAGTATTAATACATGTGAATGTAAATCCACCTCAAGCATTAATAAAGTCCCCATCCATTAATAAACAATTGTGATTGGCCTATCTTTTCCAGCGCTGACAAACGGAACATGTTTTGGAAGCAGTTCGGACCACTTGATAATAATTTACACCTAATTAATGATACCGAAAAACTTTAAGAACCATTCAGTTGAAAACAGGCTTTAGACACTTTTACAAATGCCATCGTGCAGTGCCCCCTGGATGTGGTGCCCCTGGGTATGTGCTCAATTGCCCATATGGTCAATCCGCCCTGCTAGTTGTCCAGTACAGTTCCGTTCACACAGCACAGGTTTGTCAAAAATTCGGTTGTGAGACCGGAAAATGTGTCAGTTCGGTTATAGAATGCGGTTACACTTGTAAATCTTGTGTGTGAACTTAACCATATTAAGCACTCAAAACAGGTCTGACAACTGTATTCTGCTGTTGTGAGAACATGGCCTTATGGCTCAAATAATACATGAGCTTTAACAGAAGAATTTATGTAAGTGCTTTTATGAAATTATAAGCTTCACATTTCTGCCTTTAAACTCACAATGATGTAGTGGATTTAATACACTACGTAGTCAATTTCAGTGATGTACTGAATGTTTTTTACTATGCACGTCCACTGCTACATATTATATTAGATTCTATTTATAGTATTATGTTATTTAGTGTTGTCAGTATGGCATATAGCCTAGGCAATTTTTTTTGACAGGATATATTAGTCTAGTGGTTAACTAAAATTAGTAGTTTAACTAGGCTACTGTCAGTAGATCTGTGTCTATATAAGCTTTAATGTTTAATAAATTCATCCATATAATAAATAATTGTTTCTCTCTGGCAGCTTCAAAGTTTTGTGTTTATTTAAAATACTGGATATATGCAATGTTTTGTATTTTATCTCCATAACTGCTCTACTTGTTCCATATTGTAATCGACCATTGCAGGATACAAGACAAAATGTTCTTCTTTTTATTCTTGTCATCTCAAGTAAGTCATATTTTATAACAATAATGTGTTGTCCATAATCCACATAACTTTGTTTTAGAAATAAAAAATCCTTTGTGTTTTGTGTAAGGTTTAGAGACTGAAAATATCTACCTGTAACTGTATAATTATCCTCTTGTCTTAAAGAGATGTGTAGAAACAATCATCGGTGTGTAATTATCATTAATTTTATTAATCAAATAAAGGCTATAGCCTATATTTCTTTGTCCCTCTGAGATATATGTGACCGAGTATAAAATAAGATTTGAATCCAAAATCCAATCTAAAGAAGAAATAGGACTGTATATGTTCTCGAAACTGAATCAAACAAATAAAAAAACATGAAGCCTAATAGTCATAATCCATCCGAAACAAATGCAAAAGTTATAAATACACAATACTGTACTAATAAAAATAAATTATTTAAGGAAATACAATCATTACTGCACTCTTTCACTTTTTATTTACTGATAATGCTACATACTGTACACGCTGAAGAACATTTTTGCATTAAAATAGCCAGTATATCGCAGCTCTTAACGTTTAAAACATGGATTTAATCCACTATGTAATGGATGTCTGTGAAAAGAAGATGAAATCCACCATGACGTCATCATGCTACAGTCCACAGCGAGGACCTCTTTGGGGAGAGGAAGGCTTTTTACTCTAAATACTACTAGCCTATACTAATAGTTTCGTATACTACAAAAGTAAAAAAATATATATATTTATATATATTTTTATTTAATCACCTTGAACAAAACTGAAAATTATAAATAATATTTTGTCTAATAATAAATGTAAAAATTTCAGGGATTCTCTTTAGCTACATTTGCTAAATTGTAATATATATATATATATATATATATATATATATATATATATATATATATATACTGTATATATACAACCCCAATTCGACAGTATGAAAATTGTTAATAAAAACAAACAAAAAGGAGTGATTTTAAAATTATATTCACCCTTTGCTATATTGAAAGTAGTACAACTACACATTATATGATGTTTTACCTTGCGAATTTCATTTTTTTTATATATTTTTTTAAAAATATGGTCATTTCAAATCAAGATTGCTACATACTCCAAAAAAGTTGGGACATTCAAGTGTTTACCACTGTGAAACATCACAATTTATTCTAATAACACTGTAAACCAGTCAATGGAAAGGAGGAGGCAAGAACCGGCTTGACAATATAAATAATAGTTTTAATGACAAACTTAAAAGACAAACACACACGACGGGCATGTCCGTAAACGATCTCTCTCTCCCGCACGATCCTCTGCAGTCGGCCTTTATCCCTCTCGAAGGCTTGATTAGCCTAATACGGGACCGGGTGTGTAGGATCACGACCCGGCCCCACCCTCCGCCCTGCCACAAACACTTACTAAGCATTTGGCACTGAAGACACAAGTTTGTTAAGTTTTAAAAAGTGAAATTTTCCCCATTCATCCATTCTGTAGGTCTTTAGAAACACAACATGATCTTCGTTGCCATATTGTGCGCTTCATAATGTGCCACACATTCTCAATTGGAGACAAGTTTCTGCTTATTTGGCCAGTATGTGGTTTGAATTTGTCCTGCTGAAAATTCCAGGGCATCCCTGGAAAAGATGTTGCTGGATGGCAGTATATGCTGCTCCAAACATTTTACACATCAATCTGCATTAGTGGTGCCCTCACAGATGTGCAACTTACCCATGCCTTGGGCACTGACACACCCCTAGCTCATACAGATATTGGCTTTTGGATCTGACGCTGATTACAGTTTGGATGGTCCTTCTCCTCTTTGGCCCGGAGATCAAAATGGCTGTGTTTTTCAAAACCTTTACGAACCAAAAAAACTTTCCACTGTTCTACTTTCCATCTAAGATGAAAATCCATCTTGGTTCTCCAAGACCAGAGAATTCGGCAGCACTTCAGGACAGTGTTGATGTAGGGCTTCTGCTTTGCATAGTAAAGTCTTAACTTGCATCTGTGGATGTAGCGGCAAGTGGTGTTGACTAACAAAGGTTTACTAAAGCTATCCCAAGCCCATGTTCAGGATATCCATTACAGATGAATGCCGTTTTTTAAGGCAGTGATGTCTGAGGGATCAGAGATCACACGCATTCAGAAATAGTTTTCGTCTTGTCCTTTACACACCTAGGTTTGACCAGGTTCCTTGAATCTTTTAACTATATTGTGAACTGTAGAGGGTGAAATGCCCCAAATCCTTCCAATTTGTCTTTGGGGAACATTGTTCTCAAAGTGCTGGATTATTTGCTGAAGCATCTGTTGACAAATTGATTGCTCTTGAAGGACTAGCCTTATTGAGTATACAGTACTATGGCAAGGCAAGGCAAGTTTATTTATATAGCACATTTCATACACAATGGTAATTCAAAGTGCTTTACACAGAAGAGATTAAAATAAGAATAAAAAAAATATATAAAAAAAAAAAGAAGAAGAAGAAGAATATGACACAATTGCCTCGTCAAATTGTTATTAGTCTTAAATTGCCCCAGTCTCAACATTTTTGGAGTGTGTTGCAATCATCTGATTTGAAATGGCTGTACATTAAAAAAATTAAAACAAATAAAAATGTAAAACATCATATAATGTGTAGTTGTAGTGTTTTCAATTTAGCAAAGCGTGAATATAATTTACAAATCACTACTTTTTTTTTTTTTATTGCATTTTTCAAACTGTCCCAACTTTTTTGAATTGGGGTTGTATATATTTAAGCAATATCACACAAGCAGGAGTGCTATATGGCCCTACATCAGCACTGCTGTGAATCTAGTGCAGTAGGTAATCACAGCGGTGCTGATTTAGAGCCAAATATCTCGATTACAAGTGTGATTTTGCTTATATACAACAGTTCAATGAACAAGTACATTTTGAAAAAATTGAAAAAACCAAGTACAGTCATAAAAATGCATTTGTACATGGAACTACTTTATTACATGGCGGATCAGAATCTGCCGTTGCTGGTTCAAACCAAATTAAGCATTTGTTATTAATTCAAAAAGTCACTTTAGAAATAGTATCACAGGTGCTGTTTCTAACAAGTTATTGGATAAACAACGATGGATATGTGTGTGTGTGTGTGTGTGTGTGTGTGTGTGTGTGAGAGAGAGAGAGAGAGAGAGAGAGAGAGAGAGAGAGAGAGAGAGAGAGAGAGAGAGAGAGAGAGATGGAGCATGTGTGATCACCTGTTGCCACTCCCAAGCAGAGATGCGGTCAGCTTTCTGAAGATTAGCTTTCTCAGTGGAAAATTAGCAGTCCAAGCAGGGGTATTTCTCCCTATTTTGCGGTAGCCGAAAGAGTCTTTCACTATAGAAAACGCAATCTTCTCTGCCATTTGAAACAGTAGTTCCTCTCCAAAGTGGAAACTCCAGTAAGAAGTAAGCACCTTGAGTTTGTGTAGTCAATCAGTCAGTTGTGTCTCTCAGCTGTGATGCCGTAATGCTGAAGTTGTTCGTTTGAAGCCATTTAAAGCTATTTTCTAGCTTTAGTAGTGTAGTAGTAATACGAGTGATCATGGAGCACTGTTGTATGTAAACACTGGCTGATGCGGAATCAATGTACAACTAAACAAGAGGATGAGTACATCAGAGTCTCTAGTTTGAGAAATAGACGCCTTACATGTCCTCAGCTGACAGCTTCATTGAATTCTACCTGCTCAACACCAGTTTCATGTACAGCAGTAAAGGGAAAATTCAGGGGTGCAGGCCTTATGGGAAGAATTGCAAAGAAAAAGCCACTTTTGTAACAGAAATTAAAAATGAAAATGTTAGAGTGGGTAAACAAACAGACATTGGACAACAGATAATTGGAAAAGAGTGTTATGGATCATAACCCCATTGAGCTTTTGTGGGATCAGCTAGACTGTAAGGTGCATGAGATGTGCCCAACAAGACAGCCACATCTATGGCAAGTGCTACAGGAAGTGTGGGGTGAAATGTCACCTGAGTATCTGGACAAACTAACAGCTAGAACGCCAAGGACTAAGTAGTTTAAGATGTTCTAAAAAAAAATCTTGTTTGAAATTTTTTTTTTTTTCAAATTGTAATAGTAATTTTCATGTTATTAATGTCCTATATGTGACTATACGTTATGATCAGCTGAATGCCACTTTGGTGAATAAAAGTAACAATTTCTTTCCATAAGTGCAAAATCTGTAGGCTACATTACTCCAAACTTATGGCCGCCAGTGTGTGTGTTTGTGTGTATACACGTTTTGATCTAATATATTTATATTAGATCAAAACGCTCAAGATCATAAGCCCTGTTGCACCGTACCTATTTTGTAATCTCGTGAATGTTGTTGCATTGCGGCTCTCAGAGAGAAAACTGATCTGACGTCATTCGGCCAATCGCCTCTCTACAGGGGCTTTCCATCATGGCGTCTATGCAGGTGAGTGTTTCCCTAAACACATAAGCAACTATTTTCAAATCACATTGTAGATACTTTTTTGAAATATTGCTGTGATATGACACCTTTCGGTTCCTCTGGTGACCTTGTCGGTAGTGATTTAAACACAAGGTAGTCAGCAGTTTAATTCGTACGCTCATTTGTTTACTTTTCAAGCTAGCGTTCAGTCAGTCAAAAAGCCCGACAACTCTCTGCTGTCATCACACACTGTTGTTGCTGTGAAAGATGATACTTGTTAACCCGATGTTGTTTGTAATGGAATTATGTTGTATCGTTCATGTGGAACTGTACAGCATTTTAATGATGCCTAATCGTTAGCAACAATAGCATTGTTACATTTGTTTGACCAGCTCGCTGTTAGCAGTCTACTGTCTCTCATCTGGTTAGTTTGTTCCTCTACAACTGAGACGTCAGGATGTCTTAAAGGCAAAAATGACATTTGTATTATAAAATACTATTTGAAGAATGACGTCTTAGCATGCAAAAATATAGTAGACATGAAAAATAGCGCGATGCGAGTTAGTTTCTCTATTGCTTGCTTTGAAATAATGCTTAAACACGACATTATTTTTTATTTACAGAAAAGATTACAAAAGGAATTGATGGCACTGCAAAGTGATCCACCACCTGGAATGACACTAAATGAGAGAAGTGTACAGAACACAATCACGGAGTAAGTTATGATATGTTTCCCTACTGGACTTGCTTGGCAACTTACTTTCCTTAACCGGTTTGTCTTCTGTATGTCTTGAATAGGTTCATTTGTCAATGAAATTATTCTCATAAATATGCCTGTCTTTGTCCAGGTGGTTTATAGATATGGAGGGTGCACCAGGTACTCTTTACGAGGGAGAGAAATTTCAACTCCTTTTCAAATTCAGTGGTCGATATCCTTTTGATTCACCTCAGGTACATTTGGAACCTTATTAAATATAATAGTATTTTTGTCTTTTCTATTTTTCCCCCTTTTAATCAAATCTTAATGTTTGTTACAAATATTTGAATTATTTTTTATAGGTAATGTTCACTGGAGAGAATATACCCATTCATCCACATGTCTATAGCAATGGTCACATCTGTTTATCTATTTTAACGGAGGACTGGTCGCCCGCTCTGTCTGTGCAGTCTGTTTGTTTAAGCATTATTAGCATGTTGTCAAGCTGCAAAGAAAAGGTAAACTTAGATTTTTTTCGTATCTGATTTGGGAAATTTTATTGAAATGAATTGTTATAGTTGTCTAATCAGCTGTTTTCTTTACAGAGACGCCCTCCAGATAACTCCTTTTATGTAAAGACGTGTAATAAGAATCCAAAGAAAACAAAATGGTGGTATCATGGTGAGTCCCTTCGATTTTACTTCAGCTTGTCTTCTTCACAAGACTTTGTATTAACAGAGATGCAGTATTGTGCAAAAGTATTAGGCACTTGTGAAAAATGTTGCATAGTGGGATGTCTTCAAAAATAATGTTCATTTATCCGTTGACATCATACAAAGTCCAGTAAACATAAAAAGTTACATCAATATTTGGTGTGACCAACTTTGCCTTTAAAACAGCACCAATTCTCTTAGGTACACCTGGACAGTTTTCTTGGTTGTTGGCAGATAGGATGTTCCAAGCTTCTTGGAGAATTTGCCACAGTTCTTTCATCTATTTAGTCTCAATTGCTTCTGTCTCTTTATGTGGTCTCAGACTGACACAATGTTCTGTGGGGGGCTTTGTGGGGGCATGACATCTGTTGCAGGGCTCCCTGTTCTTCTGTTCTAATCTTTTCTATTTGCCAAAGTAATGTTTGTGAGTCTAACATTTATATTTCCTATTGACACACTAAAGCTGAAGATATAAATAACCATCGTAAGACAAATGCTTTTGGGAAACATCTTATGTGCCTAAGACTTTTGCACAGTACTTTTTAGTAGTTTTTGTATTGACAGTCTTAAGTGACTTTCTTTTAGTAAACATAAGTTGTTTTACTTTAAATCACTTTCTTTGCCCTCTCTGTACACCCACTTATGCCTCCCTGTTTTGTTTTTGTTTTGATTCAGATGATACCTGCTAGTATCTAAGTGCACCATTTTGATATAGACTTTTAAGGTAAAGTACTTTATTATTTTGAGTCTTTGAATTAAGACTGAACCAGCGGACCCTGGCAATTTGTGTATGGATTGAGGACACACTTCTGCTGACTGGGAAAAGTGCAAAGAAACTGCAGGAATGTAACCCACCCAGCAAGGATATTTTGATGGAAGCAAGTTGTGGGGATTATCTTTTTTTTTTTTTTTTTTTTTGTAATGTTTGAATTATGTTGTATTGTTTTCTTTTCATAAAAGGGTTTACACTGTTTGTGCAATAATATCTTAAGTGTGGGTTTGGAATAAAAAGAAAGTCAGTGCAAATCAGAAAACGAACTACTGTTATGAATAAATCATCAAAAGCAGAGAAAAATATCTATCTCTGCCTTGCTTAGGCATGCACTGTGACATTTGAACAGGGAAAAGATTTTAATTAATATTTTATCTGTATATTTAAAACAAAATTTTCTTTTAAGAAATAAGCCATTTTAAGTTGAATATTGTAGTTTGGTGTAGTGTATAGTACTTGGTCTGATAAAAGTACAATTTATTTATATCTACAGATTTGATGCAGGGTGATAATCATATTACATTATCTGAAAGGTAATTTGAGATTACACAGAAATGTTTTATGGGTTCATTTTTAAGCACTGATTTTATAGATGGACCCACATTTTGTGAAGTTAAAACAAAGAGATAACTATAAACATAATTACTCAATCTTTCATGTGAAACTCTAGCTAATCTAGCTATTATAAAATGGGCTCTTTTAAAAAGATTACTTTTCCCTGCTATTAGCTTTAGAAAATTAACAATTTGTGTTCATGGTTTTGTTATAACTTTATTTAAAAGAAATGTTCATATTAAAGTAATATATTTTAAAATGTTGTCATGTATTTTATAATTCTAATGTGATTTATAAATATGTGCCATTCAACTGTATATAATGATGTAATTATGTACACAAAATAGGCAAATTGATGGTACCTACACTGTGTGTTTGGTATAATCATGGTTTAATTTTGGTAATACCAAATGTATTTTTCAATTTTAATGAATACTGCCGGTTCAATACAAGATAAGCTCAACCAACATCATTTGTGGCATAATGTTGATTACCACATAAAATAATTTAGACTCCCTCCTGTTATCAAAGTTACAGTGAGGCACTTGCAATGGAAGTGAATAAGGAAAATTTTGAGAGGGTTTAAAGGAAGAAGTGTGTAGTTTATAATTTTATAAAAGTTTTAACATTAATTGTTCTGTTAAAACTTTTGTGTTATTTGAGCTGTAAATTTCTTTAAATCGTAGATTTTTATGGTCGTTTTAGGGTTTCCGCATTACATTGTCATGGCAAAGGAGTTGTAAAATTGAATATAATTTTATACAGAAAAGGTTAGTTAGTAAGCTATTTTATCACACTAAAATCATGTTAACACGCATATTGTTTATGTCTCCTTGCTAAACTTTTTAAACGGTTAGTGTTTTAAAGGGATAGTTCACCCAAAAAAATACAATTTTTCATCATTTACACACCCTCATGCCATCCAGGATATGCATGACTTTCTTCTGCTGGATAAATACAGAATTTTAGAATTTAATTTAGCAATTAAATGATGGCCAGAACTTTGAAGGACTAAAAAGCACATAAAGGCAGCATAAAAGTAATCTTTAAGACTAGTTAGTGGATAAATCCATATCTTCAGAAGCAATAAGTGTTGGAAAGATAAAGACAGATTGTAGTAATTAAGATTATGCCACAAATGCTGTAAATTGATCTTAACTTGTCATTAAACCCGAATACACCTTGAAGGTCAAATGTATCATTTCTGACAGAAATGACCCACTTCACCAGTAACGTTAGTTAGTGATTGAGTGCAGTTCTGTCCACTAGAGGGAAGTACAGTATCGCAGACACTCACAGCAAAGCAGCAGACAATTATTGGGAAAGCGAGGTCAGTGAAGAGTAATATAGTTGGAGTCTAAATTAGTAGATGGCTATATAAGGATAAACTAAAGATATAGTTTGTCCGAAAATGAAAATTCTTAAATTATTTAATAAACAAATGTACTTCCAAATCTGTGCGACTTCTTTTCTTTTTTTCTTCAATGAATGTGAATGGTGACTGAGTAATTCTGACTAAAACATATCTCCTTTTGTGTTATACGGAAAGTCATATGGGTGATTTTTTTATTTATTTTTTTTTTATTTTTTTTTTACTTGAAAGCATGTAAAGCATGTTAATATTATAAAGCAGACAGTTGCTTTTTACAGGGGTGAACTTGACATAAATAATTTTTATGAACTTGGAAGTGTGAGGTATCAAGTTATGGCTAGGAGGAAGAGGGGTCTTGTCAAGGTTGACCTTAAATAATTTTGTTTAACTGTGATACATTCTTGATGTGCTTCCCTTAGTGAATCATCTGTCTATGAAAACTGTAAATGATGGTGACCCTGTTCATTCTAAAAAGTGAACAAGTCTGGAATGTTTCTGGTGTGTTTATACAGATGTAGTGCGTAAAGACCACTGTCTGATCCACAGTACATTCATTGGAACTTTCTGTTCCGTCATACGGAATTCCACTGGAGTATGAATGCTTTAGACTCTTCCTCATGGGGTATCTCTCTTGAAATGTGCCCTGACATCATCACTTATCATAATGTAATGGTATCATCCAAATGAGCATGCATGGTGGGAGTATCATTTCCTGGTAAAGGGAACGGGATATACTATGTATCAGTGATCTCTCTTGTCTCTAGCATTTAGCCTGTTGGTTGAGGCATGCCTGTTCAATTTCAAAGAAGTTAAGGTCAGCCTGAGGCTATTAGTCAGTGGGATTAATATTTGGGGGAGAAGAGCTGTCTGCTTTTCCGCGGTATCTTTGTAATGAGTTGACTTATCAACAAACAGGGTAGTGGTGCAATAGCTTGGACGTAGGCTGAAATTGTGTATCTTTTCCATTTGATAAAATACTAATTTACAAATCAGATTTACTGAACGATGAAAATTAAATCTTATTTTCCTCTTTTGACAATTTTCAAGCCATATATGTAGTTTAAAATAGGTATATTTATTGTAATAAAACTTTTACTTAAAGTTTGAGTTCTGCAAACACATTAATGCTAAATAATGTAAATGCTGTAGTATTTACAAGAAGCAGAATATTATTACTCAAATAGTCCTCTGATTTTATGAAGTATGTACTACAACTTAGCATATTCATGTATATCAAGTGCACAAACACTAAGACCAATTCGTCTTATGTAATTCTGACAATCTCTTCCTAAAGAAGTTCTTAGTGAAGCAAAATAATTTTCAATTGGCACAAATTTTAACTAAAGATTCCAGTAAAACCATGTCGCAAACACATTTAACAGAGCTGACACACACTGACCAAACATTCTTTTATGCTGTAGTCTCTAATGAGGGAAATGCTTGCATACTTTCTAAGTTTGTACAAGGGGTTCTTTATTGTTTTATGCTATTTAGGCTGAAAATTGAGTTATCTAATCCATGGACAGGCGTCTCTTGTTGGCCTTTATTTACTGCTCTGTCAGTGTTTGTTCCAGTGTTTTGTAAGGCATGCGCCTGAAGACAAAGTTTGGAAACACTGAACATTTTTAATATTGTAATGTGATTAAAGTGAGAAAAATACTTAAAAATATCTCATTTAATTTTAGATTTTTTTTATAGTCATTTGTATATAGTTAGTTTATATTCACATTACATATATTCTTATTATTATCAACCTCTTTATTTGCTACAGTATTGTAAATAGAAAGCCACTGTCAAAAAAAATAATAATAATGCTTTTTACAAACATTATTTTCCCATGCTGTAGTGCTCCAAAAGTGTTATCAAAAGGCAGAGCTCTACTGTGTGCTCATTCCTGATTTGACTATCATTGAGTATTGCTTGAGAGGAATACCATTTTCCCCTTGTGCCAGGAACAAGTATGTTTTGATTATGTGATTCCCTCCTTCTTTCATTCCATTGATAAGGATGTCTGATATTCTCTCCGATTATATTTCCATATGTAATCTCAAGTGAGTGGGCATGGAGAAGACTCTCCATTTAAATATGGGGCTTTCATAACGTTTTGACAACAACCTTTACTTGCACTGTACTATGTTGATGTGAGTTCATACAGAAGTTTGATTTTGAAGTTTGTTACTGTATATTTTATTTTTTAAAATATGTTTGTTAGGCTTTAAGTAATAAAACAATAGCTACAGAGTTTAAAATTAAAAGAAAGAAAGAAAGAACTTTACTATACCACCTGTTGGTAACCCTTATATTGTGTTCTGGTAAAAAAAAAAAAAAAATTCTTCTTCAGAGAACTGTGGTTTATTTCATCCATTTGGAAAAAAAAAATTATTTGTTCATACTGGGCATCTGAACACAATTTTTTTTTTTAGATAATTTTCATAAAATTAAATTGGTTTTATTTCACTTTGTTTCACCTGTGGTGTTCCCCGTCTAAAGAGATTGGCCATTGGATATGAATGGATTAGACTGAAAAATACAGAAATATGTGTTCAGGAGCATTCAACTCTTTAGATTAGCACACGGTATGTGTGTGTGTGTTTGCACAAACACACACACACACACACACACATACCGATCGTGTATTTAGCACCCTTTTGTGCATCGTCTGTCCATCTTTGAAGAATATTTCAAGATCTACTTTTCAAGATCAAATTATGTTAGTTTTGGGCTTGTTTGAATTGGGATATTCTGCAGTAAGTTTCAATATGTCATTGTCTATGTTATATATATGTTTCAGGAATAAGGAAAAACTTGACAAAAAGACACTCCTATTTATTATATCTATGTGTGTCAGTTGATTTTCATACACTAATGCTCACTGCTGTTTGACCTCTGAGTGAAACATATTTGCTCAATACATTTTACTAATTGAGACCTTTCCAATGATATAAAACACATGGCTATCTTTATATATATATATATATTCTTACCAACTCTGAATATAATTGTGATACATTTGCAAATAATGAGAACAAAACAGTTCCAATTTGTCAGCAAATTAAAAGGCATTAAGAATGGTTAGGACCAGCTATATGGTTATGTGCATTGTAAAGTCCAGATTCTAAAATGATATATTTTGTTTATATCAAGTGGTTAATTAATAACAGATTTTTAATTTGTACTAGCCCTGTAGAAACTCAAATTAAACCTATCAATAATATATATACACACATTCTTTTTTGATTTTCTCCCCAATTTGGAATACCCAATTTCCTTGTGGTGGTGGTTGTGGCATAGTCTCAATCCAGGTGGCAGAGGACGAATCTCAGTAGCCTCAGCGTCTGAGAACATCAATCAGCACATCTTATCTTGTGGCTTGAGTGGGTTACCGCGGAGACCTAGCATGTGTGGAGGCTTCACACTATTCTCCATGGCATCCATGCACAACTCACCACACGCCCCACAGAGAACCACATTAAAGCGACCACAAGGAGGTTACTCAATGTGACTCTACCCTCCCTAGCAACCAGGCCAATTTGGTTGTCATTTTCAAATTAAAATGTTTCCAGATATATGGTGTACATCATACATGGTGACTAAATGTGTATATTGAAAGTACAGATATAATGCTTATATTTGTAACAATCTGTAGAATTACCCTTGAACATAAATACATTTTTTTAAGACTAATACACTGATGTTTTAGCTGTGAAAATGCTTTGGATTGTATCCTATAAATTGAACGCAATACCAGGAAGTAGTTTTCAAAGCAAACATACAGCTGTAGGAAACCAGAACATCCCTCTTTATGAAAGGAGACCTTGTCTTCATAATTTACTGCCAATTATGTTAGCCTACTTGCATATCATTCAAATAAATGTTTGTGAATGGAACAGTATACGGTTGGATTATGCAATTGAAAGCATCCATCTTGTTTGGTCTGTTGATCTGTCACAAGAGGGACTAGCATAAACCATTAAAAGCTGCAATGACTCTTGAAACCATGTACACTTAACGAACCAATAACATTGACTATATTCAAGAGAACATCAGCACTTGCAAATCAGATTAAAGGACACTGTATTAATTTGAAGAGACTATTTATTTAACAAGCAGCATGTATGGTACTTTTCGAAGGGCAATCATTAGGTTTTGCCAAATCAAAAGCAGCAATAAAAATAAATCCTTCAATACATAGGGCATTTGTAATTTTATTAGGAGGATAAACCCTCTAAAACTACAAGGTCATGGAATGCTGAGAAGCAAGCAACAATACAAGACAAACAATAAATAAGTTACGATTGAATACATACAAAATGTTATAGTCCTTGAGCAATTGTATAGCAACAAACTACATTTCATAATTACAAAAATGAATCCCTTCATAAGGTTTTCTAAATGTGAGAAATTCTGAAGATGCAAAATTACAAAAATTTGACAGCTAGGTGTCAATAGGAATAGACTTGTAATGTACAGCATTTATTGTTCCAAAGGAACTACACAGAATTTAGCACCACTGCTCGAAGACAGTGCCAGTTACACCCCAGCCTTTGATTCATTGTTGTTTGTGGACTCCTTTCGATGAGCCAGGAAGGGGTACATGCATTTATCAGCACCGATAAATCTGTACATGCACACAATGGCATCAAAAGGCAAAACTCTGCAACATAAAATGGCAGATCATGGTAAACGGACAAGTAAAATAAGTTGAATAAATCAAAAAAGGCAGCGCACATGCATTTAGGTATAGTTTACATACGTTTTCATAAAGGTGACCATGTACATGACTCGTGGTGTGCAGATCATTGGCTGGTCTGTCAGTATGGCTCTCATGGCCTGTTTTACGCAGTACTCTGGCTTTAGCGGAGGAAAAAATGCTGCCATTTCCTTCCTGTTTAAATTAGAAAAGAACCACAAAACACAAATGCTTAAATGAATAATTTCAAATCACAAGTTAGTCATTTTTGATACAAACAATGAGAAAAGGGAGGTTACATAATAGCATGTCTTGCCCTCAGAAGTAAACTGGGGATATGCAGACCACAAACCTAATTTTGCAGCCTTTGAACATGCCAGTGTCAACCAAGAAAGGACATACAAGTGTCATCTTAATTCCATCCTTATCAGCAGCTTTCAGCTCATGGCTCAAAGACTCATGAAAGCCAATGGCACCAAACTTGCTTGCACAATAGTCCTAAAATAAAAGGAGAAAGTGCGATTTCATGAAATGCAAAAGGGTCTTCATACAAAGGAGAAATGGGAAGACCAGAAAAGGGGACATTTCTTTACCTCCACACCAGCTGTAGTGAACAAACCCAATGAGCTGGCTACTGTTACAATGTGACCGTGATTCCGCTCCAGCATATTGGGAAGGAAAGCCTTGGTAGTCTGTGAATTCAAAAAAAAAAATTATAAAGTAATATATATATAAAAAGCAGACTTAAGTCAAACTTGACACACATGGTTCTGATCAAAGCATGTTAATAAACTGACCCAGAAGTGAGCATGGCAGTTGACCATCATAGTTCTTTCAATGAGCTCATCTGGGCACTCGAGAAGATGATGTCCGGAGACAACTCCAGCATTATTGATCAAAAAGTCGATGTTGCCAACCTCTTTTCGCACCTTCTCTGCAGTAGCATATACACTTTCACGCTTACTAACGTCACAGACATACGTGTAAACTTTGGGCTGAAACAGGGGCAACTCTTGAATACCATCCGAGCATCCTGGACGGAGACAAAGTAACAAAACCACGAAAAAGTTAGTATGCATACAAGTAATATTCCAGGTTCATATACACACACATACATATATATATATATATATATATATATATAAATAAATAAAAAAAAAAAAAAACCTTCCAGCATGTGTGGCATAATGAAAAAACAACTTTGACTCTTCCCTCCTTTACACACATAGCTCCGGAAAAGAAAAAAAAATTGAGACCACTGCAAAATTATCAGTTTATCTGGATTTACACATGTTTGAGTAAAAATGAATATTTGTTTTATAACATTTCTCCCAAATAAAAATAGTCAGTTAGAGAATTTATTTACAGAAAATGACAACTGGTCGAAATAACAGATGGTGTTTTCAGACCTCGAATAATGCAAAGAAAACAAGTTTGCATTCATTTTTAAACAATGAATACAAACTTGGGAAGCATTCAGAAATCAATATTTGGTGGAATAACCAAATAAAGCTCACAGCTTTAATGAGTTTTAGCATGCTTTCTACCAGTCCTTCACATTAATGTTGGGTGACTTTATGCCACTCCTTCATGCAAGGAGAATTGTCCTGCTGGAAAAACTAATCCTCAGAGTTTTGGAACATTGTCGGAGCAAAAAGTAACAAGTTTTCTACCAGGATAACTTTGTATGTGGCTTGATTCATGCATCCTCTACAAAGACGAATCTGCCGATTCCAGCCTTGTTGAAGCACACCAATATCATCACCAAAGAGTGATAAAACCAGAGTGTCTCGCACCCACTGTGAAATTTGGTGGAGGATCGGTGCTGATCGGTTCACTTTGCTCAAACCATAACTAAATCCAGAGAAACTGATAATTTTGTAGTGGTCGTTTTTTTAACAGAACTGTATATAAAAATATAGGCAAGTCTTAAAATGGAAGTGAATGATGCCAATCTGTGAACTCTTAAATACTCACAATTTCAAAAGCATAGCCACAAGACTTAACGCGTGGTAACATGATTTTAGTGTGATAAAAAAAAAAAAAAAAAAAAACACCCCGCTTTAACATGTACTGTGCAAAGTTCTATCCAATTTTACAACTTCGTTGCCATGACGTAGCACCATAACCACTAAAACGACAATTAAAACAAATGTACAGATCAAATCCACAAGTTTTGTCAGTAGGCTACTTTTATAAAATTATTAGCTTCAAAATTCTTTTAAACCCTCAAAATTTGTCCCATTCACTTCCATTTAAGATCCTAAATTTAACCTCGATGTTTGCCCTTTTTTCCCCCCCTTAAGAAAACAAGGGACATATTGAAATAATTATTGGTGCTAAATCAACAATGATCCACAAATGCTGTTGATTGAGATTAACTTGTATTAAACCGGAAAATTCCTTTAAGGGGTAATGCTTATGTTATGTTACTCAAAGTATTAAACATGTAATTCAAGCTATTTCTAACCTTCGAATGGGCTCAACTCCCGGTAGATTTCTCGCACTATCTCTGCGGTCTCTTCATTGCCCAATCGGTTGATGTCCCAGAGCACAAGGGTCGCTCGTCTCCTAGCAAATTCCTCCGCAAAGAGCCGCCCGAGACCGCTTCCAGCACCGGTGATAACACACACCTGGCCCACCACACTCTTTTCCCGTGGACGAATAAGCCATTTAGCGCCAGCCAACACAAATGTCCAGATTATTTTGAAAGTGACCATAAAAAACTCAGCGAGGATATTCATTCTGTCTCCGTGCAGCTACGTACCAACTCGCTAAACTAAGCAACTTAAAGCGACTTTTCAGCACCAACACTAAAAGTAATAAATCAAACCGCAGACGGGCTCAAAGAAACAACTTATCGGACCTAAACCAGAAGTTGAACTCCCCACTCAGCTGCCAAAACAGAGTGAAGTCTGGCCATCACAGTATTTTGCTATAGATTTCCAACTCTTTAAATACTTTCAGACACAACTTTCCACGCATGCGTGTGTCCGCCAGCTATGCAAATTAACTCTAGATAAGCTATTTTCAGTCACTTTACTTCATATCATAATTATGTATAAAATATTACTTCATTAACTTTTATGAAAAGTTGCCTAAGACAATTCCAATGCTATCTAATACAATTAATTCGCTTTAAAATGTAGGCAACAGAACAAGGTACCTAATGGTAACGGAAGTGTGTAGGACCCGCATTATAAGACCGTACTGCGCATGCGTGTAAGCCTCTTTTACTATAGGGATAATGGCGGGTGAAACGTAAGTTGATCACCGTTCTATCTGAATCAGTTTCCATCTGCTTAAATGTGTCTCATGCAGTACTGCTCGCATTCTAAACGAGTAATTTACGTACCCTTAAATATTATGAGGATGAAATTGGGGGTGTTTGGTGAATGATGAATCAATAAAATTCATGTGAAAGTCGTGTGTTCCGTTTGAGAGTAATCTGTCTAGCAATGTGAGAATAGTTCGTGTAAAGCTATTCAGATGCGTTTAAAACCGTGCGAAATTTACACTTGTGTATTAGTCTTGTTCAGACCAAGCATTTTAATCTTCACTAGGTGATTGTTTCATAGGGCAAATGCACGATGCTCCTCGGCTAGTTTGTTGCTGGTCGACCATATTTTGTATTACTAATGTTATATGTAGTGTAAGATTATGCTGTCATATTGCAGTGTTATATATAATTATTATTATACATTAGGATTGTTTAATCTAGATCTATTCATATTGTACTTGTTTGATGTGACATGGTTGTCATCATAATTGCGTAGTCTGTAGGCCTCATGAGAATGACAGGAAAATATCTAATGTGCTTTCTTTTGATGTTCCATTAGAGAGAAGGTGGTCCCTTCAGTCCCTGAAAGCCTCTTGAAGAGGCGAAAACGGTTTGCTGTCATCAAAGCCGTTTGTCTGAAGAAGGCTAAGGCTGAGAAGAAGGTATGTGTAGTGTTCTTTCTAAACAGAAATTAAGTCATGCCTCTGACACTTAGTATTTATAATTGATGCTGAAAACATCAGCATAGAGGTAAAACTAACTGCATCTTTTCTCTTGCTCTTAGGCCCGCAAAGTCACCAGAAAGCTCATCTTTAAGAGAGCTGAATCTTACCATAAGGAATACAGGGAGATGTACAGGCGTGAGATCCGCATGAGCAGGATGGCTCGCAAGGCTGGCAACTACTACGTTCCAGCTGAGCCCAAACTGGCTTTTGTTATCAGGATCAGAGGGTAAATGTTCCACTATCAGATGCTGATTTTGCATAGCTCAAGTGATGCTGCTGCTTTACAATGGGCAGGAGATGTCACACAGACTTTGGTTAATGATGTTGCTCTTTTTTCCCCGTCATATCGACCATGGTGATTCCTCTTGAAAATAAGCCAAATCCTCTGAAACCAGAAATTAGCATTGATTTAATGATATAAAATGTGTCTTTAAAGTTGTTGATGGGATATCTTGTCTCTTCTCAGTATCAATGGTGTCAGCCCCAAAGTCCGCAAGGTGCTTCAGCTGCTTCGTCTCCGCCAGATCTTCAACGGTGTCTTTGTCAAACTGAACAAGGCCACCATCAACATGCTTCGAATTGCAGAGCCCTACATTGCCTGGGGGTGTGTAAAGCTGTCTTTTTTCTGGATTGATAAACTTGAAAAATGGTGTTCTTCGCAAAGGGGTATTTTACGGCCGAGCCAATAAGATCAAGTAGACATTGTAATGCTATTATTCAGGATATTGTATTGATATTTTTGATGTTTCTATTTCATGTGCATTAATAACATTATCTAGAGTTCAAGTAAGAAGCAGGGATGCAAACTAATCACCTTTCAGCTAAATTCTAACATTAAGGGTAACATTAAGCTTAATTAAAAAGCTTTAAATACAACTAGAATAACTACAAATAAACTGTAAATGTACATCTGGAACACATGTTATGATTTCCTTAACTTTTTCACCTCACATGAGTTTGCATTCCTTAAAGGTACAAGACATGTAAACCGATTCCACATACACCGATCAGCCACAACATTAAAACCGCCTGCCTAATATTGTGTAGGTCCCCTTCGTGCTGCCAAAACACCGCAAACCCGCATCTCAGAATTGCATTCTGGGATGCTATTCTTCTGATCACAACTGTACAGCGCAATTAAGAGTTACCGTAGACTTTATCAGTTCGAACCAGTCTGACCATTCTCTGTTGACCTCATCAACAAGACATTTCCATCCACAGAACTACTGCTCACTGGATATTTTTTGTTTCAGTTAAAGAAATACTCAAACCAGCCCATCTGGTACTAACAATTATCCATGCGATTATCTAATTAGCCATTTTGTAGCAGCAGTGCATAAAATAATGCAGATACGGGTCAGGAGCTTCAGTTAATTTTCACCTCAACCATCAGAATGGGGAAAAAATGTGATCTCAGTGATTTGGACAATGGCTTGATTGTTGGTGCCAGATGGGCTGGTTTGAGTATTTCTGTAACTGCTGATCTCTTGGGATTTTCACATGCAGCAGTCTCTAGAGTTTGCGCAAAAACATAAAACATCCAGTGAGCGCCAGTTCTGTGGTTGGAAACACCTTGTTGATGAGAGAGGTCAACAGAGAATGGTCAGACTGGTTTGAACTGACAAAAGTCTACGGTAACTCTGATAACTGCTCTGTACATTTGTGATGAGAAGAACATCATCTCAGAATGCGTGTTGGCGCGGTTTTGACGGCACGAGGGGTACCTACAAAATATTAGACAGGTGGTTTTAATGTTGTGGCTGATCTGTGTATTCACTGATTCTTTTGCCCATGTGTTTCACACACTCACAGACATGCAAGAATGATAATTCTCTCATTCAGTCTTATTGCTTCTATTAATTTTTTTCATACATGTGAAGTTTTTATATCCATACAAAAGTCCATGTGTTCCAAAATTTCCAAGTTCCAAAAAGGTAATCCATGCCATTTGAGTGGTTTAATCCATGTCTTCTGAAGTGATACAATCTATTTTGGGTGAGTTACGGACCAAAATGTAACAAGTTTTTCCACTGTTTTTTTAAGCAGTACCGACCTTCAGTGATGTGTGGTGATGTCTTAAAGAGGCTAGGCACTGAGTTATGAAAGCCAGATTACCTGATTTATTGTTTAAGCTAATAATACGTAATAACAGTGAACGTTACGCACAAGCGCGGCATATCAAGAAATGTACAAATCAGGATGTTTATCGTGTGTTCTCTCTCTCACACACACACACACACACGCGCGCGCGCGCGTAAACGGTGAACGTTACGCACAAGCGCGGCATATCATCGGCAATATCCCGCTGAAGTCCAAACAGTCTGACTGGTTGAAAAAAAGCAGGCAGGGATAGCAGTACAGCCGCTGATTGTTAGCACAGCCACATAGCCAATCTTTTCTTACATACCAATCAGTTTGAAATGATCGGATACTTTTTGGGCCCTTTTGCTTTATTAGTCCATCTAAGGCTGGCGTAGACCTCCCTCTTGCAATTAACTCCTATTTGGAATTAAAATCGAGCTTGGAAAAATTTCTTAATTCCATGATTACGGCCGGTGCTGTCATTTTGATTTTGAATTTGGCGGGGATTAGGCATGTACGCTAGCTGTGGTGTAATGACGTTAGCTACGCAAATGTCCAGGAATATCTCGATTTTAATTGGTCCATGCCTGATACGTAACGGAGATGATTACGGGCATAACATATTTACGTCAAAAGGCACAGCAGATTTGTGCTTTTTGCCGTACATGTTAAAGAATACAGGATCAAAGTGCGCATGCGCAACATGGGTTTTCCGCTTGTCGTCTGCAATGAATGGACCGTAAAAGCACTGCTTATTCTACCATTTGTTTTTAGTTGATTATGCGTAACTGCTACATTTGTCATCATAACGTCTAAACAACTGGAATAACACACATATTGCATATATAAATCACAAGAATATAAAGTAAAAATACAAATACATGTTTATTATATATTAAACATTTTATTTTTGAATTTTGGCAGGGTAGGCAGTGCCTAGTTTGCCTACCCAGACCGCACGTCAGTGCCGACCTTATTGTTGTGATGCATCGCAATATATTGAATTGTAATGCATGTATCATGATGTATATTGATTTAGTCCCCAATACTTGGCCATAGTGTATCTAATGGTTAATGTTGTAGCAATGCTGCATGTCTTATGTGGAATATGTTGTGATGTGTATTTCTTTAACACCTGTTAAATGAAACATTATTTGCTTGCTGAAGTCCAATTTTGTGTGTGTTTCAGCTACCCCAACCTTAAATCTGTGCGTGAGCTGATCTACAAGCGTGGATTTGGCAAGATCAACAAGCAGCGCATTGGTCTTACAGACAACTGTCTTATCGAGAAGTCCCTTGGTAGGCACTTAATTCACAATGCCAGTGTAAATTCTATTTTAACACTTGAAATTACCGAAGTGCTAGGCCTATCATGATTATTAAATAATCGTCTGATTGCGGTTCTCTCAATCGTCTCAAATAATCGTCTTAATCATGGATTGTTGTGCGCTTCAAATGCTCCGGCTTCAATTTAAACGATTATGTAATGGCAAGTATTCCTGGTCATAGTGGGTTCATACACGCAGTGTTAATGACATGCAGTGACCGAGCGGAAATGCTTAATCTATTTCTGTGGAGTGATAAAATAATGAAACAAAAATCTTAAAAGTTTTGATTCATGAGAAATAAGGGTTTATGGGTTAAATCAAAGAGCATGTGCAAGTGAAGATATTTGGGAAAATTCTTTACTGTTGCATTATATACTTTAACATAATATTATATCATATAACATAATATTATATCATATAAATATAATGTATATTGTAATTTTTATACAAAATATAATGGAGTTTCAAAAACAACTATCTAAATGTAATATTAACAAAATAATGCTGACCAATGAGACGTATTTTAATTATTTAGAAATGTTTATATTTAAAACATTATTTTTCATGTCAAGATTTGATCCAGTATCCATATTTTATTTGTTATATATGTTTGAGGTACAGTATGTTCAAATGACTTCTAAAGGTGTACGAAGGTGCATGTACCTTAAGAAATATGACCATTTTCATGACAATTAATAGTGAAAGCCCCAAAAGGACAATTAAACATCATAATAGTAATTTGTTTGACAGTTATTCGTCAGCCAACTTTCATTATCGTGAAAGCCCTACCCAGTAGTGTTTATAAAGATTCAAGCATGTTTTCATCTCTCCAGGTCAGTACGGAATCATCTGCATTGAGGATCTCATCCACGAGATATACACTGTTGGAAAGAACTTCAAGGCCGCAAACAACTTCCTCTGGCCATTCAAACTGTCTTCCCCTCGTGGAGGCATGAACAAGAAGACCACCCACTTTGTTGAGGGAGGTGATGCAGGAAACAGGGAGGACCAGATCAACAGACTGGTCAGGAGGATGAACTAAGAACACTTGGTGAGCACCTGATTGGGTTTCTGATTAGTTGTCTTAATGGATACCCAGCATTTCATAGGTCTCCTAATTATTTATCTTAATCACGTGCCTGCAGACTAAAGTGGGAATGTGTGTATTTGAGGGAAGTTGGATCAAATATGCTTAGAGAAAACATAATCTGAGTGATCTGAATGTTAGTATTGCAACAGTAGTTGCATTAGCTATCATACATCAAGCTTTGTTATAAATTTATAACCTTGGGTACTTGTGTGTAATTTCATGGTTTTGTTTAATTTGTGTAAACAATTTTTCACACTCCAATTTAAAAGCTCAAAAGCTGGACATTTAATAATACTGGTCTCATTTCTCAGAGGACCCACCCCCCAAATAAAAAGGCTAGTTATTCATAAATTATAATCTTATGGTAAACCAAGTTTAAAAACTTTTTTGTTGTCTTAATTGACATGTTAATGAATTTCATGCTTAAACATCATGGATTAGACTGAAAATTACTGAGGGTTTATTTTATCTTGTCAAAAGGCCTGTTTGATTCCTTTTTAGTGTTGAAAGGTTACTTACAACAGCATCAAGTATTCAGTTATGTGCCTTGCAGTCTGAATGTGAAATGGTTTAATAATTTTGTTTCTCTCTCTCCACAGGTTTTGGGACATTTCTGCTTTTTGTCTGTGAGAAAATAAAATAATTTACACAAACACAATTTTTGGGATGTATTTCTTTGACCATGGTTTCCCTTTATTGGTTTGGATTCTAGAATAGGCTTATCAACGTTTGTTTGGAGTGTGACAATGCAACTTAATATAACTTTTAAGCTCAGGTGTCAAACATACACAGCCTGCATGTGGATTCATTCAGTCTGGCCTGTGGGATGATTGGGGGAGGGAGGGGGGTAATACATATGCATAATTTGCATACTTATTACTTTTGCATTATATATTCATAATGTTCTGTTTTAGGGACAGCAGGACAAACTTAATTGTGTGAAATTTTGTAAAAAAAAAAGCAGCATAGTTACTAAAGCAGCATAAATTAGTTTCAGCACTACCCATACAAGTGTGTACTGTGCATGTGATGTCCATTGGCAATAACAAGGGTTAACATTTTGTTTGGATACCCCTGACTTCGGCAATGTAATGCTTTGTAAAATATTTGTCTCTGAAGTCTGATCTGCATCTAAAAGATAGCAGAGGCTGTTTGAACGTCCCCCTCATCATAACATCAAGATTCTTACTAAGATACCACCTGAAGATGTGCTTGAAGGGGTACTCAAATTTTCAACTTGAAGAAAGTAATCAGAGTCCTGTTCAAATGTTTTATTTGTTCTTTCATGGTGGTCCTAGGAATCTGGAATAATGCAGTCACTATTTCAAAGAAAGTATGTACAACTATAAACATGTAATGTCACGTACTGATGTACAAACTTAATGAAAAACACATTTGAGATTGAATTCAGAAGTCTGTATAGGAATGCACATGCAATGTTCAAGTCATATTCATGATAAATCTGCTGATGTCTGCTTGTGCAAGTAAATGATTGTGCAGTGCTTTTAATTCCGTTCAGTTATGTTTTCATTTTATAGACGTCCTTTAATGTTACTAGTAAAAGATGATTAAAGAAACACCATGGCATTAGAGCTTTCAAGATTACATAATAAACCTGAGAAATTAGTTGTGTTTGCCTTTATTACTCTATAAAAAGTAGAATTTCTGTACAGAATTATCTGAACGAAAACACAATCTTAACACCTTCTCATAAATGACTGTTTATGAAAAGGCACAGCTTTGAATATTTCATGCAGGATTTGTGTCCTGCCTAATTTTTCTTTAAAATTGCTTGAGTAGGCTACGACTGATACCACAAATGTGTGTTTCTACACACTACATGGGTGTAGCAGATAATGTTTTGAATATACAGTTAATATACAAATCATACAATTCACGATGGAGCTTTGGGGTTTTGACATCAATTAACATCTTTGTTAGACCATTCGTATTGAACATCAGGAGACGAACGTTAAAATGACATTCATCAGTCAAGCTGATGTCTCAGAAATAAAGTGCCATTTCCTTCATCCAGCAGAGGGCATGTGCGTCATAGGTTAATTCGTCAGCTGTTTCTGAATTAAAGGCAACATAAAAACAAAGATTTCTTCCATACGTTTTCAAAGATATACTGATGTGGAGTGTTGTCCACAGCAGTAACCTGCCAAACAAGTTATACAATGAATTTATGTACTTTCTAAGTAGACTATGGCTCAACTAAACAGCGATGCAAATGGGAACCAACATGCTCATCTAGATATCAGAATTATACTTAGCATTGACAAGCTTTATTTTTTTGTTCTTTTTCCTTTTGTAGAGCTTGGTCAAGGGACATTTAAATACAAATGGATTAGAGACAACTGAAGACTTGTGTTGTTTCACATATTACCACTGAGGCATAGCACTCAGCATGAAATCATCAAATCATAAGGCATCTTTTGGTCAAAAATACTATTTCAAATAAAACGCTAACTGCCAAATAACACTGGTAGCACTTTGGTCAGAACTATTACTCAAACCTAACACATGCTACAGTGGCTAGCCTTTTACAAACATGTATGCTTCTGAAATCTACTCTGGGCTGCAAATCTAAAATTTTCATCAAAATGTCAGTTTCCTGGCTCACTCTATGCATCACAATGTATATGACACAGCTATCCAAGCCTTCACATTAAGGGTCATACAAAATAATAATTGTGTTTTAATAAGAGAATGTTTTGTTCATGAATGTGAGTAAGCTTTTGAACTGGGAGCAGACATTTTCTCTCAAAATCATAGTTCATTTCTGCAGATATGCAGTGCCATCATTGATTAATAGTTTCAAAGACGTTGAGTTGCACAGACAAAAGAAAGTCTTATTCTCTATTTCTGTCCACATACTGCCTTAGATGCATTCAATTTGTGAATCTACATGTCAATGCTGGCTGCTCAGTGCATTACATGCTAGTTTCACATGGTGGTGACCGACCTCCATCCCCTGATGACATGAGAATATCTGGGGAAAGCAGGTGGTTGTCCACCTTCTGTCCACTTTGAATGCTGTCTTCCCCTCCAATGGCATCAACCGTGGCTGAAACACAGTTTAGCCCACTTTTAGGGGAAGTGGGAGAAACAGCTGCTCTATCAACATGGTTTGTCCCTCTTTGGCTTTCAAAAGGGGACATGCTGAAACCTGGAGAGCTTGTTGTTCCATCCCCTTCAAAGCCTTTTCCTGGGGATCTCGGACTCTGTCGAAGAGAACCGGCCAGCAGTAATGGGTCAGATTCTTGTAGCTTTGGTGTCAGTGTTGCCATGTCATCTGTCACAACTAAATGCATGTTGGAAGCCCCCTCGTCTGCAGATTCAGTGAAGTTCACTTTGAGTCCCTTGACCTTAAATTGGCTGTTTTCTCTTGGAGAGGTCCTCACATTTTCACCACTGGAATCGAAGCTTTGATTCTCCTCACCCCTCATCATGGCACTGCTCTCGGGGTTGCACTGGACAAACTCATAGAGGCCCTCTTTGATGATTGTGTGCTGCTGTGATTCCTCAGGTGCTTGTTTTTCCAGAGAAGTAATCTGGCGGAGGTCAAGTGGGGGAGGAGCACGTGGATGCCTCTGTATTCCTGAAATATTGGGCAGTAGTGCGCTTTTCTCAACCTCACTGATATCGGTGGCGCAGCTAGTGAAGCTGTCAACACTAGACAGGCTTCTGATCTCATTAATGGGTCTTTCTTTTAGAAACAGTTCACGCTGGACTACCTTCATCTCCATCTCTTCTTCTCTACCGACAGTGCAGCCTTTAGAAGCTGAAGGTACAATGCAGCTTATGGCTGATGGAGATGTCATCTGGTTGTACATTTGTTCGAGGGATTTGGCATTCAGCCGCTGAGGACTTGAGCTAGGTTCAAAGACTCCATCTGGAGAACCCAATTGGCCTATTTCTTGATATTTTGCTTCATGGGCTTTGGAACTTATGTCAGCGTTGGAGCTCTTTTGATAGTTCCACCTGCTTGGAGAAAGATGATTTTCTGAGCCCTTCTCCTCACCCTTTTCTATTATGACATCTATTAGCTCCATATTGCGAGCGAAGGCATCCTTCATGTTCATTGACACAATGCTGCCATTCCTCTTGGCCCTCTCAAGAGCCTCTCTTCGTTTGATAGCTTTCTCTTGTCTTTTTTGTTCTTTGTAGAACTCAGAAAAGTTATTCACAATAATAGGGATAGGCAGTGCGATCACTAACACACCAGCAATACAACAGAGACCACCCACTATTTTGCCCAGGAGGGTTTGCGGATAGATATCCCCATAACCCACAGTTGTCATGGTTATTGTTGCCCACCAGAAAGAAGCGGGAATACTGGTGAATTTTGTAGCATCTTCATCTTTTTCAGCAAAGAATACCAGGCTAGAGAAGATCATGATGCCCATAGCTAAAAACAATATCAACAGTCCAAGTTCATTGTAGCTTCTTCTGAGGGTGAACCCAAGAGACTGAAGACCAGTAGAGTGTCTCGCAAGTTTCAGAATTCTTAAAATTCTCATAATCCTGAAGATCTGTACTACCCTGCGCACATTCTGAAACTGGAGGACACTCTTGTTGGATTCTGTCAGGAATATTGTGACATAATAGGGGAGTATAGCCAATAGATCAATGACGTTCAGTGGCCCTTTGAAGAACTTCCACTTGTTGGGAGAAGACAAAAACCGGAGAATATATTCCATAGTGAACCAGGCGATACAAATAGCTTCAACATGGGCCAGGTTTGGATTGTCATTAGATTGTCCGAATTCGTCAATCACTTGTAGCTCAGGCAAAGTATTCAGTGATAATGCAATCGTGGAGAGAATGATAAACAGGATGGATATTATAGCCAGAATCTGCAAAAACAAAGAGAAGAGCGGGTTTAGAGATGTGACATTAAAAGTATTGTTCCATATTGTATTGGCATACAGAATCTAGATACAGATACATCTATATTGACAATAACACATCAAGTAATTTAAAGGTGGCTCAATTCCTAAATAAAAAAAAAAATGATATACCATTTTTGTGCTGATAGCATATAGCAAAGTAATATGAAATAAATGTACCTTTTATCACACTGCAACCACACATTGTTTGTTTTGAAAGAGTAAAAATAACCTTTTCTGATATATTTTAAAGAAAACAGACATAAAAAAATTACAAATTAAAACGGCTAATACTCATATTTATAAGGCTTACAATTTACAAACAAAAATGAAAGTGATTAGTGCAACCTCATCCTTATTACAATTATGACTTCTGCACCACCACGCTCATTCTTTAAGTGTACACCTATTCACAAATACAGTAGTTCTGACAAGCATTTATTGATCTTCTACTTTGTAAGAATATGGAATGGATGTCCCATGAGGTTGTACAAATCACCTTGCGAGGTAATAAAATAATCCTGATCAGACTGTTACTAATCCGGCTATTCTACTTCATATCATCAAATCAATTTCCATGTGTGCAAAATTACAGGTAGAGCAAACATCCATGTCATTGTTTAAATATGGGATTGCAGACAGAAACCGAAAAATCGAATTCATTGAATATTTCATGGATATCAATGCCAAGCTAATTATTTGGGGGTTTGAATGTATAAGCTTAAAAAAAATTACAAAACAAATACATTACTTGATTCCTATATTTTAAATGTAAACTGAAAATATAGCCTAATTTTTATGGGGTGGGTGATTGTTGATCAAGAGAAGCTTATTGAAACAATAACAAGTTTCAGAGGTTTTGATTAGACCATGAAGAGTAACTCCTATTTTACAAATGTCTTTTTTATTAAGCAGAACGCCAGCCTCGTCTTTAGGCATTCATTTTTCTATCCATTCCCTATCTTGTTAGAGAAAACAATACAAACACGTCTTAAAATCTGCTAAATAATTTTTAAGCCTATGCCTTTAATGATACACAATGAATTTTATTCAGCCTCCTATGTTTACCAATTAATTTCTGCTTTTTATGCTTTAATAAAGTGGTTTTAAGAAAGTGCTCATTGCATGTAAAGTTCATAATGACTGAAAAGTTAATTGTGAGTTCAGGGAACAAGATTTTTGGACTTCACAATAACAGATTATTCTATTATGCCCTTTATAATGTCACTATCAAAGAAATTGTTTTTTGGTGTTCTACAAAGTCACAAAGCAATAAAATGAGGAACTGTTCCTCATTTACGGGGACTGCAATAAGAGAGGATTAATAATGATCCTAGTTGAGAATAAAACAGTTGACCTTGTCCTTACATTGGAAATGATTTAAGTACCATTATGAGTCCTCAAAACAGAGTGCTTAATTTTCATGATATTGCACCTGAAATGTGTTTGCCAAACTATTACAACTGTTACTGTTGTACAAGAGTACCAAGATTTTATGATTCATATGAGAATTGATGATTTAATTGATTTTACACAATCAGCACTTTTTGACACAATTTAAACAGCTCACTCTCCTTTACCAAATAGTATTAATATTACAATGTTTAAGGAAGACTAAAGAGATTACATTTTGATTCTACCCTTGTGGGGGGAAGGGAAAAAGTGAGTAACTGCTCCTAACCTTTCTATATCCTTACTATACATAGAAACTCAATCCTATTACAATTATCCTGAAATGTTCTCCCATAGAGATGACAATCTGAACACCCTTAGCAAGGTCCATGTGGTCTTCTAACAAGAAAAGGGTGAAAAATATCATGGTGCTCATTTTAACAATGGGCAGAAAAAGCCCTTTCTATAGAAGTGTAGAGAGGGTTAACCTCAAGGCTTTAGTGGGGAAGGCATGTGGAACAGGCTGAATAGCCAATAACCAACAATAGAACGTCCAACTCTGCAAGGATACCTTATTATTGCCAAAAGAATGGATATTTCTTGGTTCTCAGCTATAGGCATGAAGGAAATTTCTCTAACCAGAAAAACCTTGCGTTGCTTGCTGCACTAATGCCATTTGTATAGTAAAATACAGTGGTTTGAGTTCTTCTGGGCATTGCTTACACATCTGTCTAGGAGTATTGTGCATTGCTAGAGCAAGCTATAACAAATGAAAGTGTATACTTGATGTTGGAGGATTTTGGCATTGTGTAACGCACTAGAAGTACATTACTGCCATTGCGTGACACCGGGATTGTCCCTGCCAGGTAGGGTTGAGTAGATATCTTGAGTGACCAAGATACCATAAAAGTCCAGTCAGAGGTCACATTCTCAAAAAGGCGGAGTGTAAAAAAAGATCTGATTTTAATCCCTGGGGAGGGGGTCACCAAGGTAACTTAAAGGATAGGATATTTTCTATACAATCCTATTAATTTTTAAGTTATTTTTAAGTCTTCTATTTTCAAGCCAGCAATCACTTCAAATTAATATTTTTTACATAATGTATTTGGTAATGATAGTTTATAAAAAGTAACATTGTTAATTGTTAGATAATGTTAGTTCATAGTGCATTAACTAATGTTAACAAATAAAACATTTGATATTAAAAATGTATTACTATATTCTGAAATTATAATGAACTAAGAATAACAAATGCTTAAGTATTGTTCATTGTTAGTTCATGTTGTTAATGAATGTTAACAAATGGAACTTTATTGTAAAGTGTTACCACTTTCATAGAAATTGTAACCTAAAATCTTGATGTTGATTAAAAAAGTTAATTCTTTGAATTTTCAACCCATTTAACTAATAAATGCTACCATCAAAAAGAGCTACCAGTTAACTTCTTTTTAACCCTTTGAAAACTTCATAATCAACTTGCTGTCAGATAGCTCATTCAGACCTATAATGACTTCATGATGATAGCCGTGTGTGGTAATAGTCCCATAAAATCTGTGCAATGTTCTGACTTTAACATTCAAATTTGAAGGACATGAATTCCCAGCACAATGTGTCGCTATGGCCAGCTCATTAATCAGTTTCACTCAGAGATAATTTATATATCAAGGTACGACATACAGTCTAATTCCTCTGCTGACACATGCAGTAGAGGCTGTGTTTGTTCAGAATGCAAAAGAGATAGGAGCTATAAGTACTGAAGGAGAAAGGTAGGAGGATTAGCTAACTGTTCTTATCGGTGGATCTGTACAAACGTGATTACATGGGCAATGATCTCAACACAGGGAGATTTCTGGCATTAGACCAGGGCTTCTGGGTTTAGGGAAGCACAGGAAGCACCAAATGATCCTTCAAGTCACTCTAATATAACCCTGCCTCAAGGAGTACTTGCAACCTATTTTTAGGCTGATCCCATCAAAAATTTAAACACAGTAGCCTCATCAAAAAATCCAACCCAGTCAAGTATGAGATGGCAAAATCATAAGAAATCTTAAAAAGTGTCAAGTACAAAAATTTACCCCTATTGCTTCCACAGCGAAAAATAAACAAACCACCAAAACATTTTTATAATGATTTTTTTTTAAGTGTAACACCTTACCCAAACCCTAAATTTAAACCATGTGATTTTTAATAAGTAAATAACTTTTATGCTATAAAAAACAGAAGAAATAAAATATTGGGATTTGGAACAAGACAAGGTAAACGAAGTATAGGTTTTTGACACACTCACTGAGCACTTTATTAGGACCACCTGTATACCTACATATTCATGCGATTATCTAATCAGCCAATCATGTGGCAGCAGTGCAATGCATAAAATCATGCAGATACGGGTCAGAAGATTCAGTTAATGTTCACATCAACCATCAGAATGGGGACAATTTTGAACTCAGTTATTTGGAGCGTGGCATGATTGTTGGCGCCAGACAGGCTGGTTTGAGTATTTCTGTAACTGCTGATCTCCTGGGATTTTCACGCACAACAGTCTCTGTATAATTTTAGTGAGCTGAATAGCGTCTCAGAACGCACAACATGTCATTCATTGAGTTTTTTGATTGTTTGATATCTATGGGAATAAAAGTCCTACAATATGTAATTCTGTACGTTGTTTTATGATTTTGCTTATTTGAGTAATTACAAGTTGTCATGATACTAGGTAAAAAATAATAATAAAAGACTCTGTTTTTGTGAGCATCCTTACCAGCCTTACACAGTAACCTTAGCTCAACCAATGACAGAAGTTTGATGTGGGACTAATGGCAGAGAGGTGGAGTGTTTGGAAAGACTGTATGAATCAGTCATTATTTTTGTAATTGCATTTGGCTTGCCAGTGGTGCAGAAACTACAATATCAACCACAGAAAATGTGTTTTTGTGCTTGAGTATGCACAAAAATTTCATTTCTTTCTCTCTCCACCTCATTTGCAACCATAAGAGTGTGGTCTGCAAAGGCTCAAATAATGTACAGCACATAGGAGCCTTTTAGTCAGCTGAGCACTTTGCTTCCTCTTTAATGTAATTGCATCTAGACTCTGTCCGGTCTTCCCCATTCTTACAGAGACAGTTTACTGTAACTAAACTAGAATGACAGGACAAAATACATACATTAGCTCTATCAAATGTGCTACTAACTTGACATTCCAATGTTTGGTTAAAGTCTTGCTTAAAAGGATCATTTAAGCAAAAATGAAAATTATGTTGTTCATGTTGTTCTCACTCTAAATAAGGCTCATCCTAAATAATGCATTTTCATTTGTAGGTGAACTATCCCTTTAAGGGCTACAGTATTTCCATGATGCTCTCTGATTATGCAACATTTTAGAAGTATTGCCAGCAAAATGCCCAGATATTGTCACAATTTCAAAATATTTTCAAGAAAATTAGAATATAATAGAATAAAATATATTAAACTTTTTCATATATCAACGTGATAATGCAACAAATCAGGACAAATCTAGAACAGATTTCACAACTTTCACACAGAAAATTCATGCAATGCAACTTGCTGTCTAACACATATTGAGCTACACATAAAAAATATTAAATACACATAACCTACACATAAGCTACACATATGTATTTTCTCAGCCACTGTTTGAGTCTAAATAGATGCAGAACGTACCTAATTTTAGTAGTACACCCATATGATAATAATCATATCATACTTTTCATGTGTTGTACTTGCTATAGTTTACGTCCACGTTGTTTCTTTATCAAATAACATTGTCAAATATAAATCAAGTCACTCACTGAAACAACAGTACCACATTGAGTAAGAATTTTTTTTAATAAAATGATATAGTATTTATTTGTATGAATATAGTACTTATTTCTCTTGTAATAAACAAAGAAACAGTATCTTGTGATAGTAAACTTGAAATAATCATAAAAATATAATTTAAGGATGTGTAAAACAAACAACACTCACATACCTAGTGTCTAATGTGATTTTTGGTACTTAAACCATTATGATTTATTATTATCATTATAATTATTAGTGTGTTACACTACTTATTAGAGAGAGATTGAAGAATAATAAAGAGGAGTGGGCACAACTCCAAAAAATGGATGAGGTACAGGGGGCGGAATGAGGTCCTGGGTCACTAAAGACCTGAGGTAGGCATTTAACATAAATAGTATATGCAAATAAATACGTAGAATAATCCATATTTGTCTTTAGTGTTGTAATCATACATTGTCTTTTCTCTTCTCCTAAGGAGCTACACTAACTCTCCATTGAATATGCATAATTGCAGAGACAGCTGCACCAAAATCACACATAAACGGGCAGAGAGATGTAGGGGAGGGAAGTGAAGGTCAAGTGAAATGTACTGTGAGACTGGTTTTAGGTATCCTCTAGACTAGAGTGTGCTTGAGCGGCTCTGGGCTCTAGTCCTTGGAACATCTGGCCTGTAGGGTTGGCTTAATTGAAAATGTAAAAAAATATATATTATTTTTTGCATTAGGATTGACTGCCTAGAGAGTTATTGTCTTGGCACCCAACTGAGCTGAGGGTCTGTAAATAATAATAAAATAAAAGTGGAGAATTGTTTGTAGAAGGCAATCTGGCTGAACATGAGGATTTGCCTTTTAATCTGCATGTTGAGGTGGATTTACCTGCATTGCTAAAAGTAGAGAGTTCAATTGACAAGAAATGACAAATAATATTTAAAAAACTTCAGAGAAAATAAAGTTGAATACATTTTATTATTATTATTATTTTAGAATGAATAATTAGTAAAGCTGATTAATGAGAAGACCAGCACCATGGACAGCTCCTTCACTGAACAGACTTAATGCAACTGCAAAAGCAAATTAAGTGCATTCCAGCCACTAATCCAACAAAAGTCATACGATTCAGGAATTAAAGTGTTAAATCCATCTTCTTTGTATCTCTGAACCTTAGTCGGGTGCTCAAATGACTCAGTAATGTGTTCTCTAAAAACAATTACAACCGCCTATGCTTTCAGCTCTATCCGGAGTGTAGGGTGTTGTGCATTGCACAGACAATATAAGCATCTAATGCTAGACTGGCACTTTTCCCCTGATTTCTCTCTAATAAACTAGTTGAGTAAAACCTTGTTGACACATAATTGACCAAAATTTCAAAAAGCACATTTATAATTTTAAAGGCTCACTATTTCAATTGGATGAAGACAAAGTAATGCAGCATCATCATTTGCTGTAATGCAATGTAGAAACACTAAATAGAGAAATCCAGATACAGTCCCAGCTCTTCAGAAGACAATGCTCTTCCTGAGAGGGAGTGAAGGTTAAATTATTTCTGGAAAATATTGTTATCATCCCTGCCATTAGAGGAAGAAGAAACTCTGTCTGGAAACCCAAGAATGTCTTGATCGATATTGAAGTGTTATTTATATAGCAGTGACATGGGATCTGTTTGATTCTGTTTTTAACACAACAGGTTTATTTGGAGCTAACCTCCCAAATTTCACAAGAAGCTTTTGCTGAGTAAGGGACACACTATCCAGTTCCTCTGTAATGGCAATGCTTAATGGAGTATCCGTGAACATAAGAAAACAAAAGGAGTTTCCAGCAAGCATGACACCAGCTGAGCTCAGCTAACCAACGTGATCTTTTGAGTATTTGCAGGTATTCGTATGTAAATGTGGTTCTAACACAAACAGTTTTGTAATATTGGCATATTGACAGCAGCTAAAACATTAACACTTTTAAATTTAGATAACTTCAGAGATGTACAAATGTTTACAATCCTTTGGGATTCAAAGAATTTACAACGTAACATCTAAATTTCAAACTTGTTATTTGATGATAATAATACTGAACCATACAAATAATGGAAATAATTATACTTTAATTAGTTCCATCTGGATGTCATTTATACATAAACATGCCATTCCAAAGATCTTTTTTGGACAAAGTTTCTGTTTCATTCACTGGTATATAAAAATCATGCAATGGGATTGTATTGAACTCGTTCACTTGCAGTGGTAGCTCCTGGTGTAGGTTCTGGGAATTGAAGTACAGACCAATCGCTAAAGGGGTCGTAAATATTTTTGTCTCTTAAGCTCTACATTCCTAAAAGCACTTACATTTACATTTATTCATTTGGCAGACGCTTTTATCCAAAGCGACTTACAAAAGAGGAAGAACATCAGCGAATAATCTTAGGGAGACAGTGGTACAAAAAGTGCCATATTACAAAGTTTCACTATCATCAGAATAGTATACAAAACAGATTTAAGTGCAACAACAATTTTTATTTATTTATTTTATTTTTTTTTTGTGACTGGTTAAGTGCTTTTGGAAAAGATGTGTTTTTAGCCGTTTTTTGAAGATAGAGAGTTAGCTTCCCGGATTGAGTTGGGAAGGTCATTCCACCACCGTGGTATGATGAAACTGAAAGTCCGGGAAAGTGTTTTGGTGCCTATTTGTTTTGGTACGACAAGGCGACGTTCCTTAGCCGACCGCAGGCTTCTGGTGGGAACATAGCTCTGCATAAATGTTTTTATGTATGCTGGAGCAGACCCAGTGACTGTTTTATATGCCAGCATCAGAGCCTTGAATTTAATACGTGCATGAACCGGGAGCCAGTGGAGAGAGACAAAGAGTGGTGTAACATGTGCTCTCTTAGGTTCATTAAAGACCAGACGTGCTGCTGCATTCTGGATCATTTGGAGAGGTCTAATAGCACATGCAGGAAGGCCTGCAATGAGAGCGTTACAGTAGTCCAGTCTAGTTATGACAAGGGACTTAACGAGCAGTTGTGTGGCATGTACAGAGAGGAAGGGTCTTATCTTCCTGACGTTTTAGATGTTGTAACTACACTCACTGAGCACTTTATTAGGAACACTATGGTCCTAATAAAGTTCCTGAAGTGATCTTCTGCTGTTGTAGCCCATTCGCATCAAGGAATGACTTGTTGTTCATTCTGAGATGCTATTCTGCTCACTACAATTGTACAGAGTGGTTATCTGAGTTAACGCAGCCTTTCTGTCACCTCGAACCAGTCAGGCCATTCTCCGTTGACCTCTCTCATCAACAAGCCGTTTCCGTCCACAGAATTGCCACTCAATGGATGTTTTTTGTTTTTGGCACCATTCTGAGTTAACTGTAGAGACTGTTGTGCATGAAAATCCCAGAAGATCAGCAGTTACAGAAATACTCAAACCAGCCCATCTGGCGCCAACAATCATGCCACACTCCAAATCACTGAGATCACATTTTTCCCCATTCTGATGGTTGATGTGAACATTTACTTAAATTCCTGACCCCTGTTTGCATGGTTTTATACGTTGCACTGCTACCACATGATTGGCTGATTAGATAATCACATGAATAATAACAGGTGTATTAGATAATAGATAATAGAATAGGTAGGTGTACAGGTGTTCAGCGAGTGTATATTGATATTGTACGTTTAAGTGTCTATCAAAATGTACAAACATGTCTGTGGATATCACTCTGAGCTGACAGTGTCTTTGCATGTGCGGGGTTAGGAGGAAGCAAGGGGTCGTGATTATAGTGATTAGTCAATAATGTGGCCCTGATGACTGCTTGTGATTTACAGGCTAGCCCTCAGCCTCCCACTTCCTCACAAGCAAAATATTCAGCCTCACACGTTGGGTGGGTAGGCAACCTCTACTTAAACACAGTGTACAGCCTGCTATTCAGTTTGTCCAACTGCCACAGTCTATTTTTAAAACACAATCGAAGCAATTTGCCCTCATACAAGATGCACAAAATTTGCCAGACATCTGTGCCCATACAAGTACTTGACAGAACGGTGATCCGAACTGGGTTCAAGGTGAGTTTGAGTTCACAGGATAAAACTCTAAGTCTTATCCTACAAGACTGGCAGTACCCCTGCCTGAGCCAGAGTTTTAGCTCTTGTGGGTTGGGTAGGTGGAGCTAATAGCATGTATTTTGTTGTCACAGCATGAACAGCACACAGATTGCCTAAGAAAGAGCATCATTACCACAACAGGAGGAAATCTGATCCGCTTTTAACAAACCGATTAAAATCAAATCAAATAAAAAATGCATATGAAAAAAGGAAGACAAAAAGAAATAACATAAAATCTAGCTAAACTGAGTGAAGAGCAGATAATATAAATGAAAAGGAATCCCACTCATTGGTTACTGGAATCTAACATAAGAAACTGGAGATTAAATATTCCATGCATGCATTTGTTTTACTAACTCACCACATCTTGGTGACCACAAAGTGTGTCTGTACAAATAACAATGTATTTTCCATCAGGTATTTGTTGTAGTGTAATATCTCTATTCTTAAAAGAATATTCCAAGTTCAATACAAGTTAAGCTCAACCGACAGCCTTTGTGGCATACCGTTGATTACCAGAAAAAAATCTTTGACTGGTCTGTCTTTTTCTTTAATAAAAGGCCATGTTAACGCATATTGTTTTTGTCTTGTGGTTATACTTTTAAAATAGTGAGTATTTTAATGTTTACAGATTGGCCCTCATTCACTTGCGTTCTGCTTTTTTTAAAGAAAAGGAGAGTCAAGTCCAGAAATAAATTGTGGTTATCAATATTATGCCACAAATGCTGTCGATTGAGCTTAACTTGTATTGAACCTGGAATATTCCATTTATTCATAGTCTTGATATTTCCAATGAATATTTTGACATAAATACATGCCCATATTAAAAAATGATGTATGTAGCATAACTGAAACAATATCTGTGATCATACTGTAAGAACAAAACCTCCAATCCAACTTCAGACTTGGTCATTGAAAGACTTGATTTTGTTAGCCAAGGTCTATGTGGGAATCAGTTTTAGAAATGATCCATCACTTCATGTCTTTCTATTGTGCACCTCTTTGGCTTCACATCCTGTATCACTAAATACATAAACAGAACTTTGTTTTACCACAGCAGACATCCATCTTTGAGACACACTTTATTTGACATTTGAGCACTTCTGAATGGGACTAAATGTGGAATTAAATGTAAAGGAATCCCTCATTCATGTTTCAACATACTGTACTAACACTTTAGCATCAAAATAGCAGTGACTTGTTAAAGCAATATGGATTTTACTGTCTGACATTCAGTCTTGTAAAAAATCCAGAGGAAAGCAGACGTTTTATGAAGATTATGAAATATGTAAAATGTGAAACGATCATAGAGTTAAAAAGAATGGTAGGTGGACTCAATAGTTACTACAAGAGAAACTGGCTTTAACCCTAAATAAAGCTTCAATTAGAGGATCAGATCCTATCTATAAGTTGTAGCAGACAGCCATTAAGTGGGACTTTATCCCTCAGAGTGGAATGGAAGGTGGAAATGTTGCTGATTTGTTTGTTCATTACTCAGACTGAAGATAAATCCCTTTAGGTTTCCCAGGCTTACCTACACAATTATGTGACATGGTGGGTTATGGAGTCTTTCTGAGTCGGCAGAGAGGCTAAAGGATTATTCCAATGTTCAACGCCCACGTCAGGCCTATGTACAATAGTTTGCACCCTCTGTGTAACAAGCTCAGCTCTTCCTTTCCAAAGCACTGGGTTACATAACATGACAATTACTTACAATTCAGAGATACCTATTCTCATCCTTTGAATTGAAGTTTTCACCCAAAAAAACTAAATATATTTTATTAAATATATTTAGTAATAGATGATAAATATACAGACAAAAGCTCTGAAATGTAATAAACAGGCCTCTTTTAAGCTGAGATGCTCTATTGTTTTGAAAGTCTGATGCAATGTTTTTCAACACCACTAAATTATGTTTGAAATATGATAAAAAAAGAATAAAGAGAAAAATGCCATGTAAAACATTTATCTGTCTCCTTGCAGTACATTATTCACATGACTGTTCAGAAAAATAGTCGTGCCCAGTCCATAATCTTAATAAGAGATTGATTTACCAAGCTTACTCTAAAAGTGCACAGAGAAATAACGCCTTTATTGAAGTGGGCGAAGAATGAATTATTCTAAAATGATTAATGCAATCTCACTTTAGTTAATAAGATCTCGAAGCCTTTTAAAAGAGCACTGTCCGTAACCTTTGCTCATCTTCACACTCACTCCATCTGTTGACCTCTATGGCTCTTAAAGTGATGGCTATGAGGGGAGCCAGAATTCACTCTTACCAGTGTAATGTCACAAGTATCTCCTTCCAAAGGCAGACCTAGTATCTTAGCCCAAATCCAAAGCCTCTTAATTCTGTAACAGAACCTCCACAAAGAAAGCTTTTCCTAATTTCCTTTCTCCCCCTTTACCATCCCTGTACTCTGTTAAGAGAATATCGTCTCTGTCCACAGATCTGAGAGCACAGAGTATCGTGTCATGACCAATTACTGTAAATACATATAAACTATTCACACCAAAGACATTTCAGGAGAACAGCGATCTCATCAAAGCAATCTGTGGTGAACATCCCTTTACACAGTTGAATACCTGATAAGCTATCTCTCAATTTCATGTATGTATCAAAACATTTCACATAAAAGCTCAACTAAAAACTAAACCTCCATCTCTATTAGATTTATATGTATAGATCTTATAAATATACATGCACACATATATTATATGTACATATATATATATATATATATATATATATATATATATATATATATATATATGTTTAAGTGTCCCTTGGAAGAGTGAATCAGCAGAGGATGATTAATTTCCTACAGGATGATGTGGGACACAAGGTGGTGATGTTTAAAAGACATTTCCTTCCAAAAGACTGATGTATGTGTTACATTTGTGCCTGTTTAGCCAAAGTTAGAAGATAGTGGTGTTGACAACCAAATAATGATACTGTAAGTGGTCAGATACCAATATAAAAGCTGCGTACAATACAAAAATCCAGCACTTTTTCAGTATTGCTCATGAAAGATGTAAAAAAAATGTAATTGCCAGGAAGTGATTTGACAGACTGGCAAGCTCTTTAAAACAGAGCAGTCTGACTATATGACATATGAGTTCTCTGATCTCAGAGAGAATGCACACCATGTTCTCTGAGATAGGCTACAGGTGTAAGGAGAAAATCAAAGAAATATTGGATGGTTAAAAGCTTTTTTGCTGTGAGAAAAATAGCTAGTTTAAAAGGGTGGATTATGTTCATCCACACAGCCAATGCAGAATGCTCCTCTCTGCATTCTGAAACAGTGGAAATGATGTGGACAATATCCTCCCCCACCTCTTCTAATAACTTCCGTGGATGGAAAACTGCATTCACTAATTGATTAACTGCTAAACACTTGACCATATTACACACTATAGCCATAAGCCAGACAACCCAGGTCCCTCAGCAGTCTATTTGTAGGAGAAGACTAGGTTAATCGCCAAAGGAGATTAAGTCTCCATTGCCTCACAGGAAGCATTATGGTATGACAGCTAAACTAGGCACTGTTAGCTTTATCTTTTTAAACCACCTTGCAACTGTCCAGAGGAAAATGCATTATTACCTTTGGATAGTATTGTAAAAAATTAGAAATAACAATTTAACAACTTTTTTACCAGCACATTTACTAAACAATGTAATGAGCTCTTCAAAACATTTAAGTGCTGAGATGGTAATCCCAATGTACTGAAATTCATCATGCATCAAACACTGATTCATGAGACATGGGACAACTCAGGCTACAGTGAAATAGCTTATGTACTAATTAATAATTTTGTATAAATCTAATAAACATTTTCAGATTTCTTTAGATACAAAAAATTATGTGTATACTACCATGTGAAATGTTTACTAAAAATATTTACTATAAACTATAACCTCTTACAGTGTTGACAAAATACCATATTTTGTCATATCACACATGCAGTTAATGGAACTTAAAGAAATATTCCGGGTTCAATACAAGTTAAGCTCAGTCAACAGCATTTGTGCCACAAATATTTATTTTGAATTCCAGTGAGACTTACAATGGGAGTAAATGGGGCCAATCCGTAAACGTTAAAATACTCACTGTTTCAAAAGTATTGCCACAATACGCACACAATATGAGTGTTAACATGATTTTAGTGTAAGAAAATCAATTACTAAGTTATAGCCAATTTTACAATTTCGTTGCCATGACGATTTTATGTCAACAACCCTAAAATGACTGAAAATGATTTAAACAACTTTACAGCTCAAATAATATATGTAAGTGCTTTTATAAAATTACAAGCTTCATGTTTCTGCCTTTAAACCCTGCCTTTTTGTCCCCCCATTCACTTGAATTGAAAAATTAATTTTGCTTTTTGTTTTTTAAGAAAAGGAGGGGCAAGTCAAAGTATTTTTTTGTGGCAAACAACATTATGCCACAAATGCTGTTGATTGAGCTTAACTTTTATTGAACCCAGAATATTCCTTTAAAATGATGGAAATTATCTAAAAATCCTAAACAATTATTATTTACCTTATTTTATAAATGTTTTCATAAATATCTGATTGTAATGATGGGAAGTAGGAGAAGGTAGACAGGGGTGTGGATCCAAATGCGGGTTTATTAACAAACTGAATAAAATAAACAAACACATGAACAAAAGAACAGTCCTCGATGGGAAAATACAACTAAAGCACGGACGAACATAAAGACGCTACACGGGTTGGGGAAACATCCACGAAGGGTAGAACAAACACGAATTAACATCCAGGGAATAAGAAGACCAAGAGTGAACATCAGGGAACGGGAACAGCGAACGTGAAATGACATCAACATTTAACAAACGACAAAGGAACAGGAAAACAAGCGGGTTAAAATAGACCGGACACGGTGATAACAAAATCACGAACAGGTGCGGACAATTACGCTGTGACAGCGGTGATGAGGAGTGAGGACGAAGGAAATTGTAGTTCTAACAGAGACAGTGAAATACAGGCGGGCAACAAGGAAGACATGACAGGGAGCGTGTTCGGTGAAACGGAAAACACGGGACGGACAACAAAGAAGAGTGACATGGGACGCGACTGGCGAGTGTGAAACGGAAAAACGCGGGGCGGACCACAATGAAAGGTAACATAAACGTGACAGTGGAAACAGAGAACACAGGGATCGTAACACTGATAGTGTTGCCAAAAAGTAGGGGCACAGCTGTGGAATTATACTTTTTTTTAACTATTTTCTTCTGTCAGGACAAAGTAGTAATGTTCCTTTTAAAGATACATATTTATAATTCTATTTTTCTCAAGAGTAATTTTTTTAACTATAAGAAGCACTGATTTATGGTCTACAAAACTGTTGGTTTTAGGGATAATGAGTGATAATGTAATGTAACAGTTTTAATAAAACAAAAAATAATAACATTAAATGTATATCTGTATTTTAAGACCATTGTAGTGATTATCTCTGATAAATTTCAAAGTGGAAACATTTTCTAAATTAATGACAGGTGCCTGGGAAGCTCAGCGAGTAAAGATGCTGACTACCACACCTGGATTTGCGAGTTCGAATCCAGGGTGTGCTGAGTGACTCCAGCCTGGTCTCCTAAGCAACCAAATTGTCCCGGTTGCTAGGGTGGATAGAATCACATTGGGGTAACCTCCTGTTCACTATAATGTAGTTCTCACTCTCGGTGGGGCACGTGGTGAGTTGAACCCACAGAAGTGAAGGTGGGGGTCAAGGTTAGGAATAATTTGCAATGAATCACACTTCTCACATCAATTATAGCTGGACCCCTGTAATGCAAAGAGATTCTATCTGTTCTCCCTAAAACACTTACAAACTTTAGAAAAGATTTAAAGTTCTAAATATTACCTGAGAGTAAACTCCAGATAACTCAAACTGAACTATACTTTGTAATCTAATATGCTGCTATTTACTGTGAGCAGATGTCTGCCATGCTATCAAATTAGGCTTGTTGCATTCATGCCAGATCTTTTTAGCTTCACCTTCAACTCTCAACACACTCCTTCCATGAAAAGAGCAGTATGAGAAACTGAACTTTGTTGAAGGAGATTTCACGCAATACAAAACTGCTTCTGCCCTGTGAGAGCAGACATCATAGCTGATAGGTGTAGACTGAATGGATGCTGTGTGTTTGTGCTGACTCATGGAAATGATTGACTGCCAACAAATCATTGTGCCAATGACCTTCATCTTCCTCGCTGAGAGCAAAACATGCAACTTTACCTGCCCAGTCCCACTATAGCTAATAAAGCTAAAGTAAATCTGTCAAACAAAATGAATCAGAATGAGATGATGTCCCTTGTCCTTTCTGGTCAGGTAATATTTTTAACAAATATGCCCAAGCAAGCATGTTTGGTGGAGATGAATGCAGTTAAATTTGATACTTAAGGATGCAGTTAAATTTGACAATGGGTAGTGTTTATGGGGATTACTATCTATTTGTTTTCTCTACTCTTTTATCTTTTTCCATTTTCCTTTCGTTCCTGTCCACTGTTTTTTTTTTTTTTTTTAGCTTCACTGCATAAGCCTTTACCTAGCATTTACTGACACAGAAGTCAGTGCAAAAGTGTCAATTCTGCAATCGCTCCAAATGTTTCACATTCATTGCTTAGAATAAAAGGTCTTCTAAGATACTTAAAAAACATTTTGTTGTTACAGATTGTAACTGAAGTGTTATAAGTAGTTAATCTATAATCAAATTAAAAAATTGACCAATTTTATGACTATGTGATTAAGAGATATCTTTTTATTGCAATGCTTACTGTATATTTTACTATTTTACTATTTTTATGTTACTATTATTATGATGCACAATGCAACTGTTCTACCCTATCTATTCTAATGAGTTTTCTTTTATTAAATGTATTTGTCAACCTATTTGTATTTGTATACATTTATTTGAGAGGTTTTCCCCCTTAGACAGTCTCTTTTCTCAAGAGCCAAAGGGCAAGAAATATCCTGTACATTAAAGCTTTCCACTAATGGCTCCTCTGACTACTTTCCCTGCCTTTATTCTGGGAAGTAGGCAATCAGTGCCATTGGGACTGGGCTCTGAGTGGAGAAAAGGCCTCTGAGCAGCAGTGAAAAAGCATTTCGATATTCTTAACAACCTTTTATCACGGTATTCTAACAATGCGCAAGAAAAAACAAATACTTAAAAAATACTTAAATTCCCTAAATGAGAGCATTGATATTAAAGCATCTTCAGACTTAACAGGCCATAGTCGCCATGATGCTATTGTGTTATACACTGCAAAAATGCGTTGTCAGGTAACTTAATTTTTTTTTCATGTGGTAATATCTAAATTATTATTAAAATGATCTGCCTAAATCAACCTGACAAATTAGGTAACACTAAAAAAAGTAATTTCTATTGGTTAGTTCAAGTACAATTTGTGATAACAACTGGAGGTTACAACTTTTTACAAAAGTCTGTAAATCCTTCCTCTGGTATATGGCAAAAGAGCAAGATGTACCACAAAAAATATGACTCTTGTTTTGTGTCACTGATAGGTTAAAATACATATGCATAGTCTCACGATTTTACTATCTAAACATGACCCTTGAATTTGACCCTAGTCATTATACCCCAATTTGAAAATCAATCACAAACACAATATTTGGACTACCATTCTTCTGATGATCTTTCAATTGTTCAAATGAAACATTCCAAGTAGAAATGTCTTTGACATGATCCTTGTAAGTTACTGTAAATTAAAGTGTGAATACTCTGATATTTGTGCATGGTGCATGTGTGGGTTGGCCATGTGTTTGCCCTACCTTGGCCGCCACAGAAGAACTTGGTTTCTCCAGCAAATCCCAGAGCTTCTGTCTTTTGTCTGGACAGCAGCCTGTGTCCACCTGATCTCCTTCCTTCTCCCTGAGAGTTTCAGCCTCTCTCCTCAGCTCTTCATTCATCTGCTCCTTCTTCTGATGGTATCGCGCCTGGCAGCACGACTCTAGATAGATCTCGTCAATGCCCCAGTAGTCAAGCTCCTGACCAAAAGACAGAGCACACATCTCTTCCATCATGTGTAGCTTGCCAGTCCGGTAAAAGTTTAAAATGGAGGAAAAGGCACCCGGGTGCCTATCAAAGAAATACTCATTATCATTTAGACTGTAGTCATCACAGATCTCCATTAAGGTTTCATGGGTGTTACAGTCTCTGAGTTTCCCCAGACGGGTTCGTGGCAGTCGGTCTAGGGTTCTCCATAGCACCTCATGGACCAACCCACCCACATTGATCCGGACTCTTCTGGATCTGGCTTTTGTCCGGATAATGTCGATGGGTTCTGGCGGGAGGGAGCCCTGTGGCCTTGAGACCCTCTGAGCCCCAAAGGTCGCCCTCTCAGCCATGACTGTTGCTACTCGAATGTTATGCTACTTAAGATGCCAGCTAGGAGTACTATGGTGAATACACCTCAGACAAGGCCCTCCATGGTTCAACCTGAAAATGAAAGACAATACAGGAATTCATATCATGTAACTGAAAAATTACTCTATTTTGAACTGCTCAGAGCAAAAAAGTAATATGATCAGACTAAAAGTGTCTAAAAATACTGTAAAACTAACCAGCAATATATTTAATAGGGATTAAATTCATTTAAAACTCCATTAATATAATCAGGGCTCGAGTTGAACGGTATGAATATGAAGGTAAATCAGTAGCAAAACTCGACAGCTATCATATTTGGATTTGAGAACTCATACAATAAATATGTGCACTTATAAGTTGAAATTTACACTCACAGCACTGATCTGAAAACTTGTAAAATAAAACTTTGCAATCTGCACTCACAGAAAATAAATCAAAGCTTGTGTTTTGAATTCAAACTTGCAGACAAGTAGTCACAAATGTGTAACATGGCATTCACATAAATACAACTACAGACACAAACTTATATTACACATTAACTTTTGTACTTTAATTAATTTTGGCAGTACAACCACAAACCACTGCAACTAAATCTTCATGCTTGATTTTTGCAACTACTTTTGCGAAAAACTTGTTGCAAAACTCACTTATGCACTTTTAAAATCCTGATGAGAGAGCAAGACCAGTGGTGGGGGAGTGCAATGAAGTCGTTTTATTGGTTGATGCCTAGCCAATGAAAGCCATCAGTGTGGATCGTGTTAACTGGGTATGTGAGCGTGCATGTGAATAATTTCACTTGCCTTTTCAGCAGATGAATTTCCAAAGAGCAAAGAAAAGACGTTTTGCACATAATAAAAACAATACTGGTATCATTATCAACATGATTTGTTTCATCGATGGCTAATGAATTTGACACAATTTAAGAGTGATTTTAACGGTTTCATAGGGTAACATCTGGTTTCCCATGTTAATGTGGGACATTGGTTAGAATGGGAACTGTTTACACAATTACACTTGTCAGAGCAGTAAATCGTAAGTGGAGTTTGGATTTGCAACATTAAAGCATCATAGGCTGATATGTGTCAATAATATACTTTTAAATGCCTTTATTTCTTTATAATGAATAATAACTTGATTAACCTGAAAATCGACAAAGTGACAGATCTAGTAGATCTGGGATGCTGGTCCAGTGGTTAGCTTTCTGGCAGTACATTCAGTGACCTAGGTTCAAATCCAAGTTTGACAGGATGCATTTGTAGCTTTGCTGCAGATTTTCATGTATTTTTAACAGATAGAATGAAAACAATTTTGTAAAACATACATACACAGACAAACTGTGTATAAATTGTAACAGATTTTTCTGAGAATGCTTGAACTACTGAGGAAAAAATTAATATGAACGTTTTCCATACATAGTTAAGAGGCTTTTTAAAATTGTCCAATTTAAGATTGAAAATCTAATCTGTTGCCAAACAAACAGAATTATTAATTTTCTAAAGACAAAAGAGTTTATTCTCATTAATTCTCACCCATTGGTCAATTTGGCCTTTGTACTGGCTCTCCAAAAAAATAAAAAATAAAAAGCCCTGTTCTGAAAGATTATCTTTTAGCAGTGTCATGGGTAGTTATAAACACACAACATGGTTATGCACATGACCTTTGAAAAGTAAAGGATGCTGTAAATATAAAATACAGATGTTCACAGGGGATTTGAACCCAGATTAATATGCATGTTTAGCCTACACAATACCACTAGACCAACGGAACAAATGAAAAGGGATCTATCATTTTATAAAGATATTATTTTTCTAAAATAAATAAATGTAATTTGTGTGTATAGATAAATTATTAAGACATTTCAGACTATGATGCAATAATTTCGTGAATAAAATTCCACTTGCGATTTACTGCTCTGACTAGTGTAATTGCCAGTTCCCATTCAAACCATTGTCCCATGTTAACATAGGTAAACATGTTACCCTGCGAAAGCGTTAAAATCATGCAATCTGGCAACATTTTGAGCACACAAGTTCTCTCTCCACTCCCAAAAGACGCCTGTTTTCTGAAAACACTGGCAAACAGGTATGTGGGAGTTTAGCAATGGGTTGATTTATCCTTCCTAGTGTTCACATGAAAGTTACGCTCTGAAGGTAATGCAAGATTTCAAAAGTTTTGAGGACTTTCAAAAATGGCTAAGAGATGAGTAAAAGGAAAAATGTTGTCTTTCTTTAAAAACAAAAGGAGAATGAATGTAAGATATTGCTAAGACAAGTGTACAGTTACAACATATACATGTTTTTAACTTGCCCATTAGACCCTCAAGAATCTGATCTTTTTTACATTTTTTTATGAAAGGGCACATTTTATTCAAGTCATGTGTAGTAACCCTGAGAAAACTTGTTATTTTTTAGTCAAAAATGCATAATATTTTTATAAAAACAAAATGTACCTTGAAAATTAGTTTTAAAAGCTTTTGGAAATAAATGATTAAGTTCATTAAACTCTCATGTATTCAAGGTGCAAAGAAAGTATTTAATATACTTTTTACTTGATGGTTACACCCAGGGGCGAATTAAGAAGAGAAATCGGCACAAAAGTTATTGAGCGGGGGGAGGGGGGTGGGGGTCTTTGACAACACCATCCCTCTTTAATGTTTTTGCAAATCAAATACTGATTATAATTACCTTATTTTATGCTCAAAACATTTATGAACCAATATACACTGCCTGGCCAAAAAAAAGTTGCTGTTTGGATTTAAATAAGTAGATACTTAAGACCCTATGATTGGATCATTATTGCAGTGATTAATATGTTTCAGCTGGCAACAATTATTTTTACCCTAACTTCCAACCATGTTGGAAGATGTATCCCATGGTCATGGAAAAGGTGTTACTGTGTTTCAGAAAGGGCAAAAAATGTGCCTGCATCAAGCAAAGAAACAACTAAGGAGATAGCTGAAATGACTGGAACTGGTTTAAGAACTGACCAACACATTATTAAAACCTGGAAGGATTGTGGTGAATCGTCAGCTTCGTGGAAGAAATGTGGTTGGAAAAAACCTTGAATGATTGTGATCGGAGATCACTTAAACGCTTGGTGGTCACATTGTAAAAAAACGACAGTAGAACTCACGGCTATGTTTAATAGTGAAAGTAAGAGCATTTCCATGCGATTAATGTGACGGAACTTACAGGATTGGGACTAAACAGCTGTGTGGCCACAAGAAAGCCACTTGTTAGTGAGGCTAATTGGAAAAAATGACTTGAGTTTGCTAGGGAACATAAAGATCGGGCTGTGGAGCAATGGAAAAAGGTCATGTGATCTGATGAGTCCAGATTTACCCTATTCCAAAGCGATGGGCTTTCAGTGTTAGAAGGGAAGTGCAAGAAGCGATGCACCCGTCATACATAGTGCCCACTGTACAAGCCCCTGGAGGCAGTGTTATGATCTGGGGTTGCTTCAATTACGGGGCGGCTGTGGCTCAGTTGGTAGAGCGGGTTGGCGGTTGGATTCATGGCCGACACGAATCCACATGCCGAAGTGTCCTTGGGCAAGACACTGAACCCCAAGTTGCTCCCAATGGCAGGCTAGCGCCTTGCATGGCAGCTCTGCCGCCATTGGTGTATGAGTGTGAGTGCGAATGTGTGTGTGAATGGGTGATTGGGACACAGTGTAATGCGCTTTGGTAACCTCTAAGGTTAAAAAAAGTGCTATATAAGTGCAGACCATTCAGTTGGTCAAGTCTTGGCTTAGCAACATTATGCGGCAATAAAATGAAGTCAACTGTCAACCTGAATGTACTGAATGACCAGGTTATCACATCAATGGATTTTTTCTTCCCTGATGGCATGGTCATATTCCAGGACGACAATGCCAAGATTCATCGGGCTCAAATTGTGAAAGAGTGGTTCATGGAGCATGAGGAATCATTTTCACACATGAATTGGCCACCACAGAGTCCTGACATTAACCCCATTGAAAGTCTTTTGGATGTGAATGGAGAAGACTTTACAGAGTGGTTCGACTCTCCCATCATTAATACAAGATCTCGGCCAAAATATAATGCAAATCTGGATGGAAATAAATGTTGTGACATTGCATAAGATTGTCGAAACAATGCCATGGCAGTGTACTTTGCAGGGTATTACCAGCCTGCATAACACACAGTTTTAGAAGGGAGAAGATTATGTAATGTGGCATCTTAACAAGGGCTCTACATTTTAATACAAGTTCAACTACAATGGCATTTTGAATCATAATGTAAATACACAAGTGTGAGAAACGTAAATGAATTGATATATCCAACATAACGACGATTGCAATGCGGTCCCTTTGTAGTGCTTAAATGTCAAGCTATAGGCCTACTTTTGTCTCTGAGGACAGACGGTAATGCGATTGAGTATTTAAGAATGTCTTGATGGTAAATCCCTGTAGGACTATTTAGCGGGCTTCTATTTCCTGCTCCTAAAAGTCTTCGTTACAGCCGGCTATATAAAACTTCCAACCAGAAAGGGAAATTATACAGGCCAACATTTCAAAATGGTGCAGCACTGCGATATATCAGAAACGATTGTCCTGATGTTCTTTAACACTACGCCACAGCCGATACATCTGCAGATTTATGCATTATCCCCAACAAGGTAAAGTTGGTACGTCCTAGTTGAAATTCACTCTGTAAATTCCAATTAGCCTACTGAGGAAAAATCAACTAAACTGTCAAAGAGCTACAGTCAAGTTAGAAAAAAATAAATAAATACGAGAACGTTAACTTATATCGTTTGTAGTTAAAGTCAATAGTTGACGAGAAAGGACATATTAGAGTTGAGAGGGAACCTCGGTCATCCTCTTAAATGAATAGCCTATTTATACACATCTTATATAAAAATATTAGTTAACTACTTGTAAACTATATATTTTTTACTTTATTTTAAGTTGGTGGCTAATCTATGGGGCCGTTCACACAGAACACGTCACTGCGACAAAAAAAAATAGAAGAAAAATAAGCAAGAACGCACGTGTCTCGAGTGTGTCTTTTATTTTATTTATTTTTTTGTTATTTTTAACTTGACATTGCGTATAAAAACGCAGCGCAATGCAGTCCGTCAAGCGCATGTTTACATTAGAGAGCGGACTCAAAAACAAGTTCGGCGTGAACGGCACTTTGCTGACACACACTTGACGTTAAGAGCAGCAGAACTGTATCTCTCTGGCATGCCCGTGGAGTTTTCTGTGCTTTACAAAAACAAGTTCAATTTTACGCACAACTATCCAGGTGACCTCCGGATCACTCCACGATGCATCAGGGAAATAAATATATTTTAAAGCTAACAAATACAATGAGATCTTACCTTCCCGCCGTTCACCGCTTCTTCCTTTAGCTTTAAACCCCAAAACTAAGTAAATTACCCCCTAATTTCCCCCGCCATCCGATTAGGGGAGATAGGTGTCAGTTGTACCCATGTTAAAAGGGCAGTCGTTCCTCTTCATTTTGAGTCTCACAAACACCTCGTGCAAATTAAGCAGGAAAAAGCGGAGTAGTAGAAATGCAACTGGATTATTCTCGCCACGAAGCCATGATAAAGTGCTACAATACAAACTCTGCGTATGTAAGGAACGTCACACTGAGCGCATCGACTGAGCAGAGTGTTAGTCCCGCACGCTGCAACATAGCCCAGAGTTGAAGCCTAATTGGATTGAGCTGTACATCACCAAGGATAGCAGCAGCATCAGACCCCTCCGTCCCATACAAGAATCAGTGTCAGTGATCTCTAGCAAGTTCAAATGAGGTTGGCTCATGACAATGGAACACGCTGAAATCCATATAAGGGACGAGCTTACATTTAACAACAAGCAAATCAAGAAACTTTTTAAAGAGGGTATTCTCTTATCTAATCTAATCAGGGATGATAGCTGAAAAGATTGCAAGATACCTGTGAGGCAAGATTGTGAGAGAGTTAGCATTTAGTATCAGCATGTGCTGTCCTTGTCACTAAAATAGTAAACCCCCCACACACAATTCCATCATTTTGACGTTCAAATCTTAAGATCATTCACACTGACCAAAGAGGGTTCAACAACTTCACATTTCAGAGTTGCACACAGCAAATATTTTGAGGTGTTAAGCACAACACATCAAGGAGTATTCTATGTTCCTGGTAATTGTATTAAATAAAACAACATATGGCAAAGTGCTGTGATGTTTTTGACCACTGGAGGGGGAAGTGATCCTTCTTTCTTTTCTGAACTTACTCGACCCCCTCCACCACCCCATGTCCCTACACTGTTCTCAACACTCCTTCCTGTCAGCTTTAACTGAGTGGGACAATTATTCCTTTGGGATCTAGGCCTATGTAGTAAAGTGACCAGATTTCTGAAATGAAAAACGAGGGTATTTCAAGTTCAGTGTTCAATAGGTCATTGAAATATCATGTTACTTACTTAAAAAGGGGACAAAACTGATATTATGTATTTTACCATGGTGAATGTGGTAATGTGCAGAACTATGTACTGTAAGAAACTATTTTGAATTTCTATAATGGCATCAAAAACGGAAAACTATTTAGTTTGAATGATGCTGCATCCAAGCCACTAGGTTTCAGTGTAAGTCTAAGACAACATGAACAAAAATTTACTTAATGCACCTTTAATAACCACCCTTTATTTTGATTAAGTCTTATGTATTATGGTGCTCCTTTTCAGTCACTTGTTTCCCTGCAAGGCACAATTTAATCTATGCTGTTATGTACTGACTAACTGTACATTTCTTTGCAGATATGTTATTATACATTTGTATTTATTTTTCCATGTTATTAATGTCATATTCTTATTTTAAATTCATTTTCGGGTATATGTTAATACAACAAATTAGCAAATAGGTGTTTAGTCAGTGTGTGAATATTACTATTGCGGACGGGAGGGAGGGAGATGGGGTGGTGGGCCGATTGCGCTGATATACACAACACACACTGATTAAAGATAAAATTATTGATTTTATTTGTTCATCCATGGGGATTCATTTGACTACTTTTCACCATCATGTTATAGTTTGTGTGGGAATTCCTGCATTATGAAGGACAAACTCTCAGAAATGTTTTACATTGTACAATACAATCCTGCTACAAATTCAGAACCTGTTTAAAATACTTAACAATATAAGTTTACAACATAAACTGCTTGTATGTGCCTTTCTTTGAAGATTATAGCAATGATGATAATTCTCGCCTGGTCTAGTTCTTAATGGCAAAACAGGCCCGACCAAGTAATCATTTAAGGAATGCGAAAAAATTGAAGCTGCTATAGCGAGCAACCCCCTCTGTTCAACTTCCTTGTGGGAAAACTAGTCCTGGTCTCTCCTAACTGAAAAATTCAAATGACTCTTTCTATGAGCCAGTGGAAGGAAGAAGTCCATTTGAATTTGTCCTTTCTTCCATTTAAATAAAACACCACTGTCACTGAATGTGCAATTAAGGTTGTTGTTTCAACTTACTGGGTCACTTTATGTCCAAAATATTGAATATTGAATTAAACATGGCCAGTCACCTCAGACTTCAAAGTTGTAGTGACAGGTTGGCACTTGGTACTACTCTAAATTGTACCACAAATGCCACTGGAAAAAAATCTTCAGACAGAAGATAACCGTTTGTCTAGTCTCAGTCACTCCCACTTATGAGTGCTCCACTCTCAAACTGTACATCAGAGATGCACCAATTGATTAAAAAAATATACAAAGACAACATAATGTCTTGGGTGTTGATTCTGATAATATATACAGACAAGCTTAATGTAATTGCAACTACGAACCCCCCTGAGGTTGTGAGGTTTCACTCAAAGCTCTCACACAAACGAGACTGAAAGAATACCAGATATTAGGTGGAGTAAGTCAACACAATCCAGTCTCTGAAGAGAGAGGAGGAGAGTGTTGTTGGTTAGAGCAAGATGAGTCAGCACTCAATACTTATCATTGAAACATATGATTAAAACATCAACTAAATATATGGTACATATTCACCATGTAAATATGCATGTGCAAAACATTTTGAAATTTGTTTGTTTGTCCATCATACTACTATTTATAAAGTTAGGTGCCCTATGTTGTATAGGCTTATATGTACTGCTATAAATCAATATATATATATTTGCTATTATCTGGATCTGAATAGGCCTATCCGGTACTTTTGGATCTGGAACTTTTAAGCCCATACTTGGCGCAGATGTTTCCATGTAAAATCCCAATGACACCGTTGTGCTGGTCATGATAGACTGTTTTTGCAAGCATCCTGCTATTAGATGCTGCATTTTCTCAAGAGCTTTCTTGCACAGTTTGTTGCTTGGGTTTTTGTCTGACCTCCTTGGATCTCTATAGATCAAGAGCTAATTGCTTGATTACTGGGTGGAGGTTGCAGTATTTTTAAATAAAGACTTTTCCAATTCATCGGTGTGTCCAAAATATCTAAAATCTGCAATATTTTTTTGTTTTATTTTTTATTTGTAGATGTAACAGAAAATAAATTAATAATTTACTATAAACCTCCACATTTGACCAGCCCCGACCAGTAGGTGGCAATATGCATGAAGAATGTAGGTAGATTGCCAAAAGGAAAATAAGTGTTATGTATACCCTGTCTTGTTCCACTGTTGCCCTTTTGTTTACCATTTTTGTCACTTTTGTACTCCTTAGTTTTCACTTTTGTCCCTTTTGTAGCTCCACAGTCTTGTTTTCCCTCGTGTTCAATGTTCATTGTTTTCACCTGCCCTTGTTAATTTGCCTTTGGTTTCTGTTAATCTCCTTGTTATCTTGTTTGAGTCCTGTTTGTTCATTGGCCCCTTTGTCCCACATTTATGTATTTAAACCCTGTCTGTTTGTTAATGGAGGTATGTTGTTAGCCTGGTATGTGTTCCCTGCCTGAGTTCTCTGTTTGTGTTCATCGTGTTTAGTTTTCAGTTTTATGTTTTATTTCCCCATTGAGGGTTGTTCCTTTGTGTTTACATGTTTGTTTATTTAATAAATTCTTAACTGCATTTGGATCCGCATCTCCTCGTCTGCCTCTCTGCTCAAGCGTTACAGAACGACTGAACCAACAATGGATCCAGCGGTTCTCCGGGCAAGCTGCCGCCTCCTGAACCTGAAGCAAGGAAGCTTCCCGGTGGAGGATCACATTAGGGACTTCCTGTACCTGGCGGGCGCCACCGATTTTCCTGACTCCTCCCTGGTGGTGTTTTTCCAGGCTAGCCTGACCGGTTCGCTCCAAGAGCGGTTGCCCATGACGACGCGTGGCTGGACGCTTGGCGAGTTCATGGAGGAGACACTTCTGGTATGCGGCTCGCTGCTTACTGTGGGTGTGGTTGAGGATCCTGCCTCTACTCCCACGGCGGTGACCCTCCAGTCGTCCTTGGCTCGTCCTCTTCCACCTGCCCCACCGGTCAGCGAGCTCGCCCCCACGCCTGTCGTCGTCCATGAGCCAGCACGGTCAACTTCGTCCGCCCAGAGGAGGAAAAGAAGACGGGTTTCCGCCTCCCGGCCTACGCCTGCCCCGGTCTGCGAGCCAGAGCCTACGCCTGCCCCGGTCTGCGAGCGAGCCAGAGCCTACGCCTGCCCCGGTCTGCGAGCGAGCCAGAGCCTACGCCTGCCCCGGTCTGGGAGCGAGCCAGAGCCTACGCCTGCCCGGTCTGGGAGGCGAGCCAGAGCCCTACGCCTGCCCGGTCTGGGAGCGAGCCAGAGCCCTACGCCTGCCCCGGTCTGGGAGCGAGCCAGAGCCTACGCCTGCCCCGGTCTGCGAGCGAGCCAGAGCCTACGCCTGCCCCGGTCTGGGAGCGAGCCAGAGCCTACGCCTGCCCCGGTCTGGGAGCGAGCCAGAGCCTACGCCTGCCCCGGTCTGGGAGCGAGCCAGAGCCTACGCCTGCCCCGGTCTGGGAGCGAGCCAGAGCCTACGCCTGCCCCGGTCTGCGAGCGAGCCAGAGCCTACGCATGTCAAGGTGAGCGAGCCTGCGCCCACGCCAGCCACGGCCAGCGAGCCTGAGGCCACGCTGACCAGGAACAGTGTCCCAGCTTCGCCAGTCGCATCAGCCCAGAGGAAGAGGAGAAGGGGAAAGGTCTCTGCTCTCCAGCCTCCGCCTGCCGCAGCCCCGTGCCCTAAACCCCTCTTGGCTCTGCTCTCAGCGCCCAGCGAACCCAAACTGGCGCATACCAAGGTAACCCAGCCAGTGCCTGTCGCCTCAGAGGTGGCCTCGACCGTCCCTGAGCCAGCGCCTGTGGCCTCGACCGTCCCTGAGCCAGCGCCTGTGGCCTCGACCGTCCCTGAGCCAGCGCCTGTGGCCTCGACCGTCCCTGAGCCAGCGCCTGTGGCCTCGACCGTCCCTGAGCCAGCGCCAGTGGCCTCGACCGTCCCTGAGCCAGCGCCAGTGGCCTCGACCGTCCCTGAGCCAGCGCCAGTGGCCTCGACCGTCCCTGAGCCAGCGCCAGTGGCCTCGACCGTCCCTGAGCCAGCGCCAGTGGCCTCGACCGTCCAAGAGCCAGCGCCTCTCGAGCCTTCCAGGGCTCCTCCTCCCGAGTCTTCCAGAGCTCCGCCTTCCGAGTTACCTGAGCTTTCCAGAGCTCCGCCTTCCGGGCTTTCCACAGCTCCGCCTTCCGAGCTTTCCAGAGCCCCGCCTTCCGAGCTTCCTGAGCTTTCCAGGGCTCCGCCCCTCAAGCCTCTCGAGCCTTCCAGGGCTCCGCCCCTCAAGCCTCTCGAACCTGCCAGGGCTCCACCTCCCAGGCCTCTCGAGCCACCCAGGGCTTCGCCCCTCAAGCCTCTCGAGCCTTCCAGGGCTCCGCCCCCCGAGCCTCCTACGGCTCTGTTCCCAGAGACCCTAGAGCCTTCCAGGGCTCCGCCTCTGAAACCTCCTACGGCGCCACCCCCTTCGGCCCCGCCTCCAGAAACTTCCAGGTCTCAGCCTCTTACGGCGCCACCTTCCTCGGCCCCGCCTCCTGAGCCAACCCCGGCTGCGCCTTCCTCAGCCCCGTCTCCTAGCTCTTCCAGGGCTCCGCCTCCAGAAGCTCCCGAGCCTCCCACGGCTCTGCCTCCCGAGCCTCCCACGGCTCTGCCTCCCGAGCCTCCCACGGCTCTGCCTCCCGAGCCTCCCACGGCTCTGCCTCCCGAGCCTCCCACGGCTCTGCCTCCCGAGCCTCCCACGGCTCCGCCTGCCGAGCCTCCCACGGCTCCGCCTCCAGAGACCCCAGAACCTTCCAGGTCTCCGCTCCTAAAGCCTCCTACGGCGCCGCCTACCTCGGATCCGCCTCCTGAGCCTCCCTCAGCTCCGCCTTCTGAACCTTCTAAGCCATCACCTCCCACGGCTTCGCCTCCCTCGCCTCCGCCTCAGAGGTCCTCCTTGGCTCCGCCGGCCTTCCCAGTGGCCACTCCTCCTCCCAGGCCCCCTGAACCAGCCCTTGCCTTATGGCCAGCCCCTGGGCCATCTAAACCTGTCCCTGCCCGGTCAATACCACCCCGGCCTCCTAAACCTGTCCCTTTGTGCCCCCGTGGACTTCCTGCCTGCCCTCTGTGCCCCTTGGACTGCGTCCTTGTTCTTGTGCCCCCCCTGGTCTGTCTGTCTGCCCCCGGTGCCATCATTTTGTTCTCTGTGGGTTTTCTGTCTTTTGTCTTGGGTTTTTAGGATCGTCTGGAAGCCGATCCTTTGAGGGGGGGGGGGCTCTGTTATGTTTGCCCTTTTTGTTTACCATTTTTGTCACTTTTGTCCCTTTTGTAGCTCCACAGTCTTGTTTTCCCTCGTGTTCACTGTTCATTGTTTTCACCTGCCCTTGTTAATTTGCCTTTTGGTTTCTGTTAATCTCCTTGTTATCTTGTTTGAGTCCTGTTTGTTCATTGGCCCCTTTGTCCCACATTTATGTATTTAAACCCTGTCTGTTTGTTAATGGAGGTATGTTGTTAGCCTGGTATGTGTTCCCTGCCTGAGTTCTCTGTTTGTGTTCATCGTGTTTAGTTTTCAGTTTTATGTTTTATTTCCCCATTGAGGGTTGTTCCTTTGTGTTTACTTGTTTGTTTATTTAATAAATTCTTAACTGCGTTTGGATCCGCATCTCCTCATCTGCCTCTCTGCTCAAGCGTTACAATAAGAATGTGAAAGTGGAGACTGATAGTAAAAAAATACTTAAATATTAATCTGTTTCTCACTGTTTCTATTGATCTGAGATATTCTTCTAAAAATATGTTTGTGTTCTGCAGAAGAAATAATGTCACACATCTTGGATAGTATGAGGGTTAGTAAATAAGGAAATAATTTTCATTTTTGGGTGAACCATACATTTTATATATATATATATATATATATAAAAAGCAATATCACATGAGCAAGAGTGCGATATGGCCCTACATCAGCACTTCTGTGTTTCAGGCCAAGTGCCGTAGGTAGTCACAGCAGTGATTAGGGCCACATAGCATGATTGCGAGTTATTGCTTATATACATCAGTTCAATTAACAAGCAAATGTAAAAAAAAAAAATAGGAAAAACTGAGTACGGTCATAAAAACGAATTTGTGCATGGAACTACTTTATTACATTGTGGATCAGAATCTGCCGATGCTTGTTCAAACATTCGTTATTAATTTAAAAATGTTACTTCAGAAATAGTATCACAGATTGTGCTGTTTCTGACAAGTTATTGGATAAACAAGGATGGATGTGTGTGTGTGTGTGTGTGTGTGTGAGAGAGAGAGAGAGAGAGAGAGAGAGAGAGAGAGAGAGAGAGATGGAGCGTGTGCGATCACCTGTTGCCACACCCAAGCAGAAAAGCTGTCAGCGTTCTGAAAATCAGATTTCTCAGTGGAAAAGTAGCTGTCCAAGGGGGGTATTTCTCCCTATTTTGCAGTAGCCGGTGCACAAGAGTCTTTCACTTTAGAAACCGCAATGTCCTCTGCCATTTTAAACAGTGTGTCCACTCTAAAGTGGAAAGTCCGATAAGAGGTCTTCAGTTTGTGTAATTAATTAGTCTGTTGTGTCTCTCAGCTGTTTGTTTAAAGCCGTTTAAAGCTATTTCCTAGCTTTAGTAGTTTAGTAGTTATACAAGCGATCACAGAGTGCTGTATGTAAACACTTGCTGATGCGGATTTACATCACGTCACCTAACTGGCTCATATTATCCATAAAAAGGATATTTTGCCACTACCTACTGGCTAACATATATTATATAAAAAAAATGCATGTAAAAAAAGACAAACAGTAGCTCTTAACACATCTGCACTGCTCTTACACTTTAGTTTAGAATGGCACAAACACAAGCGGAGTGATACACACAGTGAAGCGTCGGAGTGCTGATGGTGTCTCATGGAATGTCTCTCGTCCAATCAGATTCAAGGACCGGAACTAACTGTTGTGTGTATGTATATATATATATATATATATATATATATATATATATATATATATATATATACAGTGGGTACGGAAAGTATTCAGACCCCTTAAATTTTTCACTCTTTGTTATATTGCAGCCATTTGCTAAAATCATTTAAGTTCATTTTTTTCCTCATTATTGTACACACAGCACCCCATATTGACAGAAAAATACAGAATTGTTGACATTTTTGCACATTTATTAAAAAAGAAAAACTGAAATATCACATGGTCCTAAGTATTCAGACCCTTTGTTCAGTATTTAGTAGAAGCACCCTTTTGATCTAATACAGCCATGAGTCTTTTTGGGAAAGATGCAACAAGTTTTTCACATCTGGATTTGGGTATCCTCTGCCATTCCTCCTTGCAGATCCTCTCCAGTTCTGTCAGGTTGGATGGTAAACGTTGGTGGACAGCCATTTTCAGGTCTCTCCAGAGATGCTCAATTGGGTTTAAGTCAGGGCTCTGGCTGGGCCATTCAAGAACAGTCACGGAGTTGTTGTGAAGCCACTCCTTCGTTATTTTAGCGGTGTGCTTAGGGTCATTGTCTTGTTGGAAGGTGAACCTTCGGCCAAGTCTGAGGTCCAGAGCACTCTGGAGAAGGTTTTCGTCCAGGATATCCCTGTACTTGGCTGCATTCATCTTTCCCTCGATTGCAACCAGTCGTCCTGTCCCTGCAGCTGAAAAACACCCCCACAGCATGATGCTGCCACCACCATGCTTCACTGTTGAGACTGTATTGGACAGGTGATGAGCAGTGCCTGGTTTTCTCCACACATACCGCTTAGAATTAAGGCCAAAAAGTTCTATCTTGGTCTCATCAGACCAGAGAATCTTATTTATCACCATCTTTAAACTCCATGCGGGCTTTCATGTGTCTTGCACTGAGGAGAGGCTTCCGTCGGGCCACTCTGCCATAAAGCCCCGACTGGTGGATGGCTGCAGTGACGGTTGACTTACTACAACTTTCTCCCATCTCCCGACTGCATCTCTGGAGCTCAGCCACAGTGATCTTTGGGTTCTTCTTTACCTCTCTCACCAAGGCACTTCTCCCCCAATAGCTCAGTTTGGCCGGACGGCCAGCTCTAGGAAGGGTTCTGGTCGTCCCAAACGTCTTCCATTTAAGGATTATGGAGGCCACTGTGCTCTTATGAACCTTAAGGGCAGCAGAAATTTTTTTGTAACCTTGGCCAGATCTGTGCCTTGCCACAATTCTGTCTCTGAGCTCTTCAGGCAGTTCCATTGACCTCATGATTCTCATTTGCTCTGACATGCACTGTGAGCTGCAAGGTCTTATATAGACAGGTGTGTGGCTTTCCTAATCAAGTCCAATCAGTATAATCAAACACAGCTGGACTCAATTGAAGGTGTAGAACCATCTCAATGATGATCAGAAGAAATGGACAGCACCTGAGTTAAATATATGAGTGTCACAGCAAAGGGTCTGAATACTTAGGACCATGTGATATTTCAGTTTTTCTTTTTTAATAAATGTGCAAAAATGTCAACAATTCTGTGTTTTTCTGTCAATATGGGGTGCTGTGTGTACAATAATGAGGAAAAAAAATGAACTTAAATGATTTTAACAAATGGCTGCAATATAACAAAGAGTGAAAAATTTAAGGGGGTCTGAATACTTTCCGTACCCACTGTATATATATATATATATATATATATATATATACACACAGTACTGTGCAAAAGTGCAAAAGTTTTAAGCACTTGTGAAAAATGTTGCATAATGAGGATGATTATTTTCAATTATCACTTAATGTCCAGTAAACATAAAAAAAGCTAAATCAATAATTGGTGTGACCACCTTTGCCTTTAAAACAGCACCAATTCAGTAAAAATACACCTGGACATAGCTTTTCTTGGTTGTTGGAAGATAGGATGTTCCAAGCTTCTTGGACAATTCACCACAGTTCTTCTGTCTCTTTATGTAATCTCAGACTGACACGATGTTCACTGTGACATTTCCCTTTATATATATATATATATATATATATATATATATATATATATATATATATATATATATATATATGACTTTGTTGCCGGTTCACTGGTTGTTCTTCCTTGGACCACTTTTGGTAGGTACTAACCACTGCATACTGGGAACACCCCACAAGACCTGCCGTTTTGGAGATGCTCTGACCTAGTCGTCTAGCCATCACAATTTGTCCCTTGTCAAAGTTGCTCAAATCGTTACGCTTACCCATTTTTCCTGCTTCCAACACATGAAATTCAAGAACTGACTATATATGTATACATACATACATTCATAAAGGTGAAATGTCACAGAACAGCATCTCAGAAAAAACATTTTAGAAAAAAACTACAGTACATAGTGAAAGCCTTTTTTAGTTTAAAAAAAAAGCTAATTTTCTTAGGATTACATTTTTACACACTTGAGTTAAATGTGTAAAAGACAAACTGACAAACTGTCATCATTAGATTAAAAACAACAACATATTATTGTGTCCTGTTTCTTGTGACCATCTGCAAATGTTTAGAATTTAGATAAGAACAAAGCATAACACTCCAAATCATCAAGTAACCAGCTATTGAAAAGCTTTACAATGTTTTTTTTTTTATCTTCATCATAATGAAGCTACTAAACTTTATTTGTATTTGAACTGTGCATATCATGAGCATCATATGCAATCTGCCTGTTGCTAGTATATGAGCAACTCTTTCAATCCTTTCATTGTGTCTATAATTGATTTGATCTTTGGCAGAAAATTTGGTACTTCTGTTAGACATCCAGTATGTGCTTAAAAAAAAAAGGGTTTTATGGCTTAGTGTACCTAAGTAATGCAAACATCTTTATGCAACTAAATATCAAAGGATCAAATTAGATTAGCCTGATCAAACAATGTAAACCTCACATGATTAGTTAGTTCTGCTCCAAACTAAATGATCATGATGATTGTATGTCTAGTCACCATCTGAAATTTAGTCTGAAATGTAACAATACTTTATAGCAAAAACAAGCACTTCTTAAATTGTACGTAAAACAGTTCACACCACATAAGAAACTAGCAGTCACTAGTATTAAGCATGCAGACACTACTATATTGTAAAGCCAGGGATGCTTTAATCAGTCCCATTGGTTGTAAATAATTCTCTTTATGAGTACATGAGAGGAAATGACTCATAAACAAAACAAGGGGATTGTGTTGTATATTAGCCTCTGTATAGTACCCACAGGAAATGATCTTAGACCCAATATGACCACTCTGATAGTAACATGTAGCCTTTTAACAGTTAAATTCTTGATTGATACTCTCACTTCTCGCAAGTAATGCTGCATTTGTATTGAATTAACTGAAAGTAAGACGGATAAAATAAATGAAATATAATTATTGTAAATTATACAATATCACAACTATGTAATTTCATACGTAAAACATCATAAAGTGACAGCTAACGAAACGTGATTCTCTGCATCCATAACCCCATATTTTTGCTCATTTCTAAGTGGACTGTAAGTCTCATTAAGTAATAAGGAGCTGGCTGGTTGCTGTCTCTCTTTCTTTCTCTCTCTCTCTCTCTCTCTCTCTCTCTAAGTGAAACATTGTAATCTGATAGCCTGGACACATCTCAAGACACTATAAAAACCCCCTCACTAATAGCAAAAACCCATACGCAAGCCAATATTGAGGAGATTCCAAATGGGTAAGAATGGACCTGACTAAAAGCCTAGCCAAGTTCTTTCACTGATCTTTTTATGATGTTGTTGTGTCTTTAAATGACTGTTTTCTTGTTTGCAGCTCTAATGTTCAGTTGTATTTGAGAAAGGCTAATAGGTAACACTTTACAAAAAGATTGTATAAGCTAACATTAGTTAACACAATAGTTAACACGAACTAACAATGAGCAATACAGTTACAGTATTTATTGATAACACTTTACAATAAGGTTACATTTGTTGACCGTTAATGCATTAGGTAACATGAACTAACAATGAACAATATATTTTTATAGCATTTATTCATCTTTGTGAATGTTAGTTTAAAAAAATTTAATTGTTCATTGTTACTTTAAAGTGCATAAACTAATGTTAAAGAATATAAACAAAGTGTTTACAACTAATATATGAAATAACAGGGACATGAAAGATAATTTTCTGATGTTTTTCTTGGTAATCTATAAGGATGACTTAAAAAAAAGTGCAGAATGAAGTGCATGACCAAGAGTCAGCCAAAATCCAGACAACAGTCCTATGACAGTGTGATAGATGGAGATGAGAGCAAACAAATATCCACAAATGTTTTTGAGGTACTCTTTAAATTGTGTTTACTGATTGGTATTGTAAGATAACAGCTTGTGCAGGTGGTCTAATGTTCCTAATGATTGAATTTTTACTGGTTTCAGTGGGCAATGCAAGGAAACACAGTTGCTCTGGAGAAGCACTGCAGGCATCTGGACATACGCGACCACATCGGTGCCAGCCCACTGCACTATGCCTCGTCCAAAGGACATGTTTGCACCATCAAACTTATTGTGCAGATCACTGGACAACAAGGTGATACCAAAAAAACAGCCAAACTGTTAGCTCTGTTAGCTCAACTAAAGCAGGCTTGGACAAAAAAAATATCAAAATGTCAACGAATAGGGTTAGGACATTAGAGAAAAGAAAGACAGACATACAAATTTCAAAAATGTTTGTCACTGCAGAGCTCAATGTCAGGGATGAGGAAGGGAATACACCTCTTCATTGGGCTGTACAGAGGGACCAGCCACGGAGCTGCTCTATGCTGCTGACCCTAGGAGCAGATCCTAACATCTTCAACAATAGTCACCAATCACCACTGCATCTTGCAGTAAGCCTGGGCAATAATGTCTTGGTAGAGGTGGGTCAGCCTGCTCACATCTGCTATTCACCTTTCAACACAAATTTTCAAAGTTGTGTTCAATGTAGATAACGTAATACTCTTACAGCTACTTGTCTCACATAAACAAACTGATGTGAACCTGGAAGGGGACTTGGGGAACACCGCTGTTATTTTAGCTGCTTCTTTGGATAACTATGATGCTCTGGGCATATTGGTAAGTTAATTTTGGATTCTTCGACAATTCCAAAAACAGACCCCTTGCAATTTATAAGGGTTTTGAAACATTAGAGGAAATTGATACATTAAATGTTTGTGTTACAAAGGATAGAACACAGTAATAGCAAGTTATTTTATTTGTGGAATTTTTGGACACTTTTTTCTTCTTCCATATTTGAAATCAATGAGTTACTGAATCTGATAGTTTAACTTAATTATTCTATTTTCTCCATTGTAATATGCCTAGTTATTGAAAATATATTATAAATGAATAAAAGTTATGAAATATATATATATATAT